>NC_073230.2:144575357-144880000 GCF_029281585.2 Gorilla gorilla gorilla
GTATGTATTTAACTATTGTCTTTTATCAGCTGGTCGGAGATAATAAAAAGTAAACTATTGACCCATACACTCTTCCGTTCTCTGAACTCTACAGCTCCTGTATATACAATGACTTGTATTATTCCATAAGTGTCTTACGTTATACACGTAAATCTTGGCACTCCGCTAGCCAATATATTGGCACCTTGAGCAGTGTTCCTATGCCTAGCGGAGAGTTGGAAGGCATGCTGACTAGCTGAAGGAGACCTTACTATATAAAATATATTGGCCAGGCACGGTGGCTCACACCTGTAATCCCAGCATTTTGGGAGGCCAAGGCAGGCGGATCACTTGAGCTCAGGAGTTCCAGACCTGCCTGGGCAACATGGTGAAACCCTGTCTCTACTAAAAATACAAAAATTAGCCAGGTGTGGTGGCAAGTGCCTGCAGCCCCAGCTACTTGGGGGGCTGAGGCAGGAGTAGCGCTTGAGCCTGGGAGGTGGAGGTTGCAGTGAGCTGAGATCACACCACTGTACTCCAGCGTGGGCCACAGAGTAAGACCCTATCTCAAAAATACATATATAAATATACAGGCTGGGCGTGGTGGCTCACGCCTGTAATCCCAGCACTTTGGGAGGCCGAGGTGGGCAGATCATGAGGTCAGGAGATCGAGACCATCCTGGATAACACAGTGACACCCCGTCTCTACTAAAAATACAAAAAATTAGCCAGGCGTGGTGGCGGGCACCTGTAGTCCCAGCTACTCAGAAGGCTGAGGCAGGAGAATGGCGTGAACCCAGGACGCGGAGCTTGCAGTGAGTAGAGATCATGCCACTGCACTCCAGCCCGGGCGACAGAGCGAGACACCGACTCAAAAAAAAAAAAATATATATATATATATATACACACACACACATATATATATATGTATATAAAGTGATCCTCACCATAAGTACGTCATAGCATCTCACAGAATTTAACCCTTTCGAATTGTCCCTAAGAGATAATGATTGGCTCCAAAGGAAATTAAAGAGAGAGAACAAAGAAGCTTAAATATGCAACACACGAATTACACAAAATTCTAAACAAAGGTTAAAAGTAAAAAATAAATCTTTTAGAAGATGCAAATAAAGGCTGGTTGCAGTAGCTCATACCTACAATCCTAGCACTTTGGGAGGTTGAAGTAGGTGGATCACTTGAGCCCTGTAGTTCAAGGCCAGCCTGGGAAACACAGGGAGACTCTGTCTCTATAAAAAACCAAAAGATTAGTTAGGCATGGTGGCATATGCCTACAGTCCCAGCTACATGGGAGGCTGAGGTGGGAGGATTGCCTGAATCCGGGAGGCCGAGGGTGCAGTGCGTTATGATCGTGCCACTACACTCCAGCCTGGGTGACAGAGCAAGACTCTGTCTCAAAAAAAAAAAAAAAAAAAAAAACATGGACTGCAAATATAATTATACAATTTATAGTCTTACTGATATTAAGAAAAGATTGATTCACATACCTTAGAATGTAGTTTTAATGTTTTAATAAAACTGTTGGCTTGGAGGTTTGAATAAGAGTCCTGAAAGTGTCATAAATGGGAAAGTATATAAAAATATTAACGCAAACTCCTATATAAGTATTCCTTATTTTCTAATAAATGAACTAATAACATGCCTTATTTTAAATCATTTCCAAGCATCTCTTAAGTTATTTACAATTTAAAAACCATATTCAAAAGCAATAAGGAAAAAGTGGAGCTACCCTAATAATTTTTGGCTAAGTAAAACAAAAAAAATAAGAAAAACTAATAAACATGACAGTTTTCCATTTATTTCTCTGAAAAATTTATTAAAGCATTACTAATTTGGCAAAAGATTTAAAAATAGGCCTGGCGTGGTGGCTCACACCTGTAACCCCAACATTTTGGAAGGCGAGGCAGGTGGATCCCTTGAGCCCATGAGTTTGAGACCTGCCTGGGCAACATGGCATAATCCTGTCTCTACAAAAAATATAAAAATTAGCCAGGCATGCCTGTAGTCCCAGCTACTTGGGAGGCTAAGGTGAGAAGATGGCTTCAGGCCAGGAGAAGGAGGCCGCAGTGAGCCGAGATCATGCCACTGCACTCCAGCCTGGGTGATTGAGCAAGAGAGTCTTAAGAGGGAGAAAGAAAGCGAGAGAGAGTGAGAGTGCACGTGTGACAAAGAGACATTTACACATGGTGACTGTCAAATTGCAGGATAAAAGTAGATTCTAGAAGGACATAAGACAAAGAAACAAACTCCCCCATCCAAGAGTAGAATAGTACTGTTTATGGCTTTCTTTCCAGGGACGCTCTATTTCATCATGCTAATAAGTAATCTTAATTTTTAAACTGGTTTTTGTCTTTTTGTGTTTTTTTTTTTTTTTTTTTTTTTGAGACAGAGTCTCACTGTGTTGCCCAGGCTGGAGTGCAATGGTGCGATCTCAGCTCACTGCAACCTCTGCCACCCTGGTTCAAGTGATTCTCCTGCCTCAGCCTCCCGAGTAGCTGGGATTACAGGCACCTGCCACTGGGCCCGGCTAATTTTTGTAGTTTTAGTAGAGACAGGGTTTCACCATCTCGGCCAGGCTGGTCTTGAACTCTTGACCTCATGATGCACCTGCCTCAGCCTCCCAAAGTGCTGGGATTACAGGCATGAGCCACTGTGCCCAAACTTTTTTTTTTTTTTTTTTTTGAGACAGAATCTCGCTCTGTCACCCAGGCTGGAGTGCAGAGGCGTGATCTCAGCTCACTGCAACCTTCATCTCCTGGGTTCGAGCAATTCTCCTGCCTCAGCCTCCCAAGTAGCTGGAACTACAGGTGGGTGCCACTACATCCAGCTTATTTTTAGTAGAGATGGGGTTTCATCACGTTGGCCAAGCTGGTCTTGAACCTCTGACCTCAAGTGATCCGCCCACAGTGGCCTCCCAAAGTGCTAGGATTACAGACATGAGCCATGGCGCCTGGACTAAACGGGTTTAGATTCAAAACACTAGTGCAGTGCATAGTAGTCTACACAGCCAAATGCTCTGGTTAGGAGTTTAAGTTTAGCATGTCTCTAATCTGCTTCTGACTTCTTGTTCCTATTAAATTTCTATACAAAATAACTGAAAATGTAAATGAAAGAAAATTCACAAGACCATTTTTTACTCTTAGTTCATTAGGTAAAACATTTTAAAATACTGATATCTAATTTTAAAGGAAGTATATTAAAATTGAAATGCTTATACACTGCTGATGACATTACAAATTGCCTCAATCTTTTTGAAAATTAATGCAAAAACCATAATGATGGTAATATCCTCTGATCTAGTAAGTTCATGTCTAGAAATTTTACTTAAGCAAAAAATTTAAAGAAATGTGCGCTGTTTCAACCTTGCCTAGCACTTCAGAGTCAGTATTACAATTTAACAGTCAATTTAAATAAGCTAGAGCCTGGTTTAAGGCAGTGTAAAGATCTATATTTGAGACATCCAAATTGCCATCCTGTACTCCAAAGGTGTTATCTGTGTGACAGAACAATAAATGAAATCTACAAAATAAAACTTTATCAAAGCTAAGGATAAGTCACAAACAAGCCAAATTCTACATTTTAGAATCTCATCACTGGAACACGAAGGCTCCAGAACAAGAGGCCAACATTATGGCCAGACTTTCAGGGTGAAGAAACACATAAAACACAAAAGAAACGAAGATATTCGGAGACTCAAGGACAGAGTCAATCAACAAAATTAAGCATATCATGACTAAAATTATACCTGGTAAACTACAGTGCTGTCTAAAAATTGATGATCACAGAATTTTAGTGTGCAATATTTGACGTAGGAAAACTCTCAGTGTGCAGTGAAATGGTTAAAAAATTTTTTAATTAAAAAAACTGAATTTGGTAGAAGTACAAAAGAAAACTAACAAACACAAAGCTATAATTTACAAAATTAAGAACAAAAATCAGTTCAATAAAGTAAATGTTCATTCTAAAATGTAAAAGGAAAATAATCCCAGTAAAAATAATTTGAGTAAAATAAAAATGGGTTGGGCAAGGTGGCTCTCACCTGTAATCCCAGCACTTTGGGAGGCCAAGGCAGGAGGACTGCTTGAGCCCAGTAATTTGAGACCAGCCAGGCCAACATGGCAAGACCCTGCCATTACACACACACACAAAAATCAGCCACGCATGGTGGTGCACACCCGCAGTCCCAGCTTCTCAGGAGTCTGAAGTGGGAGGACAGCTTGAGCCCAGGAAGTCAGGGCTGCAGTGAGCTATGTTCACGCCACTGCACTCCAGCCTGGGTGACAGAGTAAGACCCTGTCTCAATAATAACAATGGAAAAATAAAAATGAGGGAAAAAAGTCTGAAAAAGTTTAAAGTTGCTATGTAGAAAACTGACCAGTAAAATAGTGTAATTTTTCATATAAAATACTCTGATGAAAATTCATTAATTTTGGTAAAACTGACTAAACTGGACTGACAACATCCTTGGAGGATCAGTCTACTGGGTCAAAAAATGTAGTAAAAAGATACATCAGTACAATATCTATGACATCAAAAAAACCTGAGAAAAATCTAAGTGTCCAACGGGGGAAGATTTTCCTAACCAGTAGGGGCTGTTATCTTCAACGAAACTGGGAGAGAGACAGATACACAACCACGAGAAAGGAAGAGGACACCTACCCAACCCACAAGATCAGCCGTCAGCCCAGACAACTGATATGGTAATACACACAATCACACTGCCTTCCCATCATTATAATGAAATTATTAACTGACTGCTAAAAATGAGGCTTGGAAGTTCATTTTACGTCCCTGTCTTATTTTAGGAAGTATGTTATGGAGTATACGAAAACTATAAAACACTAATTTTATGGTAAGTTATTTAAATAAACTAATATTTAAAAAGTAAAAGCATAATACAAAATAAAAAGATTAAAAGGAGCTGGGCATAGTGGCACGCACTTGTAGTCCTAGCTATGGGGTAGGCTAAAACCAGAGGATCACTTGGCCCAGGAGATTGAGGCTGCAGTAAGCTATGATTGTGCCACTGCACTCCAGCCTGAGCAACAGAGCAAGATCCTGTCTCTTAAAAAAAGAAAAGGCTGGGTACAGTGGCTCATGCCTGTAATACCAGCACTTTGGGAGGCCAAGGCGGGCAGATGACTTGAGCTCTGGAGTTCCAGACCAGCCTGGGCAATACAGCGAAATCCCATCTCTACAAAAAATACAAAATAATTAGCTGAGCATAATGGTACATGTCTGTAGTCCCAGCTACTCAGGAGGCTGAGGTGGGAGGACAGCTTGAGCCAGGGAGACAGAGGTTGCAAAAACAAACAAATAAACAAAAAGACTGGAAGGAAACACATTAAAGCAAACTTGTACCAATAGTTATCTTGGTTGACTTTTCTTCTATTTTGTCATTTTTCACATATTCTATAATGAATATATATGCTATAAATATTTAATTTTAGGCCAGATGTCGTGGCTCACGCCTGCTTTCCTGGCACTTTGGGACGCTGAGGTGGGCAGATCACTCGAGGTCAGGAGTTCGAGACCAGTCTGGCCAACAATGGCAAAACCCCGTCTCCGTTAAAAATACAAAAATTAGCCAGGCATGGTGGCACATGCCCATAGTGCCAGCTACTCAGGAGGCTGAGGCAGGAGAATCACCTCAACCTGGGAGGCAGAGGTTGCAGTGAGCTGGGATCGCGCCACTGCACTCCAGCCTGGGTGACCAAGTGAGACTCTGTCTCAAAAAAAAAAAAAAATTAATTTTACTTTTACTCACTGGATGATCAGAATTAAAGTCAATAAAAGGACACCCATTAACTTTTGTTTCCATCTTTTAAAGTCCTAATAAAAACCACTGTAAACAATTCCTGTGTATTCTTATAGACACACCCAATATATACATAAACATACACTCACGAATATATCTTGTAGTACCCTCTTTTAATTGAAAAGGAAAAGAATGAGTACACTGTTCTGAACCCTTTTTCACTTTACATGACACTGCATATTCTTCCATCTTAATAGATGCATCTCTACTTCATTCTTTTTCATGGCTGCAATACATTTCATCATACAGATGGACAAATAATTTAATAAACACACAACTGACACTCCTGTTTCCAATCTGGTAACACACGCACTTGAACATATAATCCTGTATATTAGTATAAAAACAAACTCATTCTACAAAACTTGATTCACTGAACAATAAATTCATGGAAATTACCAAATTTACATATTTATTTCAAAGAGCTGAACCACTCAGACACATAATCCTTATATTTTATGCCAATATATATTTTATGTTGATATATGAATACACTATATGTACTTCTGGGTGTAAATATGCTTATATTCAATATAATACATATGTGCGTATTAATATGCACAAATATATATTTATTAAAATCAAATGTATCTGTTTATAAATATTAATTTGTGAAAACATATTTATATGTATTACTATACTAATTAACATATTTGCTAATTATTCTAGTCATTATAATTCTTAATTTGTCTTTCATGATGACATTTCACATTCTTATTTGAATGAAATATTTTATTATTCCAGTTGTTAGGTAATTTTATTATTATTCCCCAATGTCTCAACTAAGGTATCACTCTTAATTTTTATAGCTATTAAGAACCAAAATATTGGCATTTCTTACTGATGCAGTTGCCTATTTTTCAACACACATTTATGGTAGATGTATGTTACAGTTATAGTGAAATAATAATTACTGGTTGTGAAATGTTTTTCTGGATATTGAATATATTCATAAAAATCAACCAGGCCATGACACTTAGCTTACAAGTTGAACAGTCCTTTAAATGATATTATAAGAATAGGGCTGGGCACGGTGGCTCAGATCACTTGTGTTCAGGAGTTCAAGACCGGCCTGGGCAACTGGGGAGACCCTGTCTTTACAAAAAATACAAATAGTAGCCAGGCATGGTGGCACGTGCCTGTGGTCCCTGCTACTCTGGAGGCTAAGGTGGGAGGATCTCTTGAGCCCCAGGAGGTGGAGGTTGCAGTGAGGAGAGATCGCACCACTGCACTCCAGCCTGGGTGACAGAATGAAACTCTGTCTGAATCAATTAATTAATCAATAAAGTCAACCAAATCTCATCAAAAATCTTCAAAATCTATTATGATCATTCCATCCAATATAAATAGCTGTAAACTTTAGTCAAAAACACCAAAAAGTAAGGTTGGTAGAGGCACTTTGAAGTTGACAAAATAATCCTAAAAATACTAAGATGCTGGGGGAAATACATAAAACAACTTTTAAAAGGATTGAAAAGAAATCAGAATAAACTGAAAAATTCTTCCATGAAGTGATGTAATTTTGACCATATCTATTTAAAAAAATTTTCCTGAATACACCAACACAATTGGTAAATTTGATGAGTCAGTCTACAGATTAATTGACATAGAGCCAGTATATTTGTAGAACAAATTCTTAGAAATGAAATTGCTAGATGAAGCATGGTATGTGCATTTTTTTAGCTTTGACAAACATTGCCAAATTGTCATTTTAAAAGTTGCACCAATCTTACAGTCTCACCAAAGCCTATTAGAACCAATTTTTTTTTTTTTTTTTTTGAGATGGAGTCTCGCTCTGTCACCAGGCTGGAGTGCAGTAGCGTGATCTCGGCTCACTGCAACCTCCGCTTCCCAGGTTCAAGCAGTTCTTCAGCATCAGCCTCCAGAGTAGCTGGGACTACAGGAGCACACCACCATGCCTAGCTAATTTTTGTATTTCTTTAGTAGAGACAGGGTTTCATTATGTTGGCTAGGATGGTCTCGATCTCTTGACCTCGTGATCCGCCCGCCTCGGCCTCCCAAAGTGCTGGGATTACAGGCATGAGCCACCGCGCCCATCCAGAACCAAATATTTTAATCCTCACCAATCTAAAACATAAATACTAGAGTTATTATTTATAATTTGTATTTTTTTAAAGAATTTGACTCAAAAAAAAGAAAGAAAAATGCCCAGGCATGGTGGCTCACACCTGTAATCCCAGTGCTTTGGGAGGCGGAGGCAGGAGGATGGCTTGAGTTCAGGAGTTTGAGATCAGCCTGGCAACATGGAGAAACCTGGTCTCTATAAAAAATACAAAAATTAGTCAGGCGTGGTACCTGTGGTCCCAGCTACTCGAGAGGCTGAGGCAGGAGGATTGCTTGAGCCTGGGAAGTGGAGGCTGCAGTAAGCCAAGATCGCACCACTGCACTCCAGGCTGGGTGACAGAGTGAGAACTTACATCAAAAAAACAAAACAAAACAAAAAGAATTTGAGAGTTTATGTATTTTATAATAAGAAAAATTCCTTTAAAACTAATTAAATTCTGAAGAAACAAGTATAAGAAACACTAAAAGTACAAACTGGCTTTAAACTACTAACAATCTAAAAAAAGTTCACATATTAATAAGATAACTTGCAAAAAATGCTGCTTATTTTAGGATTTTGAAATTATGAGTGTTTCTAAATTCCTTTTTCAAGATTTTCTCCAGTGTTATTATTATGCTGATTTTCTGTTAACAATAATTTCTAGTAGTCTGGGAGTAAAGAATAACCATCACGGCTTTTTATGACACCTAGGGTTTTGATTTCTTGTCACTGGTCCACTAAGTTTTCAGTTGCCCAGTGCCAAAACTTGATCATAATCATTGATACAGCACTCTCCTCCATTCTCTAAATCCTAGTCATTAAATCTCACTTATTTATTTAAGAATTCTCTTTTTATATACCCTTTGGTCTCCACTTCAAGTGGATTACTAATATAGGAAATAAAGGAATCTGAACTGACTCCTTACCATAATTTCTCTCATCTACAATTCAACTTACATACAGTCCTATTTGATTAACTTCCCTTCAAACCAGTGCCTACCAAACTTGATCACACAATCTTGTCAAAAATGCAGATTCTGGAAATGTTGTATTTTTTTCTTTAAGAGATGAGGTCTTGCTCTGTTGCCCAGCCTGGAGTGCAGTGGCATGACATAGCTCATTGCAGTTTCAAATTCCTATTAGAACCATTGCAGAGGCATTCATCTGTGTCCCATGAAATGTCTTTTGGGAATACAAATGTCCCTTCCATTTTATTCCTGGCTATAAGCTTAATATACAATTCCTAAATCATATATATCCACTTAATTCATGTAATTCCACATATTTAGAGACAACTAATTTTCAATGTAAGTGCCAAGAGCATACACTGAAGAAAGGACAGGCTAATTTGTGCTGGGAAAACTGGATATCTATATGCAAAAAAAAAAAAAATGAAACTGGATCTCTCTCTCTCACCATATTAAAAAAATAGTCAAGATGGATTAAAGACTTAAACGTAAGACCAAAAATATAAAACTGGAAAAAAAAAACACATCAGGACATTGGTCTAAGCAAAGATTTTTATGGCTAAGACCTCAAAAGCTCAGACAACAAAAATAAAAACAGACAAATGGGACTATGTTAAACTGAAAAGCTTTTGTACAGCAAAGGGAATATCTACATAATGAAGAGATAACCTGTTGAATGAGAGAAAATATTTGCAAACTATTAATGTGACAAGAGACTAATATCCAGAATATACAAGAAATTCAAACCATTAAAAAAACACAGATAATCCCATTAAAAAGTGGGCAAAGGACATGAATAGACATTTCTTAAAAGACATAAAAATGGCCAACAAGTATATGAAAAAAATGTTCAACATCACTAATCATCAGGGAAATACAATTCTAAACCACAATGAGATATTATCTAACCCCAGTTAGAACGGATATTTCTTAAAACACACACACACACACACACAATAACAGATGCTGGCAAGCATGCAGAGAAAAAGAGAACTCTTAAACACTGTTGGTGGGAATGTAAATCCATACAACTACTATGAAAAACAGTATGGAGAATTCTTAAAAAACTAAAAGTATCATTATCATATGATCTGGCAATCCCACCATTGTATTTATACAAAAGAAAAGAATCAGTGTATCAAAGGGATACCTGCACTCATGTGTTTATTGCAGCACTATTCACAACAGCCAAGACAAAGAACCAACTTAAGTGTCCATCAGCAGATGAAATAAAGAAAATGTAGTATATATACACAATGGATTTGGCATTCAAAGAATGAAATCATGTCATTTGCAGCAACATAGATGAGCTGGAGGTTATTATATTAAGTGAAATAAGCCAGGCACAGCAAGACAAATACTGCATGTTCTCACTCATATGTAGAAACTAAAAGAGTTAATCTTATAGAAGTAGCAAATAGAATTATAGATACTAGAGGCTGCAGAGGGTGGGTGGGTGGGTGAGAGGGGATAAAGAGAAGTTGGTTAATGAGTACAAAATATACAGTCAAATAGAAGAAATAACTTCTAATGTTCAATAGCAGAGTACTGGTGACTATAGTCAGCAACAAAGTACTGTGTATTTCAAAGTAGCTAGAAGAAAGAATTTTAAATGTTCCCAACACAACGAATAAATATTAAAGGTGATAGATACCTCAAATGCCCTGACTTGATCATTACACATTCTATGCATATAATACTCACATGTACTCCATAAATATATGATATTATGCATCAATCTAAAAAATTAAAGAAACTGAATTCATAGTTTAAAAGCTCCCAATAAAGAAATCCTAGGAGTGTGGTGGCTCATGCCTGTAATCCCAGCACTTTGGGAGGCCAAGGCAGGAGGGTTGCTTGAGCCCAGTAGTCCGAAAACAGCCTGGGCAACATGCAGAGACCCTGTAAACAAAAAAAATTAAAAATCAGTCAGGTGTGGTGGTACACAACTGTAATCCCAGCCACTCAGGAGGCTAAAGTGAAAGGATCGCTTGGACCCGGGAGGTGGAGCAATGAGCTGTGATCATACCACTGCACTCTAACCTAGGTGACAGGGCGAGACCCTGTATCAAAAAAAGAAAGAAAGAAATCCGGTGGTCCAGAGAGCCAGGTATCAAAACCAGACAAAGATATCACAAAAAAAGGAAAAAAAAGAGAGAGAGAAGAAAGAAAGAAAGAAAACTTCAGACCAATACCTCTCATAAAAGTAGATGAAAGGCCGAGCACAGTGGCTAACGCCTGTAATCCCAGCACTTCGGGAGGTCAAGGCAGGCAGATCACCTGAGGTCAGGAGTTCAAGACCAGCCTGGCCAACGTGGTGAAACCCTGTCTCTAATTTTGTAAAAATACAAAAATTAGACAGGCATGGTAGTGGGTGCCTGTAATCCCAGCTACTCGGGAGGCTGAAGCAGGAGAATCTCCTGAGCCTGGGAAGTGGAGGTTGCAGTGAGCTGAGACCATGCCAATGCACTTCAGCCTGGGCAACTAGAGCGAGACTCCATATCAAAAAAAAAAAAAAAAAAGTAGATGAAAAATCCTGAACAAAATATTAGCAAATAAAATCTAGTCTGTGAACAGTGGCTCATGCCTGTTTTCTCAGTACTTTGGGAGGCCAAGGCAGGAGGACTGCTTGAGCCCTGGCATTTGAGACCAACCTGGGTAACACAGTGGAACCCCATCTCTACAAAAAAATTAAAAAAAAAAAAAATTAGCTGCCACATGCCTGTACTCCCAGCTACTCTGGAGGCTGAGGTGGGAAGATCGCTTGATCCCAGGAGGTCAAGGCTACAGTGAGCCATAATCATGCCACTGCCTTCCAGCCTGAGTGACAGTTTAAGACTTTGTCTCAAAAAAAAAAATAAAAATAAAGCAATATATTAAAAAATTACAAACCACAACCAAATGGGATTTATTCCAGGTATGCAAGGCTGGTTCAACATTTGAAAAATAATGTAATCTGCCATATCAAAAGGCTAAAGAAGAAAAATCACATGATCATATCATTGACAGAAGCATTTGACAAAATTCATGATATTACAAAAAACTCCAAGCAGGCCAGGTGCGGTGGTTCATGCCTGTAATCCCAGCACTTTGGGAGAGCAGGGAGGGCAGATTGCTTCAGCCGAGAAGTTTGAGACCAGCCTGCAAAACATGAGGAAACCCCGTCTCTACAAAAAATACAAAAATTAGCCGGACAAGGTGTCACATGCCTGTAGTCCCAACCACTCGGGGGGCTGAGGTAGGAGGATCACTTAAGGTTGAGGCTGCAGTATGCCGAAACTGCACCATTGCACTCCAGCCTGGATGACAGAGTGAGACCCCGTCTCAAAAACAAAACAAAACCAAACTCTAAGCAAACTGGGAATAGAGAAGAACTTCCTCAACTTGGCAAAGAACATCTACAAAAAAACCTATAGCTAGGCCAGGCGTGGTGGCCCACGCCTGTAAGCCTAGCACCAATTTGGGAGGCCAAGGTAGACGGATCACTTGAGATCAGGAGTCCGAAACCAGCCTGGCCAACATGGTGGAACCCCATCTCTACTAAAAATACAAAAAATTAGCCAGACATGGTGGCAGGCGCCTATAGTACCAGTTACTCAAGAGGCTGAGGCAGGAGAATCACTTGACCCTGGGAGGCGAAGGTAGCAGTGAGCCGAGATCTTGCCACTGCACTCTAGCCTGGGTGACAGAGTGGGACCTCATCTCAAAATAAATAAATTAATTTAATTTAAAAAAGAAAAATAGTATATTTTCCCCTAACTTCAAGTATAAAACAAGATTGGCTGTTCTCACCAATCTTATCCAACATAATTATGGAAATTCCAGCCAGCACAAGAAAATAAAAGGCAAACAGACTAGAACAGAAGAAAAAATCTGTCCCCATTTGTAGATGACATGACTATCTAGAAAATCCCAAGAAATCTACCCAAAAATCCCCCCCAAAATAATTAAGTTCAGCAAGGTTATAAGATGCAAGGTCAACATACAAAAATCAGTCTTATTTTGTGCCTGTAATCCCAGCACTTTGAGAGCTGAGTCGGGCAGATCACTTGAGACCAGGAGTTTGCGACCAGCCTGGCCAACATGGTGAAACCCCATCTATACTAAAAATACAAAAATTAGCTGGGTGTGGTGGTGTTACCTGTAATTCCAACTACTTGGGAGGCTGAGACACGAGCATCACTTGAACCCAGGAAGCGGAGGTTGCAGTGAGTCGAGATTGTGCCACTGCACTCCAGCCTAGGCAAGAGAGTGAGACTCTGTCTCAAAAAAAAAAAAAAAATCAAAAATCAAAAATCAATCATATTTCCATATATTAATAAACATGAAAGCTGAAATTTAAAATACAATGCTATTTACAATTGCTCCAAAGAAAATGAAATACTTAGGTATAAATCTAACAAAATACATGCAGGATCTATATGCTGAAAATTACAAAATGCTAACGTAAAATCAAAGATCTAAATAACTGAAGAGACTTACTATGTTCATTGACGGGAAAATATAACATAGTAAAGATATCAATACTCCCCAAATTGATGTATAGTATAATGCAATTCCTAGCAAAATCTTCGGAAGGATTTTGTTTGTTTGTTTGTTTTTTGAGATGGAGTCTCGCTCTGTCACCAGGCTGGAGTGCAGTGGCGCGATCTTGGCTCACTGCAACCTCTGCCTCCCGGATTCAAGCGATTCTCTTGCCTCAGTCTTCCGAGTAGCTGGGATTACAGGCGCGTGCCACCACACCCAGCTAATTTTTGTATTTTTATAGAGACGGGCTTTCACCATGTTGGCCAGGATAGTCTTGATCTCTTGACCTCATGATCCACCTGCCTCGGCCTCCCAAAGTGCTGGGATTACAGGCTTGAGCCACCACAGCTGGCGGTTTTTTGTTTCTGTAGATATAGATAAACATATTCTAAAATTTATATGGAAAGGAAAAGTCCTAGGAGACCTAAAGCAGTTTTGTAAAAACAAAAGAAAACAAAAAACAAGTAGAATTATGCCTCCCGATATTAAGGATAACTATACCGCTACAGCAATTAAAACTGTGGTACTGATGAAGAAAGAGACATATAGACTAATAGAACAGAACAGAAAACCGAGAAATGTGTCCACACAAATATGCCCAAATGATTTTTCGCAATGATGCACAAGCAATTCAATAAAAGAAGGACAGCCTTTCCAATAAATGGTGCGAGAGCAATTGGGACTTCCATGGATGGGGAAGGGAAGGGGGAAGGGAAGCGGGACGAGAAGGGGGAAGAGTTATCAACCTAAACCACTTACTTTATACAAAAACTAGATCCAAATGTTATCACACACTTAAATGTAAAATGTAAAAGTATAAAACTTTTAGGAAAAAACTTAGAGAAAATCTTCAGGCATTGGCACTAGGTAAAGAGTTGTTACACTTGACAACAAAAGCACGATCCACAAAAGGAAGAACTGCTATACTGAACCTCATCAAAATTAAAAACTTTCACTCTGTAAATAACCCTACAAAGAGGATGAAAAGACAAGTTAAAACCAGGGAGAAAATACTAGCAAACCACATATCTGACAAAGAACTAGTATCCAGACTGTATAAAGGACTCACCAAAATCTCACAAATCACCACTAAAGAACTTAACTAAATACCACCTGTACCCCAATAACTTAATAGAAAAATAAAAATAAAATGAAAGAGAAGAAAATAAGATATCTAGAAAAGTCTCAAGAGATTAAAAAAAACTAACAGTAAAGATAACCAATTTGAAAATGGACAAAAGACACAAACAGACAATTCACTGAAAAGGAATTACGAAAGGCCAATAAGCATATGAAAAAATGTTGAACATCTTTAGCCATTAGGGAATGCAAGTAAACACCACAATAAAATATCACCACGGATTTCTTGGAATGACTACAATGAAAAAACTGGTAACACCCTATCTGGCTAGAACACAAAGAAACTGGACCACTCCTTTAATGCTTATGAGAATGCAAAATTGTACTCACATACTGGAAAATACTTTACCAGTTTCTTTGAAAACTAAATGCGTACTTACCAGATGACCCAGCAATTTTGCTCTTGGGCGTTTATCTGAGAGAAATAAAAACTTATGTTCATATGAAAACATGTACACAAATGTTCATAACAGCTTTTAGTTGAGCCAGAAACTGAAAAGAACCAAAATGTCCTTCAGTGGGTAAATAGCTAAACTGTGGTATATCCACACCACTGAATACTACTCAGCAATAAAATGGAACAAAGAGTTAATATACACAACACAGATGAACTCAGAAATTGTTCTTTTGGGGCACATAAGAATAGTCTCCTGAGGCTGTGTCACAGGACAAAAACAAAACAAAACACTTTTTTTAAAGAAATGTTTATGAATCAATCCAAATCCAGGTCTAGAGAGCCAATAGAAATCAGTCCTATCCTCAAAGCATAAAAGAAATAAAAAAGGTAAAGAGTACTAAGATCCAGAAAATTAACAAGTAGTAAAATTTGTTTCAAGTCTGTCAAGATTATCCTTCCATTAAGCATCCAAAAATGTGAACTTTTATGACTTTGCTATTTTCTTACATCCCCAAATTCCTATTATCTGTATTATCTCTACTTTTTCTACCCTAGATATCTTTTGCTCTCATTGTCCTTGTTTATAAAACCTACGTTTTCTCAATTACAACCATTTAAAAAAAAGTTTTAGCTTGTTGGCCCAATCTTTTTTTTTTTTAATACTCTTCCTGTAAATGTGCTTTTATATGATTTTCTTTTCTTTTCTTATTTTTGGAGACAGGGTCTCCCTCTCACCCAGGCTAGAGTGCAGTGATGCCATCACAGCTTACTGCAGCCTTGATCTCCCAGACTCAAGCAATCCTCCCACCTCAGCCTCCCAAGTAGTGGTGGTGGTATACACCACCACACCCAGATAAATTTTTTTTGTAAATTTTTTGTAGAGATGCAGTATCCGTATGTTTCCCAGGCTTGTCTGGAACTCCTAGGCTCAAGTGATCCTCCCACCTTGGCCCCAAAATGTGCTGGGATTACAGGTGTGAGTCACCACACCAGGTCTAATTTTCCATACCTAAGCAGGTATTATGGACTCTTTTGAGTCGGTAAGAACAATAAAAGTAATAGTTCTTCAGTAAATAAATTATTTCCAAATGCCTAACAAAGCCACTTTTGTTAGTACATTGATAGTAGCAATATGAATTGCTACTATCTCATGCATTGCTTTTTAAAAAAAAGTCAGAATTGATATTAGATTGTGGAATACTTTCGAAATATACTTTTTGAGCACAGAGGCCAGGCACGGTGGCTTACGCCTGTGGTCCCAGCACTTTGGGAGGCCAAGGCAGGCAGATCACGAGGTCAGGAGATCGAGACCACCCTGGCTAACACGGTGAAACCTCGTCTCTACTAAAAATACAAAAACAAAATTAGCCGGGCGTGGTGGCGGGCACCTGTAGTCCCAGCTACTCGGGAGGCTGAGGCAGGAGAATGGCGTGAACCTGGGAGGCGGAGCTTGCACTGAGCTGAGATAGCGCCACTGCACTCCAGCCTGGGCGACAGAGTGAGACTCCGAGACTCCGTCTCAAAAAAGAAAAAGAAAAAAAAAGCATTCTTTAAACTCTACATAAATCTTGTTTTCAAGGATTTTTTTCAAAAAAAAAAATTAATATAAATAAAACCATAAACTTGAGTCTTTTTTTGAGCTCTGTTACCCAGGCTGGAGTGCAGTGAGTGGCATGATGTCAACTCACTGCAACCTTCACCTCCCAGGTTCAAGCGATTCTCTTGCCTCAGCCTCCTGAGTGGTACGACTGGTACTGAATGGTACGATTCTCAGCCTCCTGAGGCAAGACAATCGTACCACTACAGGCACATGCCATCACACCCAGCTAAATTCTGTATTTTTAGTAGAGAAGGGGTTTCACCATGTTGGCCAGGCTGGTCTTGAACTCCTGACCTCAAGTGATCCGCCCACCTCGGCCTCCCAAAGTGCTAGGATTATAGGCGTGAGCCACTGTGCCCAGCCTAAACTGAAATCTTTGAAGAAAAAAAGCTAATAGTGGCTGTTAGAGTCTGAGTTTATAAAAATGTACAAAATGTGTGCCAGTAGAATGAGTCAGTGCAGGTGTTTTGTTTATTTGCTGGGTTTTATGTTAAAGCAGACAAAAATCTCTTTCCTCGTATGTAACTTTTTCAATGCACTTTTTTACCTGATAAAATTTGCCTTTATTTTAAATTTTAAAATTATGTTATCATGGAGGAATTATAGAATGTATTATTATTAATAGTCCTAATATTAAGAAGGAAAGTAAATAAAAGATCAATTCTGATACTCAATTTCAAATTCCCTTTTCAAAATTCTCCCAAGCAATGTAGAGAAAGAATAAGTTATGCTTGTGTAGTACTACCATGGGTAAGGTATGGGAAAAGTCAAAGAGTTTTTAAAAAAAGGAAAAAGAAAACTCAAGACTTGACAAAGTTAGGACTAAGAAGGATAAAAACATAAAAGTTGTTCCTTCAGAAAAAAAACAAATTATTTTATAATACATAATACCAAAATCATATTTTAGTGAATATATAACAGATCATTAACAGAGTTAAAAACAACTTCAGAAGTTTTAGGGCCAAAGAGAAATATAAGTTTAAGACAGCACTATCCAAGAGAAATATAACGTAAATCACATATATAATTTTACATTTTCCACTAGCCATATTTAGAAAAAATAATAAGAAACAATTAAAATTAATTTTATTTAACCCAACAAATCAGCTCAACATATAATCTATATTTAAAAATTACTAATAAGAAATTTTACACATTTTATAAAATTTTGTTACTAAGCAGTCTAACTCCAGTGTGTATTTTGCACTTAGCACAATCTTGATTCAGACTAGTCACATTTCTTTTCTTTTTTTTTTTTTTTGAGACAGTCTCGCTCTGTCCCCCAGGCTGGAGTGCAAGGGCGTGATCTCAGCTCACTGCAACCTCCGCTTCCCCAGCTCAAGCAATTCTCCTGCCTCAGCCTCCCGAGTAGCTGGGACTACAGGCGCCCACAACCACACCCGGCTAATTTTTGTATTTTCAGTAGAGATAGGGTTTCTCCATGTTGGCCAGGCTAGTCTTGAACTCCTGACCTCGTGTGATCTGCCCGCCTTACCCTCCAAAAGTGCTGGGATTACAGGCATGAGCCACTGCGCCTGGCTGACTAGCCACATTTCCTGTGCTCAGTAGTCCCATATGGCTAGTGGGTACCATACTGGACAATAAAGGTCTAAGAAACAGCTTGAGAAAACAGGAATATATCTACCTTCAGAACAAGAGATTAAATATTATAATCTAAAAGAATGCAAAATCAATAGTTAACATATATACAATGCCACAACAGTGATATGATTGTTGATCCCACTACATGAGCCTCTCTGAAAGAGAATCAAAGGAAAACTGATTAAAGAATATTTGCCTCTAGAGAAAAGAATGTAAACAGATAAAAGAAATGAACTGTGAAGTTCTTTTTATGCCAACCAATCTCCAAGGTTCTTTATATACAGTGTAGTATATAACTCCTCTAGAAATCATTAGCATTGTTAGTTTACGACAAGTACCTTCAAAGTACTCAATAAAAATATCGTTCATTTTCTTCACAATTTCACACATGATTTCTTCGTTCATATTAGTATCAATTTCCCTTTTGCTATCATGTCCACTATCATTCTGTTGAAACATTATTAACAAAAATAAAACCAGCTCACACAGAAAGCATAAGAATGGATTTCAGGATTTCTGAAGGGTTTCGAGTATAAAATACTAATTCAAATAGAGCGAAAAGTCCTAAGAAATATAATATTTCCATCTGGGAGTATGAGAAACAGAAGGCGCAAATGTAGATACAGGACACTAATCTTGGCAGAGGTTGGAGGAAAACAAGGGTGCTGCTAAAGGAGGTAATAATGAAGTAACAACAGACCTCTTCAAAAACGATGATCCAGTATTTCATTCAAAGAAACTTTCAGGAATAGCAACCAACTCAGGCCCTCCCTTTCTCATTTCCTCAGGAACAAATATGTCTTTTCGTGCATATGGTGGAAAAGACAAGTGTTAGTGAGGAGAAAAGAGGGAGGCTATGAACCATCTCTGACCACTCCTTCCCCACCCACACAAACAAGCATACTCAAAGCCTGCCTTAAATGTGCCTTCAAGGCTGACATGATTTAGTAAAATATCATTGGCTAGAACAATCTCTAATCTTATCAACTCATGAAACTTCTTAAATGTAGTACAAAATCTCTTGCCATATGACTTAAATTTTCAAAGGATCTTTTTGACTGCTGTGTTAATAACAGACTACAAAGGGCAAGGGTAGAAGCAGGAAAACCTGTTAAAAGGCTGCTGCCATTACCCAGCAAGAGATGATGGTGGCTGTGGAGACAGTGAAAACTGGTTGAATTCTGGATATGTTTTAAAGTTAGAGCCAACAACTTCCTGAAGGAATGAATGTAGGATAAGAGGATAAGACAGCAAGAGTCAAGAATGACTCCAAGGTTTCTGGCCTGAGCAACTGGAAAGCTGCCAAGAACTGAGATGAGGAAGGCTATGTGGACAGAGTAGGTATGAGAGAGCAGGTTTGGGAGGGAAAAGCAAGAATTCCATTTTGGACATGTTGAGTGTGAGATGTTTAAGAGCCATTCAACATAGGCAACTGGATATAAAAATAAGGAGTTACGGAGAGAGATCTGGGCTGAAAAAATTCATTTGAGAGAAAAATATTCAAAGCCACCAAACTAACAGAGATTGCTAAGGGAATGAGCATAGATAGAGAAGATAACCAAGGAGTGAGCCTTGGGATATTCCAATGTTTAGAGGTAGGCAAAAAGGAAAATCTACTAAGGAAGACTAAGGAGGAGCAGCCAATGAATTTTGAGGAAAACCAAGTAAATGTAGTAGCCTAAAAGGCAAGTTAAACAAGTATATCAAAGACAAGGAGAAAATAACTTTGTCAAATGTAGATCATCACCCAAGATAATGACAGAACTGACTACTAGATGTAATAATGTCATTTGTTGAAAGACATTAACAAAAGCAATCTTAGCACAGTGGTAGGGGCAAAGCCTGATTAGAACAGGCTTAAGAGAGAACATGAGAAAGAAATTAGGACAAGTGCATTTAGACAATGCTTTAAGGGGTTCTACAGAAAGAGAGCAAGAAAGAGCAATTGAGGGAAGATATTTTTATGATGAAAAAAGTAACAGTATGCTTGTATATTGATGGGAATTATCCAGAAGAGACGAATTGATGATATAGAGAGAGAAGGGAGAATGGCTAGGGCAATGTCCAGAGTAAATCTACAGGAGTTACATACTACACTGTATATAAAGAACCTTGGAGAGTGGTTGGCATAAAAAGAACTTCACAGTTCACTAATGCATTAATCAGAGGACCTGGGACTATATAGAAACATAGAGAGTAAATCTATAGTAACACAAAGACAGCAGCAAGGTCTATTGAGTACAGATGTAGTCAATACATACATGTGGTGGCAGGAGTCTGTAAGTGTTCTTCTGACTGCTTGCATCTTACAATGAAGCAGAAATCAGGTCCATCAACTGAGAGTGAGTATGAGGAAGAGTGTTGGAAGTTTGAAGAGAAAAGCAAGGGTACAAACTAAGTCATCTATGAGAGGGGAGACTGAATGGACTAAGAAAATAGAGTACAATTGCCAGACAATATTCAGGGCAAGAAACCTGAGGTTTCTTATCATGAATTTAAAGTGAGAGCAGTTATCATAGTTGTATTTTTCTTCAGTCACTTTCAGCCGCACAGATGTAGATATGAAGTACTCAAAGAGTTGATTTACCTAAGATTGAGGTTTTTGCCAACTAATTATGAAAAGGCCAGAAAGGAGCAAGTGAGTTGAAGGCATATGCAATATGACTGGTGATTGAATTATACAAGGTAAGGAAGGAAGAAAGGAAATCAAGGGGGCAAGGCACAGTGAAAAGGGAATAGAATCAGTGGACTGACAGTTTTAATGACGGTGAGGAACTGTTGAGTTGAGGTACCAGGTAGAATGGGCTGAAAAGACAGCAGTCAGAAAGAGCTTAGAAAAAATGAAGAGGTTTCAAGTTATTGGTAATAACAAGGAATATGACATGATCATGAGGCCAGGTGTGGTGGCTCACACTTGTAATCCTAGCTCTTTGGGAGGCCAAGAAAGGAGGACTACTTGGGGCCAGGAGTTTCAGACCAGACTTGGCAACACAGCAAGACCCCATCTTTACAAAATATCTTTTTTAATGCATAAAAAAGATAGGACCATGAAGTGCCTTAAATGGGCTAGAGAGTAAGATCATTAAAGAAGACATTTAGAAATTAAGAGGTCACAGTATTAGAGGGACCATAGTGATATATATTGAAATTATCAAGAATTAAAAGAGACTTAGCGTTAGAAGAACGACAGTGAGCCAGGAGCTAAACCAGTCAAGAAAAGAGAAGGTGTAACCCAGGTTGCAGTAGATGCCAGCAAACATGAGGATTTACAGACAATATAACCTGTTAATAGACAAGTTTTAAGGAGAACAAGAGAATGATGGACAACTGCCCCATCTCCAGGCTCCTGGTTCCAGTCAGTGGAACCAGGCTCCCTCTTGACTCCTGTTCAAATGGAGTAGGTCAGAGCATGAAAATGGTTGGTTGGTTGGTTGGTTGGTATGCTTGTTTGTTTTTAGAGACAGGGTCTCACTATGTAGCCTAGGCTAGCCTTGAACTGAGCTCAGGGATCCTCCTGCCTCCACCTCTCAAGTAGCTGGGACTGCAGGTGTATACTACCATGCCTGGCCAGGAAATGTAGTTTCAAGTCTCAGTGCATAGGACTCCCCACTGATCCTTGATGACATTATCAGAAAAAAATGAAATATTTAATTGCCAATGTATAAGACAGCCACAGGGGAAGCAGCATCCTCAGCAAAGTACGAAGTAGACAAAATGTTCAGAGAAAGACAAACAAGGATGCAGGAAATTTTGCTGATGATAGACTGTGAATTCCACTGGGCTGCACAATGGCAAGATTTCAAGAGTTGAAGAGGATTGAAAAAAATAGCAAATACACTAAACCTTGTGGGGACATGAGTATCACCTAGGAGACTGATAGTAACTGACATAAAAAGGGAAAAGGGATAAAGAACATAATGAGATTAGTCCTGGTGGACTAACACAAGTAGCAGTGTCAAAGCTATGAATATTGGAGGAAGGAATGTGGTATTTGAAGCTCCCTATCAATGGAAGACAACAGTTTGGGGAATCATGCTTTTGGTCTCAGCACGAAGGGCCTCCCCTTAAACTTTAATAATGGCTTGCAAAGAAACTGTAATGCACTTTTAAGGTGTTATAGAATTTTTTGAAACTAATAAGGAGGTTAGAATAGTGCTTAGCATCTAATAAGCGCTCACGGATACGCTTTCATTAGCTAATCAAATGTAAAATATAAGTATTGTATCAAAAAAAAGAGATTCATTTATAGATTCCTTTCCTCAGCTATTAACAAATGGGTTTCCCAAGTGATTTCAAGAAAACCTGTACCCAGAAAAAAAAAAAAAAAAAAACCTCGGAAAACTCACTTGAGAAAAAGGAGGAAGTCTTTGAGAAGGTAAAGTCCTATATAGTGTCCATCAATCTGATAACTGGCTTCTCTAAAAAAGTACCACCAGCGGTGGGGCGCAGTGGCTCACACCTGTAATCCCAGCACTTTGGGAGGCCGAGGCGGGCAGATCACTTGAGGTCAGGAGTTCAAGACCAGCCTGGCCAACATGGCGAAACCCCGTCTCTACCAAAAATACAAAAATTAGCCGGGCATGGTAGTGCGCGCCTGTAATCCCAGCTACTCGGGAGGCTGAGACAGGTGAATAGCTTGAACCCTGTGAGGTGGAGGTTTCAGGGAGCCGAGATCGCGCCATTGCACTACAACCTGGGCAACAAGAACGAAATTCCATCTCAAAAAAAAAAAAAAAAGGACCACCAGCACTTTGAACACTTTTCTCCATCCATCCTACTTCAATGGTAGATTAACTTATTAATCCAACAAGCAAATATTGAGCACCTATTATGTGCCAAGTACTATTCCCAGAACCTGGAATACATCAGGGATCAAAACAAATATCCCTACCCTGGAAAGAGATCAACAACAAACAGTATATATATTAATTATATGATATGTCAGAACATAAGTGTTATAGAAAAAAATAAAACAGTGCAAATATTAGAGGAAAGGGGCCTGAAATCCAAGTGTAAATAAATAGAGTAAGTAGACATCCAAAGTTTTCTCCAATAACATCCATGGAAAAGGCCCTAAGACCTTTCCATTTAGTTTTTGCCACTAGTTTGCATTATTAAATTATTTTCTTCTTCTATTTTTTCTTCAAGCCACCAATTTTACTCTATTTTACTTCAGCAGTAGATAATAGCTAACATTTATGAAACATTTACCACATAGCATTGTTCTAAGTGTTTTTAAAAGATTAAATAATTACATCCTCACAATAGATCTATGAAATAGGTGTTCCTTTTGCCTCCATTTTACAAGGCAGAAAACTGAGGCACAAAAATATTAAGCAAAGTTTCCCAAGATCACATGGTTAGCAAGTAGCAGAGCCCTGGAGAAACATATACAATACATATTCCCTATTATGAAATTTAAGACCAGCCTGGGCAACAAACATGGCAAAACTCCATCTCCACAAAAATACAAAAAGTTGGCTCACGCCTGTAATCCCAGCACTTTGGGAGGCCAAGGCGGGTAGATTACCTGAGGTCAGGAGTTTGAGACCAGCCTAACCAACATGGTGAAACCCTGTCTCTACTAAAAATACAAAAATTAGCCGGGTATGGTGGCACATACCTGTAGTTCCAGCTACTCAGGAGGCTGAGGCAGGAGAATCGCTTGAACCCGGGAGGCGGAGGCTGCAGTGAGCCGAGACTGTGCCATTGCACTCCAGCCTGGGAGACAGAGCGAGACTCTGCCTCAAAAAAAAAAAAAAAAAAAAGCTGAATGTGATGGCATGCACCTACAGTGCCAGCTACTTGGGAGGCTGAGGTGGGAGGATTACCTGAGCCTGGGAGGCTATAAGGAGCCAAGATCTCACCACTGCACTCCAGCCTAGGTAACAGAGTGAGACCCTGTGTCAAAAAAAAGAAAGAAAGAAAGAAAGAAAGAAAGAAAGAAAGAAAGAAAGAAAGAAAGAAAGAAAGAAAGAAAGAAAGAAAGAAAGAAAGAAAGAAAGAAATTTAAGAACATTCAGGGCTGGGTGGGAGCAATAGCTCATATCTGTAAATCCCAGTGCTTTTGGGAGGCCAAGGTGGGAGGATTGCTTAAGCCCAGGAGTTCAAGGCTGCAATAAGCTATGATTGTGCCACTGCACTCCAGCCTGGAAAACAGAGGAAGATCCTGTCTCTAAAATAAAGAAAAAGAATAATATTCAGCACAAACTGTCTCAAGTTTTCTCACCTCTAATAAACAGACTCTCTTACAGTATACATACAAAAACTGTGAATGCTCCTATTATATTGTTTTCTGGCCATTTTTACAGTTATTTTCTTGACTAAATAGTTTTTTTGTTGTTGTTTTTTTGAGACAAGAGGTCTCACTCCATCACCCAGGCTGGAGTGCAGTGGCGCAATCTCCACTCACTGCAACCTCCACCTCCCGGGTTCAAGTGATTCTTATGCCTCAGCCTCCCAAGTAGCTGGAATTACAGGCACGCACCACCATGCCCAACTAATTTCAGTATTTTTATTAGAGACGGGGTTTCACCATGTTGGCCAGGCTGGTCTCAAACTCCTGACCTCACGTCATCTGCTCACCTTGGCCTCCCACAGTGCTGGGATTACAGGCGTGAGCCACTGTGCCAGGCCAACTGAATAGTCTTTATCAGTCTCTGCTTAACATCTTCCTTAACCTCCCTGCAATCTGATTTATATTACCATTCTTAGTGTACTGAAACTGCTTTAATGTGGTCAGTGACCCTCACACCACCAAGCCAAAGGATTCTTTCTCTATTCTCATTCTCCTCGAACTTCGTATTGGACTATGTCCACCTCTGTGCCCTTCTTCCTGAAACCTCCTTGGCTACCTAGAAGCAACACTATCCTGAATCTTCCTATTCCTCTCTCTCTCTCTCTCTCTCTCTCTGACCTTTCCCTTAGAAAATCTCTTCCTTTGGATTCTGAGCCAAACTTTTCCATCTTCCTTTTACCTCTCCTACTGTTCTTATTAAAGTATCTTTTTCACTTCTACCCCTGAAACGTAGGAACCCCAAAAGTTTAAGTTGAGTCCACTGTTCTTCTCTCATTTTCTTCTTATTTTTTGAGACAGAGTCTCTGTCACCCAGACTGGAGTGAAGTGGCACAATCACAGCTCACCGCAGCCTCGATCTCTCAAGCTCAAGCGATCCTCCCCACTTAAACTCCCAAGTAGCTGGGACTACATGAGTGCACCACCAAGCCTGGATAATTATTATTATTATTTTTTTTTTTAAGAAATGGAGTCTCACTATAATTGCCCAAGATGGTCTTGAACTCCTGGGCTCAAGCTATCCTCCAGCCTCGGACTCCCAAAGTGTTGGGATTACAGGCGTGAGCCACTGCACCCAGCTCGTTTTTATATTCTCATAGGGTCAGGCATGGTGGCTCACGCCTATAATCCCAGCACTTTGGGAAGCCGAGGCAAGCGGATTGCTTGAGGCCAGGAGCTCAAGACCAGCCCGGCCAACACAGTGAAACCCCATCTTTACCAAAAAAATACAATAATTAGCCAGGCATGGTGGCACGTGCCTGTAGTCCCAGCTACCCAAGAGGCTAAGGTAGGAGAATTGCTTGAACCCAGGAGGCGGAGGTTGTGGTGAGCCAAGATTGCGCCACTGCACTATAGCCTGGGTAAGAGAATGAGACACTGTCTCAAAATAAAAATAAAAATAAAAGATTCTGATAGTCTCTTTTAAGGTTCATTCATCCAATTAAGTATTTATTGAGCATCTACCATCAACCAGGTTCTGTTTGGGTTGCTTAAAATAGATTAGTGAACAGAACAGACCAAAAAAAAATCCTCTGTCCTTATAGTGAAATAATTCTATGCTACCAAGCACACTCAAAACTATCTTCCCCTAAATACTATTTTAAACACATACTATCATGACTTAAAAACAACAATAACAACCTTGCAATGATTCCCCTCTTATCAGCATCTAATTTTCTATGCCTTAGTTCAAAACACTTGATAATCATTTTCTATTGTATCCATACAGGTTCATTTTCCATTACTCTCTGATTCAAGGGAATTCCAGGCAGGCCAATCTTCTGATTACCCCTCAAACACATTCCTTATATTTCTATGTGGTCAAGTGATTACTGAAAATATATGTTTAGTACTTAGACATTGTTTTACAAGTGTACTGAATTAATAGAGAAATTCAAAGATGAATGTTTTTTATTCCTTCAAATGCATAAAAATAGCAAACACTTAGACAAAGCGACGATGTGCCAAACACTATTCCAAGCACTTTATATACATTAACCCATTTATTCCACACAACAATCCTGGTATCTCCATTTTACAAATGAGGAAGCTGAGTCCCAAAGATGGTAAAGTAACAACCTAGGTCTCACAGATAGTAAGTAAGTGGCAGAGCCAACATTCATATGTAGGAAGCCTGGTTCCATACTACCCAGCATACTCCCAGCAGAAGTAATAAAAACAAATAGAGTTCAAAACTGAAACTGAAAACTATATTCGACTATAAAAAGTTATGTATAATAAATTAATCCTTTACTCCAAATAATGAAGAACAATATTTCCTCTGTCAAGTTTAAATTATAGAATTTAATAGCATATAATAAAAACCACAATCTACAAACATGAATACACCATCTATCATTCAGAGTTCCCCAAAGCTGAAAATACTTGCTAGGCATGACAAAGAATATATGGTGACACAGGTCTAACTTGTGTTCTTTTGTTAGCATGCATATATTAAAGTATTTTGCTGTCATCCTTGCTTTCATCAGAATCAAAATAGATTTGAATACAATCTTTAAGGTTTTTTTGTTTGTTTGTTTGTTTTTGAGATGGACTCTTGCTCTGTCACCCAGGCTGGCGTGCAATGGCATGGTCTTGGCTCACTGCAACCTCCGCATCCTAGGTTCAAGTGATTCTCCTGCCTCAGCCTCCTGAGTAGCTGGGATTACAGGCACATGCCACCACACCCGGCTAATTTTTCTATTTTTAGTAGAGACAGGGTTTCACCACGTTGGCCAGGCTGGTCTCGAACTCCTGACTTCGTGATCCACCTGCCTCGGCCTCCCAAAGTGCTGGGATTAAAAGACTGCCAGCTTTACTTTTTGGAAGCAAAATTCACATGTAGGACTAGGTCCTGTATGACAGAAAAAAATTTAGGAGAAGCAAGAAAAATCCCCAAAGCATTTAACTCATATAGGTACTCTTCAACCTATCACCAACTTTATGGCTAAAGGATCTTTTAAAGGGTTTCTAAGGACTCACAGAGAATTCAATTATTTTATAACTGATTACATAAAATTAAAATCCAAAGGCAGAGGTTTTTTCATAAAACAATCCTGACATATTAAAAGATAGGGAGTGCCTAACTACAACATTATCATTTTCTTCTCTTTCCAGTTTCCCCTGCTCCTCAGGCAGAGAAAAGACATAAATTTGTCAGGTTTTGAGATGGAGAGATTAAAACAAACAAACCAGGACAGGGATGCTAGTTTGATCTGGAAAAGGCTAGACTGTATGTAGCCTTTCCAACTAGTAATGACAGCCTAACTAGAAAAGAAAAGGTATGTAGATAAAGGCAGCCAAAAAAACAATGCCATCAATGCCTTAGGCAAAAATCCACAGCAGCTACTATTCCCCACTTTATTTTCTGCCTCTCCTCCCTTTTCCTGGGTAAGGAAAGCACCCAAAGCACCCCCAAGGCCACTCACAGAAAACCAATTTCTTCCCAAGCACTGTATGAATTAAAAAAAAAAACATAAACTATTAATAATTTGAGATTAATTCAATTTAATCTCAAATTTTCGAACAGTTTGGAAAAGATTTTTCAAACAGGGAGTCGTTTTCTCCTCTCCTCACCCACAGCAACCCACTATGACACTCATAAAGTCATCCCATACTCCAAGGGATTAAATACAAATTTCCTGGGGAAAACACTGGATTTGGCAGCTATCACTGAAGATATTCCCAAATACTAAGGTTCTCCTGTATACCCTATATTTGATATTTTCTTCCCTCCCACATACACTGTTGACAGCAAGAAAGATGGATAATCCTTCTCAAGATTCTCTACACAATGGATATCTCAACTCAAATCTCAAATCCAAAATTAAAACATGAAAACCCCTGTTAAAACAAACCCCCCAAGGAGAAGGCAATGGCTTTCTATTCTAGTGTTCATTTTCAACAGCACATACGACCAGCTAAATAAGGAAGTTTTAAAATGTCAAAAATATTTCTGTCATATTACTAGAATGAAAGAGGTCTAAGGATAGAGGCGATGCCAACGAAAAACAGATTATTTCCCAATAATGTACTATGTTGCATCATCTTAATCAGTGAGTATTTCCCAAGTCACTAAAAGGTTCATGGCATTATGATAGGTCCTATATTTTATAATAACAATAAAGAAAATGGTAAAATTAAGTTTAATTTTAAAATTATAAGCACAGTTGAGATGTTTTCAGACTCAACTGTGGGAAACTTTGAGATACACATGCTACATACAGTAGAGGAATACCTGAGACATGGAAGGAAGCATGAAGATAATAAGTGGCAATACAGTATTATTCATCTACCTCATTTACAAAGCGAGAAACAAGAAACCTACTTTTTTCCCCCAGCTTTAAAATAAAATGTAAAATTTTCCTTCACAAAACAAAGTATGCTATCCAGAAATACACAACAGATCCAGAAAGTTGGCTTAATGCAGGGTCTACAAACCAAAACAAAGAATTAAAAAAAAAACTTCAAAGTTCGCAGAACTTAAAAAAAAAATTCCAACCAAAACATATACGGCTGATGTTTAACCAGACCTGTTTTTTAATATTACCTGTGCAAAACAAAGATATCGAAGTAAATGAAAGGATAAGTTTTCATTTCACAATCTCCCTGTGTACTTCCTCAGCCTGCGGACCTACCTTTATTCATCCTTAAAGGGAGTTGGTAGCTAGAAATATTTAATGCCCTACTTCATCAGAATTTTCTTTAGCTCTGATCAGGCCATTATTAAAGTCATCCAGTAATATTTACTGGTTATAGCTATTCAAATGTGAGTAGTCTCCTAATAACCGTTCTGAACTAATATACACATAGGAAGCAGGTAAGGCCTAAATTTCTCTTTTACAAATGAAGTATGTTCATTTCTCTTACTGTAATAAAGATAATATTTCTTTATTTTCCAAGCTCCTATTCTCCAGTGAATATCTTTAAAATCATTCAAAAACACTGGTAGCTATTTTCTACTAAACTTTTTTTTTTTTTTTTTTGGAGACAGAGTTTCATTCTGTAGCCCAGGCTGGAGTGCAGTGGTGCCATCTTGGCTCACTGCAACCTCCGCCTCCCGGGTTCAAGCAATTATCCTAGCCTCAGCCTCCCAAGTAGCTGGGATTACAGGGGCACACCACCATACCTAGCTAATTTTTGTATTTTTAGTAGAGACGGGGTTTCATTATATTGGCCAGGCTGGTCTCAAACTCCTGACCTCAAGCAATCCTCCCACCTCAGCCTCCCAAAGTGCTGGGATTACAGGTGTGAGCCACCACACCAGGCCTACTAAAACTTCTTGAAGCTGTTATTGGAGTAATCATCTATCACTTTCTTCGCAAAAGCTGGGCTTGGATAACAAATTGCAGTTTACTATCAAAGACAAATAGACCACATTTCCTCAGTTCTCTACTCTTCAAAACCTTGGTGTCACTTTAGGGCATGAGGGACTAAAGAGAAGATGGAATCAATTATCTGACAAATCCTGTAGAATTTCCATCCTAACGTCTCTCAGAATAGCTCCTTACCTCAGTGGCTTGGTCTCTAATTTTTCAAACAAACCTCAACTGTCAACCCCAAAATATGCTGCACACTATTGAAAGAGTAATCTTTCTGAAAAACACTCTCATGTTTTCTCCTGCTCCCTATCAACCTCTACTGGCTTCTTATTGCTTAGCAGATTAAATTCAACCTGACACCAATACACCTTTCATAATCTAGCTCTACCCTACTAATACAAATTTATCTGCCACCATTCCCAGTAATTAACACTTTATTCCATTGAGATCAGACTCCTTACATCCCTCTCACATCATGCTAGCCCCTATCAAGTGTTTGCTCATTCTTTACTGTGGTCTAAATGTCTCCTCCACAACGCATATTGAAATTTAATTGCCAGTGTGGTAGTATTAAGAGTTGAGGCCATTAAGAGGTGATTAGGCTATGAGGGCTCTACCCTCATCAATGATAATGCCATAGTAATGGAAGTAGGTTCCTGATAAAAAGCAAGTTCTGCCCTCTCTGTTCTTGTTCTCTCACCCTCTCTTGCTCTTCTACCTTACACCATGGGATGACATAGCATGAAGGCCCTGCCAGATGCCAGTGCCATGTTCTGGTTCTTCCCAGTCTCCAAAACCATGAGCCAAATACATTTCTGTTGATTATAATTATCCAGTCTGTGGTATTCTGTTATAGCAGCATAAAATGAACTAAGACATGCTTCCATTCCCTATATAGAACGTACATAACGTTCTCCTTCTGGATATGCTAGCCTATACAAACAGTACACAATCTTTATTCAAGACTCATCTTCTTCAGGAAGCCTCACTCCTAGGACTTTAGTCTGAAGATATCCCTGTACAAACAGACTGGACTCATACTACATGTAGCACACATTATTTGTACACTGCTTTGGACAGTGCTAATTGTATCATTATGAAAGTATTCTTGACAAGATAAACTCTACAAAGAAGTTGTGCCAAATTTTCCAAGAAGTGGTTCCATAAGCAAAGTCTGTTTGAAAAATTGATTAAGGCTGGGTGCAGTGGCTCAGGACTGTAATCCCAACACTTTGGGAGGCTGAAGCGGGCAGATCACCTGAGGTCAGGAGTTCAAGACCAGCCTGGCCAACATGGTGAAACCCTGTCTCTACTAAAAATACAAAAACTTAGCCAGGTGTGGTGGCAGGCGCCTGTAATCCCAGCTACTTAGGAGGCTGAGGCAGGAGAGTTGCTTGAACCCGGGAGGTGGAGGTTGCAGTGAGCCAAGATCATACCACTGCACTCCAGCCTGAGCAACAAGAGCAAAACTCCATCTCAAAAAAAAAAAAAAAGAAAAAAGAAAAAAAGAAAAGTTGATTAAATAATCCTGATTTTGGCAGGGCACAGTGGCTCACGTCTGTGATCCCAGCACTTTGGGAGGCTGAGGCAGGTGGATCACCTGAGGTCAGGAGTTTGAGACCAGCCTGGCCAACATGGTGAAACCCTGTCTCTACCACAAATATAAAAATTAGCTGGGCATGGTGGTACACGCCTGTAGTTCTAGCTACTTGGGAGGCTGAGGCAGGAGAACTGCTTGAACCCAGAAAGCAGAAGTTGCAGTGAGCCGGGATGGCACCACTGCCACTTTAGCCTGAGTGACAGAGTCGGACACCATCTCAAAATAAATAAATAAAGACATTTTATTATATCACAGCATAGTGGCTCACACCTGCAATCCCAGCACTTTGGGAGGCTGAGCTAAGAGGATCACTTAAGCCCAGAAGTTTGAGACTACCCTGGGCAACAGGGTGAGCCCCCATTTCCACAAAAAATAAGCAAATTAGCTGGGCATGGTCCCGTGCCTGTAGTCAGAGCAACCTGAGAGGCTGAGGTGGGAGAATTGCTTGAACCCAGGAGTTCAAGGCTACAATGAGCTAGGATCATGCCACTGCACTCCAGCCTGGGCAACAGAGACCATCTCAAAAAAAAAAAGAAAAAAAGTTCTAGTACCAATGAAACAATGTAATGACTAAGATTTGATACTCTTTGAAGCTGAGTAACAGGTACATGGTGGTTCATACCTACTTTTGTACTTGTTTAAAAATACCAAAAGTTCCTTTTTAAAAAAGTACTAATAACGTCTTTATATCATTTTAAATGACAAAACCAAAATATAACATTTTCTTTACCCAAGGAATACATAGGTCCCTACTGACAGTAAGAAAAATGTTTGCAGAAAGATTTAATGCAGAATCCTAATTCTCATCTAAGAATTAATAAAAGTTAGAGGAAAAAATACAATCAAATAGAAAGGATTTCCATGAAAAGAAAAATTAATCCTAACTACTAAAAGCAACACTGTTTATATTATAAAACTTCATTCAATTAGAGCATTCACAAGACGGTCCACCCAAATAACTGATGAAAATTTAAAACTTCAGAAAAAAATCTTAAGCAAAATATGGGAGGCAGAAAATAAAGGGGAAAAAAGGAGAAAAGTTGCTACAACCAATGTTCAATAACACAAATCAGCCAATGTTATTTTAGAAAATTCACAATCTGAAAACACCTGATGCTCTAAGGGAATGGATTAAAAGGTTCTTAAATAATCAGAAAATTAGCACTTCCACTCTATTCCAAACTCTGAAAAACATGCTCAGAAAATTTCAGATATTTGGATTAATGACCATGTATCTGTTTGTTGCTATTAAGAAATGCTCCACCCCTTTGAAATTTCAGTCTAATTGCTTTTCAAAATTCAATCACTATTTTGCCTACATCATTCACTAATTGCTTCCAAAAGCAGTAATATAAGATCTACTAATTTTTTTTTTTTTTTTTTTGGAGACAAAGTCTCACTCTGTCACCCAGGCTAGAGTGCAATGGCGCAATCTCAGATCACTGCAACCTCTGACTCCCAAGTTCAAATGATTCTCCTGCCTCAGCCTCCCGAGTAGCTGGAATTACAGGCACGTGCCACCACATCCGGCTAATTTTTGTATTTTTAGTAGAGATGGGGTTTCACCATGTTGGCCAGGCTGGTCTCAAACTCCTGACCTCGTGATCTGCCCACCTCGGCCTCCCAAAGTGCTGGGATTACAGGCGTGAGCCACCGTGCCCAGCCACATCTACTATTTTTAAGGGAAAGCATTTTATTCTTCTAATTACACTGCTTTTTTGCCTTGACCTTTTTTCCAAACTGGTTTTAGGCATATCCACAAGCCAATTTTGATTATTTTGATTTCAAATTCTACTCTATAATTGCTTTAAAACTCAAGAGGTGAGATTTTAGTAGCCATACTTTAAAAAAGTTGTTTTTGAACAGTTATCTGACATACACACCTATACAAATAGCAAGACTTATCCTAATAGCAATACATCATCTGCCCATCACCCAAAGCAATTAAAGCTTAAAACAGGACAACTCTCCTGTATAAACAGAGTTAATAATAAGGAAGCCGTACTTGAGGCCAGGCACAGTGGCTCACACCTGTAATCCCAGCACTTTGGGAGGCTGAGGCAGGCAGATCACGAGGTCAGCAGTTCGAGACCAGCCTGGCCAACATGGTGAAACCCCATCTCTACTACAAATATAGCTGAGTGTGGTGGCGGACATCTGTAATCCCAGCTACTCCGGAGGCTGAGGCAGGAGGATTGCTTGAACCTGGGAAGCAGAGGCTTCAGTGATCCGAGATCGTGCAGCTACACTCCAGCCTGGGTGACAGAGCGAGACTCCGTCTTGGGGAGTAGCAGGGAGAAAAAAAGCCATACTCACAAATAAACCTGTTAAGATGAAAAATAAACTCATACTCAAACTGTGTTATACCATCCTTAAAGTTAAGTTTTCCTACCAAGTAAAAGTAATCATCTTCTTTTTAGTAGCTTATAATTTCTCTCTTCTGATAAAAGAAAAATATGCTGCTAAAATCTAAGTACTAAAATCTAAGGAGACAAAATAGTGGTGAAATTTTTTATAAACTTTGTAATTAAATAATAAAGAATCGTATCATAAAAAAGAAATGTGTCACAGAACCAGTTAGATTCTATTATAGTAGAAAAAGTTGACATTTACCACATAATCTTTTCTAATAAAGAAGTCCACATAACCAGATTAAAAACAATTGTGAAGTTCTTTTAGAAAACCACTAAATACATGATTAAAAAGTCCCACATATCTTCTTTCCTTGCATCACAAAAATAACTGGGTAAATTATGCTAGCTTTTAAATTTGAGTACTCTCAACTTTTGAGGAAAATATGTATATACTACAATCTTTAAAATATTGAGGATATTGTCATTTTTTATTCAGGAATGGATATTTGCAGATTTTTCCTAATATCTTTGAGGTAACATAAAATATTATAAAATCTCAGAATGTGTTAAACAAGTTTTATCCAATACATGCTATTCCAGTGGGATAAAAACCATTTACAAGTTCCATTTAGATTAAGAAATCCTTTGAGAAAATTATGTAGTACATTCTAGTTATACTGTTTCTGGAACAGCAAAAATCTCTATAACCTATTTCCCTACTGTTTTCTTCAGAACCAAATGAGCTGAATGTAACTTCCTTCACAAAGAGTCAAGACAGTATTATAGTTACTGTAAGAGAGCTAACTAACTGACTTTTCACCAGAGGCTGAAGTTTTCACAAATTAAAACCATTTTACTTAAATGATCTATAAAAATAATAACACTAAGTTTAAACATATTTAATTGAGTACTATTTGCAGTCACATTAGAAAATTTAATTTTAGGCCTGGCATGGTGGCTCACATCTGTAATCCCAACCCTTTGGGAGGCCAAGGTGGGCGGATCACAAGGTCAGGAGTTCAAGACCAGCCTGACCAACATGGTGAAACCCCGTCTCTACTAAAAATACAAAACTTAGCCGGGCGTGGTGGCACATGCCTGTAATCCCAGCTACTCAAGAGACTGAGGCAGGAGAATTGCTTGAACCTGGGAGGCAGAGGTTGCAGTGAGCCAAGATCGCACCACTGCACTCCAGCCTGAGTGACAGAGCGAGACTGTCTCAAAAAAAAAAAAAAAAAAAAAGAAAAGAAAAAGAAAATTTAATATTTTTCTCATACAAAACAACAAAAAGATAAATTTATTAAACTGAAGAATATGGATTCCTTTTAAAGCCAAGATTAGGGAGGTGAAAAAAGGGAAGATTTCTAAATTCAAACTGCTTAAACTGATAAGATATTTTTTCATTCCTTTAAAGCACACAAAATCATTTTTAAAATAAGACTCCCTTAAAGCTAGGAGTTCATCCTCTGGCAACACCCTTTCTTTAACAAATGAGTTGCAAGTTATCGCTAGTACTCCCATTTAGACTCAAGTTGAAGGGCATTACAAAAACAATGTTATTTTTCTGCACTTTGTCATTTGATTATAACTGTCTCATCCTAATTTTAAAATAGGCCAACTTTAAGCGATTCATGTTCAAAACCTTCTTACAGAAATAATCTATTGATCTCAAGAATTCAACTACTCAACCTGGCAGAAAGTATTCCAAATTATCAAAAGAAACCATGAAAATATGAAGCTTCAGTGTTCATAACGTTAGATCAAAAAACTAAAACCAAGCAAAAATATTTAGAAATCTCAGCTCCCTATTTCCTATCAAAATGTTAAAGAACTTTAGATATCTTCTTCAAAGGTACTAAAGATACAAAAGTAAATTCCTTTTGACTTCAGAGGGCTGAAATGAAGAATGCAGTAACTGTGGGCAAAAATTATGGAGGGGAAAGAATTACTTGAGAAAATATTTCATGAGGCAAATACCTTTTTTTTAAAAAAAAAAAAGATGTATTAAAATCACTTACTCCCTTCTACCAGACAAACAATCCTCTCCTAGAACTCACTGCTTACAATTCAGCCAAGTATGACTGCCAAGAGTTTCTAAACCTGTGTTAGGATTTTTCAAAGTGGAAAGCTTCTCCACCAGTGTATTACAACAACAAAAAGTATATTTTTTAGAGTTAAAGATCAACTATTAAATACACTCCTACTGATAAACTAAATGTAAGTGATTAAAAAAAAAACAAAACTCAAGTTGTAACTTAGGACAAAGTTTGCTATATAAATTGCTTGCAGTTCTAAGAGTAGGTATTTATTTGGTCCCCCAAATTGGGGCTTAAGTGGCTGAAAGAAAAAAGCTTTATAAACAGCTTTTCTAACCTTAGTTTACATTTGGTAAAACAGACCATTTATCACAATCAAGTGAACATAATGCCAAATGTTAAGATTCCAAATTTTACAGGTAAAATTTGTAAAAATTACAATAACCCAGTAATGGACTGCCACATGAGACTGTCACTGATTTTAAACATTTTTACATATATCTTAAGAATACAATGTCATGTATGTCATGTTTAAACTTGGGATGTATGTATTTGAACTATGTAATCTTGGTTGCTTTTCTGGTAATTCTTTATCTCACAGTGGTCTGATTATAGCCAGGGCTTCTTCTTCCCATTTTACCATTAGTCAGTACATCTTAATTTTGCTTTCACCAAAACATGGACATCATAAGCCACCTCTTGCTTCCAGTTTTCTGCTTTTTACTGTAGATAACAATGACAGTGAGTTCCACCAAATGCATGTATGTGCACAGCTTTGTCATTCTTTTCCCAGCCCCCTTCTTTTCTATGAGAAAAATACGAGGAACTTAGGTTTATATAAAAATATCGATTTTTCTTTTGCATACATAACTAATGGATTTTCAAGAGAAGACAATTTATTCAGATAACTATCATCCTAGAAATGTCAAGAGAATTTCCCAAATCCAAAAATAAGAAGAAAATCTGATATTAACTGGAGAGGAAATTTCCACTCAAATCATAAATAAAATGTCATCAATTAAGCTGAACATCAATAAAACTCAGTCAAAAATCAAGCCTCAATACAGAACCCACACATAACCCACATGTAATCAAAATATCACTTATATTTGCTAGCGGAGTTCACAGATGAATTCTGTATGTGCGCCAGATTTATCTTATTTTGTAATGCTGGGGTTAATATTTATTGGTATAAATCAGGGCCCACACTAAGTTTCCTGGGGAGAGGCAATCCAAAGAACGCTTAGTAGCATGATAAAACCGGTCCAAAACGAAAAAAAAGAAAAAAAGTCACGTCCTAACACAACAGAGCGAATAAGCGACAAATAGATCACAGAAAGCAAAACGAAAACGGTCCCCTCTGGAGTAGCCTGAATAAAAGATCTTCACTCATAACGTTTAATAGTATCCTACCTCACTTCATTCACTTCCCAACTTCCTTTACTTTTCAAGGGCCACCACGGGGCATCCCTTTTTCTGGAAGTGTATATATTGAAAGGATCTGTACAGGAAAGAGGGAAGGAACGGACAATTCTCAAGAAGGCTGAGAAACAGGTGGGTTAGCAGGAGCAGGAGCATAATCTAGATACTTAAGGGGCAGCTTTAAGATGACAGATGTGGTGGAAGGAAAGACTGCAAATCGGAAGCAGCTCTAGTGTGGCAGATACACTGTGGGCTGATTGCAAGCACCAGAGGGGGGCAAAGGCTAACTCCAGAGTGGTAGCAGTGGAGCAAAAAAACAAGCAGCAGGACGAGTGGGCAATGAGCAGTAGGATTAATGAGCAGCAGCAGCCAACACGGGTCAGAGTGGAAGTGATGGCTTTGGTCTTGGGAGACGGGGGCCAGTGGGAAAGGACGTCAGACAGGGAACAGGGGATTGGGGAAACAAGGAGGGCTGAGACCTAAGAATCCTGCCCCGGTGAAAATGCAGGGGGAAAAGCTGGAGACCAAAAGCCGCCTCGGCTCCCCAATTAAAGAAATTCTCGAAGGAGAGTCGCTGCTTGCCGCCGCGCTGCCTTCTGACCCGCTCCCTTTTCCTGATGGTAACTGCTGTGGCGTAAAGGGGAGAGGGAGGAAGAGGAGGAGGAAGAAGACCAAGGAGGAGGAGGGTGAAGATGAGGCGGGGGGTGGGGAGAAAGGGGGGTGCGGCCTGTACAGTCCCAGCGAAGCCTCCGCTCTCTCGTAGCCGGTCAGCCCCGGGTTTCCCCTAAGCCCAGCCCCGCATAGACTCACCCGCCTGCCTTGCCTCGCTTTTCCCTCAGCCGACTCCACGCGCTGCCGCGTCCTCACAAGAAACCACTGAACGAGCGTCGGGGAAAAAACTCTTCAGAACCGGGCCTGATTGCTTCAGCGAGTCCGACCTTTACGGCTGAGACAGAGACTCTCAGCTTTCGGTGGGTTCCACAGCCAGACGGGCCACCATCTTACATTAGGGTAAGACTCCTCCGGTCTCCCGTGCGCAGGCGCACGCTGATCCGGCCAGGAGGGGCGGGGGAGGGGCGGGAGGAGCGGCGGGCGGCTGAGTGGGAGGTTGCGGTGGCCGCTCCCGCAGCACCCTGGGAGTTGGAGTCCTCGGAGGGTAACCGCCCAGGGGCACGCCGGGAGTTGAAGTCCTCTCTCAGAGGGCGGAGGGGATCACCCACCTCACGTGGCTGCTGGACTGATGCCTTTCTTCGTGTTTTGCTTCCTTCTCTGCACGCGTGTGCTGCTTCAATGTCATTTGGTCGGCGGTTTTCACTAGTGATTCCGTGTCCTCGGTGTTTGCGGAAATGTGCTACCCCAAGACTGGGGCGAGGCTAAACAGTTTTTCGGGAGCCCGGAATGTTTATTCTCTGCCCCGCCCACCAGGGATGTCTAAAGGGGGCGGGGTGGAGGTGGAGGCAGGTTGGGGGTACGAAGAGCGCGGGATTTGATCTAGGGTGAGAATTTGATACAGACTTGGCGTCTGTTTGCGAACAAGGAGGAAACAGGCGCCTGTTTAATTCATTTCCCTGTCCTTGCGCATTTGGGGGCCGCCACCCTTGATCCCTTCTTCACTGTAAAATCTCTAGTGAAGACATACACTAAATTGTTCTGTGCAGATTACCCAAGAGAACGGAACACCCGTGCACTTACAATAACGTGCTTCTGTTGGTGTGAATTTGAGAATTTGCGGACCTCGGTGCAAATTAGTATTAGTTCGGTGTCCAGCCAGCACAGCTGTGTGCAAGTTTACAAACTACACACATCGGCACATCCCCAAGAACAATAAATGCAGCCACAATCCCTACGAGCACTGAGGAATCATCAGTCACAAAAGTCAGTCAATGTACTGGTCGCCCCGTTTGCATCCCAGAACTCTGGTGGAAGGGGCGCTCGAAGCAGTAACTTTTGCTTATTGCATGTATTCTTCACCCACTCATACAGCAAATACTCAATGAGCTCCTCCTAGCTGCCGGGTACTCTTCTATATATTGAGAATACAATGGTGAGCAAAATAGAAAAAATTCCCTGTCCCCATTCTAGTGATGTGTTGGGATGAGGAAGAGGAGAGAGGAGGCATTATTTTAAAAATACGCGATTAAAATGCATAGTATGTCATAACCGATTTTAAAAACTTAAAGTAGGGAAGGGGAGTAGGGAAAGAGGTTGCAGTTTTAAATTTACGAACTTAATTTCATAATAAGCCCTCATTTCATTGTTTTTTTTTTTTTTTTTTTTGAGACGGAGTCTAGCTCTGTCACCCAGGCTGGAGTGCACTGGCGCGATCTCGGCTCACTGCAACCTCCGCCTGCCGGATTCAAGCGATTCTCCTGCCTCAGCCTCCCGAGTAGCTGGGATTACAGGCACGTGCCACCACGCCAGGCTAATTTTTATATTTTTAGTAGAGACAGGGTTTCACCATGTTGGTCAGCCTGGTCTCGAACTCCTGACCTCAGGTGATCTGCCTGCCTCGGCCTCCCAAAGTACTGGGATTACAGACGTAAGCCAGGGCACCCGGCCTCATTCTTTTGATACATTGGTTTTCTGTGTTTCAGTTTCCTCACTATAAACCTAGAGACAACAGTTACTTGGGTAAAAATTAAAATATGTAATGAAGTCACATTTTACCCAAAGTTTGAAATTATAGAACCATGAAATGATTACCTAGCAAGGAAACTTGGGAAATTATTTGGATTTCCCTTTAGGTAATTAAATGCCTAAACATTCAATATGGTTGACATTTTTATTTAAAAATGTGTTTATTGTTCTTGTATATATTACTGATTCTATAGTAGTATATAAACAAAGTAATGAAAAGAACAAAATAAAAAGAACCCTTCCCATTATGAAAGATTAGAATCATCACAGTAAAAACTGGAAGGGATCTTAAGCATCACCTAATCCAGTGGCAACCTTATCTTACCCAACATTCCTTTTTTTAATAAATGTTTTTATAATATGCTCTTTGTTAGCCTAAAATGAAATTCATAGGTATATAAACTACCTATATACATGATTTCATCTTAAATCAAAATGATGTGCTATTTATAGTATAAATGATATGAAGAAAGTATTTTATAATAAAATTGTATTTCAATATATAAATGCTCGGCATGACCATTCTAGAAATACAGTCAAGTCATGGTTTGCTAGCACTTATAAATAAAATCTCCAACACTAGGGGGCAATGCCACCCCTGTATTGAGACTGACAGTAAGGAGGTGACAGTTCCTAGGTCACCAATTGTAAGAGTCACTACCATCTCAGGCCAGTACTCCTTTTACTATACTACAATGCCAGTTTTCATATGTTTATGTATGCATATGTGTATATATATACTATCATATAGACTTATGTATGTAACACTTCATTCTCATATAATTTTAAAAGTTAACATTAAATTGGGCCAGGTGTGGTGACTCATGCCTGTAATCCTAGGACTTTGGGAGGCCGGGGCGGGAGAACTGTTTGAGGCTTGAAGTTCAAGGCTAGCCTGGGCAACCTAGGGAGACTCTGTCTCTACAAAGATAAAATTTGAAAAACAGCTGGGTATGGTGGTGCCTGCCTGTGGTTCCAGCTACTTGGGAGGCTCAGGTGGGAGGATCACTTGGGCTTGGAAGTCGAGGCTGCAGTAAGCCATGATCATGTCATTGTCCTCCAGCCTGGGCAACAGAGTGAGACTCTGTCTCAAAACAAAACAAAACAAAACAAAAAACATTCAGTTGTATTACTTTGCTTACCTAATGATTCCTAAGTGTGGAACCTATCTATTCACTTAACAAATCTATTTTGCCTTTAGGCATTGTGCTCAATGCTGGTGGTATAGCAAAACAATGGTCAGCAAAACATGGTCCCTGTCCTCATAGAGCATAATGCCTAGTAGAAAAAGCAGAGATTAAATAATCATATAAATAAATAACTACAAGCATATAAACAGAATTTCATATATATGATTACAATTGGTCATGAGTACTAAGAAGATGTTTAAAGGATGTTATGAGAAAGTTTAAGAGGGGAGCCTAATTTAGATTGGTGGGGAGAGGAGGGTAGTCTTTACCAGGTTGGGAGTGGAGAATATGCAGAGACAGGAGGTGGTTTAAAAAAACACTCACCACAGGCTGGGCACGACAGCTCACGCCTGTAATCCCAGCACTCTGGGAGGCCAAGGCGGGTGGATCACCTGAGGTCAGGGGTTCAAGACCAACCTGGCCAACATGGTGAAACCCTATCTCTACTAAAACCAAAAAAATTAGCCAAGTATGGTGGCAGGTGCCTGTAATCCCAGCTACTCAGGAAGCTGAGGCAGGAGAATTGCTTGAACCCAGGAGGTGGAGGTTGCAGTGAGCCAAGATCACGCCACTGCACTCCAGCCTGGACAACAAGACCGAAACTCTGTCTCAAAAAGCAAACAAACCTCACCATGGCCAGGCATGGTGACTCATGCCTGTAATCCCAGCACTTTGGGAGGCAGAGGCAAGCTGACTTGAGCCGAGGAGTTCGAGACCAGCCTAGGCAACCTGCCAAACCTGCCAAAACCAGCCTAGGCAACCTGCCAAAACCCACCAAAAATACAAAAAATAAGCCGGGCGTGGTGGCACACATCTATTGTCCCAACTACTCAGGGGGGCTGAGGTGGGAGGATTGCTTGAGCCTGGGAGGTTGGGGCTGCAGTGAGCCAAGATTGTGCCACTGCACTCCAGCCTGGGTGACAGAGTGAGACCTCATCTCAAAACAAAAACAAAAACAAAACAAAAAAAGCCTCACCAGAAGGTGTATATGGACTATGGTGAGTAAGGGGAAGGGTGGCATAAGGTGAATTTAGAGAAAGGCAAGGGCTAGGCCAGGCATAGTGGCTCATGCCTGTAACCCCAACACTTTGGGAGGCCAAGGTGGGCCAAGGATCGTTTGAGGTCAGGAGTTCAAGACCAGCCTGGCCAACATGGTGAAACCCGGTATCTGCTAAAAATACAAAAATTGCCGGGTACAGTGGCTCACGCCTGTAATCCCAGCACTTTGGGAGGCCAAGGTGGGCGGATCACGAGGTCAGGAGATCGAGACCATCCTGGCTAATACGGTGAAACCCCATCTCTACTAAAAAAAAAATACAAAAAATTAGCCAGACGTGGTGGTGGGCGCCTGTAGTCCCAGCTAATAGGGAGGCTGAGGCAGGAGAATGGCATGAACCCAGGAGGCGGAGCTTGCAGTGAGCTGAGATTGTGCCATTGCACTCCAGCCTGGGCAACAGAGCGAGACTCTGTCTCAAAGAAAAAAAAAAAAAACTAGCCAAACATGGTGGTGCACGCCTGTAGTCCCCACTGCTTGGAAGGCTGAGGCACAAGAATCGCTTAAGCCCAGAAGGTGGAGGTTGCAGTAGTCGAGATCACGCCACTGCACTCCAGCCTGGGCAACAGAGTGAGACTCTGTCTCAAAAATAAATAAATAAATATAAAGAAAGGCAAGGGCCAGATTATCCAGGCCCTTGTAGATAGGAAACACAGCTCTTATACCACAGGAAAAGGAAAGCCTATGGAGGAAAGAGTCATGATCTGACTGACTTCTTGAAAAGACAATGCCACCCAATGTCCATCAATGGGAAAGTTATAAATTTAATTTCAGTGCTTCCATTTTCTGGAATATTACATGGCTATATGAAAAAAAGAAAGGGAAAGAATTGACCTGGAGGAATGCCCATGATATGTTTATCAGGTAAAGAATAAATAAATACATTATAACATAATATATTGTGTAATGTAATACATTTTTTAGAAACGAAAAGAACCAGTGCAAAATAATACAAATAGATTTCTATATAATCACAGAAAAAAGAATAGAAGGATTCATTACACATCAAACATTTAGTGTGTGTTGGTTACCTGGGAGGATTGTAATTAGATAGGCATAGAGGGAAAGCATAATATTTGCTTTATAAATTAACCAGGCTTAGTGGCCCATGGCTGTAGTCCCAGCTACTTGGGAGGCTGAGGTGGGAGGTTCCTTTGAGCCTAGGAGGTCGACCCGGCAATTCTGCAGTGAGCTATGATCGTGGGCAACAGAGACCCTGTCTCAAAACAAAATGGAAAAAGCAAAAACAAAAGCTTTTCTTCAACCTGAGGAAGTTGATTTTAAAAAAAGAAAAAAAAACATTTTCTTTATAAATTGCTTCATTGATTTTTTTGCATATGAATTCGTTTTATACATTTTTAAAAAATAGATCACTCAGCTTTGTGGAGAATGGATTGGAGAAAGGCAAAAGTGAAAATGGAACAACTAATGAAGAGAATGTTTCAGTCATCCAGATGGTAGTTCTGAATGTAGTGGTAGCAGTAGAGATAGGGGGAAAAAAAGGTGATGAATTCAAGATATATTTTTTTGGAGTCGAAATAATAGGACTTGGTGATGTACTGCACATGAAGTTCTCATGAATGACTCTCAGATTTTTGGGCTTCAGTGGCCTTGTAGATAGTGGCTCCTTTAGTAAAAGGAGAATAGTGAATATTGAAATAGCATCTGTAGAAAGCAGAGCAACTTTATCAGAAAAACAGCAGGATTTCAGGGAAATAATGGCTTCTCATTTGAGACTTGTGAATTTAAAAATCATAGTGATTATGTCTTCCCCAACTTAGTGATTTTTCTTAATAATGTTTATTTGCTTGGTTTCTGCCAAAGAAACTACCTACAGTTGGGTTTATCTAGGCTGGAGAAGGACAATAAAAACAAGAGAGGGTTAATGGGCAACCAGAATTATGGATTGTTTCCCATTTTTTAAGCCTTTTAAAATTATTAATATATAGATTTTAATTTTAATTTTTTTTGAGACAGCGTCTCACTGTGTCACACAGGCTGGAATGCAATATAGTACAATCTCAGCTCACTGCAACCTCTACCTCCTGGGCTCAAGCAATCCTCCCGCCTCAGCCTCCTGAGTAGGTGGGACCACAGGTGCACACCACCACATCTGGCTAATTTTTGTATTTTTTGGTAGAGACAGGGTTTCCCCATGATGCCCAGGCTGTTCTCAAACTCCTGGCCCAAGTGATGCACCCACCTCTGCCTCTCAAAGTGGTGTGATTACAGGCATGAGCCACTGCATCTGACCTAGATTTTTTGTCTTGGAGGTGGGCGTCTCACTATACTATCCAGGCTGTTCTCAAACTCCTTGCCTTAAGTGATCCTTCTGCCTCAGCCTCCAGAGTCGCTAGAACTGCAGGCATGAACCACCACACCCAGCCAGATATTTTAAATAAATAACATCATTTTCAAGTTACATTCTTGGGATATGGTCTCAAATATAGACCTGCTAGGCCAAGCTTGACCAACCTGCAGCCCACAGGCCACATGGGGTCCAGGATAGCTTTGAATGTGGCCCCACACAAATTCATAAACTTTCTTAAAACATTATGAGATTTTTTGTGTGATATTTTTGTTTCAGCTATCCTTTGTGTTAGTATATGTTACGTGTGTCCCAAGACAATTATTCTTCTTCCAGTGTGGCCCAGGGAAGCCAAAAGATTGGACACCTGTGTACTAGGCCAAAGGAAATGACCAGTTTCATGACCCTTGTTATGGCTAGATTGCTTTAATATTAATGCATTCTAAAGCCACTTTATTCGTGGCACTTTTTTTCCCCAAAAACCCATTAATTTTGTGGTTTTTTTCTGTTATTTAGTTAGTTTTAATCATTTACTTAGTATTTGAGTGTTAAATATTGGGTATATGGTGGTAAGCAAAACACTAAACTCAGAGATCTTAGGGTTGAAAAGGAGAGACAGACAACAAGTAAAATAATAAGCAAATTACTTATACTGTCAAAGTATTAGGAAGGACAAAGAACACAATGATAAGAGAAATATCAGGAAGGGATTTACTTTAGATTGGAAAGCCTCTCTGAAGAGATGACTTAATCTGAGATTAAAAGGATTTGAAGAGATTACCATTTAATGAATGGCCTATGCCAAGACCCGAAGCAGGAAGAAGTTGAGCATATTCCAGGAATGGAAAGTTAGCTTGTGAAGTTGGGGCAGAGAACGCAAAGGCAGAGTGGTAGGAGATGAGGTTAAGGAAGTAAGTAAAATCCAGATTATGCAGGGCTTTACATGAAGTTTGGATAAGAGACAACTGAATGATTTGAAGCTGGAGAGTGACACGACTCAATTTATCTTTTCAAAAGACCACTGAGGCTGTCATATGGCGAGTAGATCAGAGATAGGCGGTGAATGGAGAAGTGGAGAGACCAGTGAGGACACTACTGCAGAAGTGCAGCCTGGAGATAATGCATGGCTTGGACCAGGGCAGGGCTGGGACTAGGTGAGGGGAGTAAGGCAGCATTTGCCTTGGGCACAACATTTTAAAAATTTTTATTTATTTTATTTTTTATTATTATTATTTAGAGACAGGGTCTTGCCTAGGCTGGAGTGCAGTGGCATGATCATAGCATGCTGTAACTAAGATCTTGAACTCCTGGGCTCAAGGGATCCTCCCACCACAGCCTCCCAACTGCAGGCATGCAGCACCACCATGCCCTACTAAGTTTTTTATGTTTTATAGAGATGAGGTCTCACTATGTTGCCCAGGCTGGTCTCAGACTCCTGGCCTCCAGCAGTCTTCCCTCCTCAGCCTCCCAAAATTCTGGGATTTCAGGCATGAGCTACCGTGCCTGGCCCTAGGGTACAAAATTTAAGCAAACATTTAAAAACTCAGTAATTAAGGTCAATAATGTTTAGATAAAACATTTTAAAAAGCCAAAGTTAATGCAAAAAATCCATGATGAACAAAATATTAAAATATAAGATAAAGACAAAATCCAAGGCTGGGCATGACGTATCACGCCTAGAATCCCAGCACTTTGGGAGGCCGAGGCAGGTGGATCAGTTGAGCTCAGGAGTTCGAGACCAGCCTGGGCAACATGATGAAACCCCATCTCTACAAAAATTATAAAATTATAAAAAATTAGCCAGGCATGGGCATGGTGGCGGACACCTGTAGTCCCAGCTACTCGTGAGGCAGGAGAATGGCGTGAACCCTGGCAGTGAGCTGAGACCGTGCCACTGCACTCCAGCCTGGGTGACAGAGCAAGACTCCATCTCAAAAAAAAAAAAAAAAAAATTAGCCAGGCATAACACTTAATAGAATTGTTTTATGTATGTATGTATGTATGTATGTATTTATTTAGAGACAGGGTCTCGCTGTGTCACCCAGGTTGGAGTGCAGTGGTGCGATGTCGGCTCACTGCAGCCTCTGCTCTGCCTCCTACGTTCAAGCGATTCTTGTGCCTCAGCCTCCTGAGTAGCTGGAATTACAGGCACATGCCACCACACCCAGCTAATTTTAGTATTTTTAGTAAAGAAGGGGTTTCACCATGTTGGCCAGGCTGCTCTCGAACTCCTGACCTCAAGTGATCCACCTGCCTCGGCCTGTCTAAGTGCTGGAATTACAAATGTGAGCCACCACATCCAGCCACTTCATAGCAGAATTTTAAAAGCATTTGCTTTAAAACATGACAAGGATACTCACTACTATCATGATTACTATTTAACATCATACTAGAGGGGCTAGCCGATGCAAAAAGTCATAAAAAAGAAATAAGACATATATAAACTAGAAAGAAAGAAAAAACTCACTATATTCAGATATAATGATTGTCAGTATGGAAAATATATGAATAAATAACAAAAACTAAAAGCAATTCAGTTCATAATATAAACATACAAAAACCAGCAGTATTCCTATATATCAGCCACAAGAATACAAAACCATATGAAAAATGCACATGACTAAATAGTAAGACTTGTTAAATCTTGGTAATGAGTGTTTACAGAGTCATTGGGATTTGTGGCTTCCAGTAATAAAGAGCATGCAAGGTGATTCTGACCAAACTTCTCTCTTATTATGCGAAGGGGGCAGAAGAACACACACCACAAATGCTGCATAGTGTAAATGTAAAATAAGATTTAGTGGGGAAAAAATACTGGCAGAGATGCAGCAAAGCATTATTCCCTATTATCCCACAGAGACACAACTGAAGCCTTCCATAAATAGGCTAGGTATACTCCCCTCCCAAAAAAGGGGCGATTCCAGGTGATAGACTGCACTCCTATGATGTTTTACCTACTTACTGAGAATGGGAAATAGGGAGTAGGCAATTATATAACAATGAGAACTTCCTGGTTGGGAATAACCTTGTTAGAAAGGAGCAGCTCCTGGAGTTCAGATTCTGATAATATTCTTTTTTCTCAGACCTGCTGAAGCAGGTTCTTGCTGATTAGCTATTGCCACAAAAGTGCTGTGTAATAACTACCCCCAAGATATAATGGCTTAAAGCATAGTCAGTTATTTTCTCCAACTGCAGGTCAGCTGAGGGTCAATGGATCTAAGCTAGGTTCATCTCAGCAACTCTGCTTCAAGCTGTAAGTCCAGCTGGGATTGGCTCCTCTCTGTGGGTTAGGCTCAGGATTGCTTTCATCTCTGTTCATTCTGGGGCCCAAGGTCAAGAGGCAGCAGCTTCCTGAGGAAAGCTCTTCTCACGGCAATGGCAGAGGTGCAGAAAGGCAAGCCCAAATATGCAAACTTTTTTTTTTTTTTCCTGAGATGGAGTTTTGCTCTGCCGCACAGGCTGGATGGAGTGCAGTGGCATGATCTCGGCTCACTGCAACCTCTGCCTCCCGGGTTCAAGCGATTCTCCTGCCTCAGCCTCTGAAGTAGCTGGGACTACAGGCACCTGCCACTATGTCTGGCTAATTTTTGTATCTTTAGTAGAGATGGGGTTTCACCATACTGGCCGGGCTGGTCTCAAACTTCTGAGCTCAAGCCATCCACCTGCCTTGGTCTCCCAAAAGTGCTGGAATTACAGGCATGAGCCACCGCGCCCAGCCTTGCAAACATATTTTAAGCCTCTCTTTACGCCACATTTGGTAACATCTCAGTAGTCAAGGCATGTTACCTGGCCAAGTTCAACATTATAATAATTGGGAAATAGAGTCCTCTCCTGGAGGGTGAGAGAAATGAGTGAATATTTACTGAACACTAATTAATGTACCACAATAATGAAAGAGAAACAAATGAATTTCCAGTACCATCCAGATTTGTCTTCACTTTCTGGCTCTTGAAGGTCATTAAAGATAAGTCCTTTATCCTTTCATTAAAGATAACTAACAAGAGGTTGGATAAATACCAGAAGCATTTGCTAAAAAGCATAAAAGACATAAAAATAGCCAGGCGCGGTGGCTCAGGCCTGTAATCCCAGCACTTTAGGAGGCCGAGGCGGGCGGATCACGAGGTCAGGAGATCGAGACCATCCTGGCTAACACGGTGAGACCCCATCTCTACTAAAAGTACAAAAATTTAGCCTGGCATGGTGGCGGGCGCCTATAGTCCCAGCTAATCGTGAGGCTGAGGCCAGAGAATGGCGTGAACCCAGGAGGCGGAGCTTGCAGTGAGCTGAGATCGGGCCACTGCACTCCAGCCTGGACGCCAGTGCAAGATACCATCTCAAAAAAAGAAAGAAAGAAAGAAAGAAAGAAAAAAAAAGACATAAAAATATAGTCAGCCTTGAAGTGAGAAAAAGTTGGAGCTTAAGTAAGTGAATTGAAGCTATTTCCATTCAAGGGGCATTTGGTCATCCAAAAAAGGCATCTGAGAGACAAGGCTGCCTTCTGCCAATTGCCAAAGGTAAAGAATCCTCTGGCAGCCAAAGATAAAGATCTCCCTCCTCGTTAAATATTATCTTTAAATATACTACTGCTTTTACCCAGGGGCCATTTGCTAGTCTAAGGGGAGTAGCTGAAAATGAGTAGCTTCATGGAACCTGAGGCTAGAGGAACAGGAGTTGGAGGTCAACACATGCTGAAGGTGGGGGCTCTCTGCCCTTGACTGGGACCCTGAAATGCCCTACTTAAGAAAGTAAGGGGGCTGGGCGCAGTGACTCATGCCTGCAATCCCAGCACTTTGGGAGGCCAAGGCAGGTGGATCGCTGGAGCTCAGGAGTTCCAGACCAGCCTGCGCAACATAGAGAGGCCCCGTCTCAAAAAAAAAAAAAAAAAAAAAAAGATTTTAGCTGAGCACCCTGGCACACCTATAGTCCCAGCTACTCAGGAGGCTGAGGCAGGAGGATCATTAATTGTCCAAAATTTCAAAGCTGCAGTGAGCTATGATCATGCCTGGGTGACAGAGTGAGACCCTGTCTCTAAAAAAAAGAAAAAAGAAAGTGAGGGTAGGTCCTCAGGCAATGCAGAAAATTCAAAAACAAAAAAATAAAAAGGAAGGATAGGAACTCAACTTTAGAGAGTAATCTTGGTAACTGGCATTGCAGCATTGCCTTGGACTACCAGCACCATCTGGTTCTTGGTAGAAGGAAACAAAAATGCCCTGGAGGAAGCCTATATTATCCTAGCTTTTAAAGTATACCTGAAAGAAATTTTTAAAATAAAATGTCAGCTGGGCACAGTGGCTCATGCCTTTAATCCCAGCACTTTGGGAGGCCAAGGCAAGAAAACCACTTGAGCCCAGGAGTTCAAGATCAGTCTAGGCAACATTGTGAAACCCTGTCTCTTTAAGAAAAATACAAAAATTAGGCTGGGTGCGGTGGCTCACGCCTGTAATTCCAGCACTTTGGGAGGCTGAGGCGGATGGATCACGACGTCAGGAGTTCAAAACCAGCCTGGCCAAGATGGTGAAACCCCATCTCTACTAAAAAAAAAAAACTACAAAAATTAGCCAAGCGCGGTGTCTAATCCCAGCTACTCGGGAGGCTGAGGCAGAATAATCGCTTGAACCCAGGCAGCAGAGGTTGCAGGGAGCCGAGATTGCGCCACTGCACTCCAGCCTGGGTGATAGAGAGAGAGACTCTGTCTCAAAAAAAAAAGAAAAAGAAAAATACAAAAATTAGCCAGGCATAGTGGCGTGCACCTGTAGTCCCAGTTACCTGGAAGGCTAAGGTGGGAGGATCACCTGAGCCCAGGAGGTTGAGGCTACAGTGAACTGTGATTGTTCCACTGTACCCCACCCTGTCTCAAAAAAAAAAAAAAAAAGTCCAGGAAGCAATAAATTATGGAATATACATGAAGTCAAGACAGTGCGAATCAGGCCTAACAAAACAAACAAAAACACAACAGAAAGCAAAATCCACAGAGACACTAAATATTAGAATTACTAGAGAAAAGTTGTAAAACAATTATATTTTCTCTTTTAGTGTAAACAAAAGATTAACTTTAAAATCTCTGCAAGGAACTAGAAACTATTAAAAGTGACATTACAGAGTTAAAAAAGATCCAACTAGAAGTTTAAAACTGATAAAAGTAATCACCAAAATTAAGAACTGAGGCTGGGCGTGGTGGCTGAAGTCTGTAATCCCAGCACTTTGGGAGGCCAAGTAGGTGGATCACTTGAGGTCAGGAGTTTGAGACTAGCCTGGCCAACATGGTAAAACTCCAGCTCTGCTAAAAATACAAAAATTAGCTCGGCGTAGTGGCAGGCACCTGTAATCCCAGCTACTCAGTAGGCTGAGGCAGTAAAATCACTTGAATCAGGAGGCAGAAGTTGTAGTGAGCCGAGATTGTACCACAGCACTCCAGCCTGGGTGATTGAACAAAATTCCATCTAAAAAAATATAAAAAAAGGAACTCAGTGTATGGGTTTAACAGATGATTATGCAGAGCTAAAAAGAAAATTAGTGAACTAGATGGTAGAAGATTTATTCATAGTAAAACTCATAGAGATAAAATGAAGTAAAATACAAAATAGAGAAGAGATATATATGATACAAAGAAATGGTCTAGTATAATTAGTATCCCTGAAGAGAAGAGAGAGAAAATGGAGTTAAGGCAGTATTTGGAGATAATGGCTGTGAATTTCCCAGAACTGATGAGGGACCTCAATTCATCGATTCAAGATGCCCAGTGATTCCCAAAAAGGTAAAAGAAAGGAAAGAAAGCCATGTGTGTTCATTCTGGGGCCCAGACTGAAGGGGCAGCAGTGCTTACTATAGTCAGCATATATTGAGTCTAACTTAATCCAATCTGATGGTGACTGTCTTTTATTTTGTTATTTTCTAATTTTTAAAAAATTTGTATAGGGACAAGGTCCTGCTATGTTTTCCAGGCTGGTCTCAAACTCCTGAGCTCAAGTGATCCTCCTGCCTTAGCTTCCTAATATACTAGGATTACAGGTTCGAGCCACCACACTCAGCCTGATCACTACCTTTTAATTGAGCTGTTTAAACCATTTACACTTAATATAATTATTGATATGGTTGGATTTAAATCTACCATATTGCTAGTTGTTTTCTATTTGTCTCATGCTTTTTTGATCCTTTTTTCCTACTTTCTTTTGTATTGGGTATATTTTATTCTATTTTATCTCCACTATTGGCTTATTAGTTATAGCTCTTTTAAAATTATTTTAGGTCAGGCGTGGTGGCTCACACCTGTAATCCTACCACCTTTGGAGGCCAAGGTGGGAGGATCACTTGAGCCCAGGAATTCGAGATCAGCGTGGGCAACATGGCGAGACCCTAGCTCTACAAAAAATATAAACCATAGTCAAGCTTGGTGGCACACACTTGCAGTCCCAGCCACTCAAGAGACTGAGAGGCTGAGGCAGGAGGATCACTTGAGCCCAGAAGGTAGAGTCTGTAGTGAGCCATGTTCTCACCACTGCACTCCAGCCTAGGTGACAGAGCAAGACCCTATCTCAAAAAAAAAAAAAAAAAATTTAGTGGGTGCCCTAGAGTTTACATCTTTAATACACTTTTAATACATCACAGCCTACCTTCAAATAATATTGTACCTTTTCACATATAATAATCTTACAACAACGTATTTTAAATTCCTTCTTTCCCATCTTCATACTATTTTTGTCATATATTTTACTTTTACACAAGTTATAAAGCTCCAATATATTGTTACTATTTTGCTTTAGACATCAATTATCTCTTTTTTTTTAGACAGTCTCACACTATTGCCCGGGCTGGAGTGCAATGGCACAATCTCGGCTCACTGCAACCTCTGCCTCCCGGGTTCAAGCAATTCTCCTGCCTCAGCCTCCCGAGTAGCTGGGATTACAGGTGCCCGCCACCATGCCTGGCTTATTTTTTGTATTTTTTTTAGCAGAGACGGGGTTTCACTATGTTGGCCAGGCTGGTCTCCAACTCCTGACCTTGTGATCCACCCACTTCGGCCTCCCAAAGTGCTGGGATTACAGGCGTGAGCCACCATACCTGGCCCGATTATCTCTTTAAAATAAGAAAAAACATGTATTTTACAGTTACCTTCGTGTTATCTTCGTACGTTTAGCTCTTATTTGTTTATATGGATATATAAATGTTAGGTATCATACTTCAGCTCAAATAACTTCCGTATTTCTTGTAATTTGCCAGGTGCAGATTACAAATTAGCCAGGTGTGGTGGCTCACACCTGTAATCCCTACTCAAGAGACTGAGGCAGGAGAGAATTGCTTGAGGCCAGGAGTTTGAGTTATGATTGCACCACTGCACTCCAGCCAGGGAGACAGAATGAGACTCTATCTCTTAAAAAGCTCAAATGTGGCTGGGCGTGGTGGCTCACGCCTGTAATCCCAGCACTTTGGGAGGCCGAGGCGGGTGGATCACGAGGTCAGGAGATTGAGACCATCCTGGCTAACATGGTAAAACCCATCTCTACGAAAAATACAAAAAAATTAGTGGGGCATGGTGGCAGGCACCTGTAGTCCCAGCTACTCGGGAGACTGAGGCAGGAGAATGGTGTGAACCCAGGAGGCGGAGCTTGCAGTGAGCCTAGATCATGCCACTGCACTCCAGCCTGGGGCGACAGAGTGGGACTCTGTCTCAAAAAAAAAAAAAAAAAAAAAAAAAGCTCAAATGTAAATTTAAAAAAAACATTTCTTGTAATGCAGGTCTTCTGTCAATTAATTCTCTCAGCTTTTGTTAGCTTGAAAAAGGCTTTACTTTGACATAATTTTTGAAAGATGTTTTCCCTGTGTATGAATTCAGAGTTAACAGTTTGAATATCGTGTTAGCCATGGAGGTGCACCACTCATATGTCCCTCAAAGAGAACCTGCTGCAGAGAGCACAGTTGACAGATAATCCCAGATGCTTCATCTTTGAATCTACCACACCATTCAGCTACATAAAGCACTGGAAAAACCACTGAAGGCAGAGCTTAAGCACCAGCTTAGAGACAGTACACCATAAGAGTAGGATGCCATCCTTCCAGATGCAGTATAAATATTAAATCAGAGTCGATATGGCATAGTGTCCTCACTAAAAATATATGGGTCCAGGAAATGAGGGTGAAAGCAAGAGCGGCCCCATTTCCCTCACTCCCAATGACCTACTGGGGATTTTGTGCTTCTGTGATGCTGGGCTCTAGAGGGTTATAGGTCCTAGTACCCAAAAAGGCCACTTGCTTGCCAGAGGAAATAGCAAGGGTACCATTGAACTATAAGCTACTGCTGCCACCTGTGCACTTTGAACCCCTTATGAGCAGGGACCAACAGATAAGAAGAGTTACCATATCAGTGCAGCCACAGTGGTTCACGCCTGTAATCCCAGAACTTTGGGAGGCCGAGGCGGGCAGATCACTTGAGGTCAGGAGTTCAAGACCAGATCAGCCTGGCAAAAATGGTGAAACCCAATCTCTCTATAATACAAAAATTAGCCAGACATAGTGGTGGACGTCTGTAATCCCAGCTACTTAGGAGGCTGAGGCAGGAGAATCGTTTGAACCGGGGAGGCAGACATTGCAGTGAGCCAAGATGGCGCCACTGCACTCCAGCCTGGGCTACAAGAACAAAACTCCATCTCAAAAAAAAAAAAAAAAAAAAGGCCAGGCACGGTGGCTCATGCCTATAATCCCAGCACTTTGGGAGACCAAGGCAGGTGGATCACGAGGTCAGTAGTTTGAGACCAGCCTGACCAATACGGTGAAACCCTGCCTCTATTAAAAAATATGAAAAAAAGAAAATTATCTGGGTGTGGTGGTGCGCACCTGTAGTCCCAGCTACTCAGGAAGCTGAGGCAGGAGAATCGCTGGAACCTGGGAGGTGGAGGTTGCAGTGAGCCAAGATCACACCACTGCACTCCAGCCTGGGTGACAGAGCAAGACTCAGTCTCAAAAAAAAAAAAAAAAAAGAAGAGTTACCATCTCAGCAGGGATAATTGACCTGATCAGCAAGGGGATGTGGGCTACTTTTACACAAGGGGCATGGGAGTATACACGTGGAACACTTGGGCATCATCTTGATGCTTCCTTGCCCAATTTTAATTGAGGGTGGGCACATGCAGCAGTCCTGGCCTGAAGAGGTGATAGTTATAAAGCACTCAAATGCCTCTGTAATTAAGGTTTTAATTACACCTTCTGGAGAGCCTCTAAGACCAGCCAAGATGAGGGCTGTGGATAAGAGGAGTTTAGAATGGATAGTGAAGGAAAGAGAGAAAACCTGTTGCAGCTCCGTGACCATATGCATCCCCTAATAGGGACTGTATTTCTTTCCACTAACCCCCATCTTCTAAGTTTACCTTCAGGAAGAGAGGCCCACAGGAAATTGGGAGGAGTTGTTCCCTAAACACATATGGGAAAGTGGATCTGTGCAGTGTAAGAGGTGGACAGTGACAGTCATGAAGTTTTGCTACACGGATGTCCCTTCAAGAAAACTTGCTGGCCAGGTGTGGCCAGCAAGGCATGAGGCCAGCTCATGTCTGTAATCTCAGCACTTTGAGAGGCCAAGGTGGGAGGATCGCTTGAGCCCAGGAATTGAAGACCAGCCTGGACAACATAGCAAGACCCTGTCTCTAAAAAAAAATTTTAAAAATTAGCCAAGTATAGTAGTGCCAGCTACACGGGAGGCTGAGGTGGGAGGATCCCTTGAGCCCAGAAGATCAAGGCTGTAGTGAGCTGTGATTGCACCACTGTGCTCCAGCCTGAGTGACCTAGTAAGACCCCATCCCAACAAAAAAAAAAAGGAAAAAGAAAACTTGCCTTGGGGACCACAGTTAACACACATCTTTGGGTCCACAGCAGTTTGTAGTCATAACCGTTCGGGTGTGACTTTGGGAGGAGTGGCTCAGGTGGAATGAAGAAAATGACCATTCAGGTGAGGAGGTCAAGGAACTGAGAAGTCATGTGACAGGAGTTGGCTTGGATAGCAAAATCACAGTATGGGCAAGTGGATGAGGGAGAAAGACCAGGAATGCAGATGGCATTAAAGAGTAGGGAGAGGTCCCACGCTCAGTGGCTCAGACCTGTAATCCTAGCACTTTGGGAGGCCAAGGTGGGAGGATTGCTTGAGGATTGCAGGAGTTCAAGACCAGCCTGGGCAATAAAGCAAGACCCAGCCTCTATATATAAAAATGTTTAAAAATCACTTGGGTGTGGTGGCGTGTGCTTGTAGTCCCAGCAGCTACTCAGGAGGCTGAGATAGGAGGATCGCTTGAGCCCAGGAGTTTAAGGCTGCTGTGATTGGTGATTGTGCCACTCACAGTACTCCAGAAATGAACAAAAAGAGTAGAAGGAGAGGGTAATATAGCCAAATGTCATGACTTCTGAAGAAACCAGTTTATGAGAGGAAGAAACAATATTTTTTATTATTTTACTTTAAAAATTTTATTTATTTTTTGAAACAAGATCTCACTCTGTCACCCAGGCTGGAGTGCAGTGGCACAATCACGGCTCACTGCAGCCTCAATTTCCCAGGCTCAAGCAATCCTCTTACCTCAGCCTCCCTAGCAGCTGGGACTACAGGCATGCACCACCATGCCCAGCTATTTTTAAATTGTGTGTGTGTGTGTGTGTGTGTGTGTGTGTGTGTATGTGTGTTTAGTAGATACAGGGTTTCACCATGTTGGCCAGGCTGCTCTTGAACATCTGAGCTCAGGCGATCCACCCACCTCGGTATCCTAAAGTGCTGGGATTACAGGCGTGAGCCACTGCGCCCAGCCCACTTTTTAATTTTTTTGTGGAGATGGGGTCTCACCATGTTGCCCAAGCTGGTCTGTAACTCCTGAACTCAAGTGTTCCTCCTGCCTCAGCCTCCCAAGGTGCTGGGATTACAGGTGTGAACCTGTGCCTGATGGAAGAATCAATAAAAGCCTGAAAGCAAAAATAAGATCAAGAAGAACACCATGCTATCTCTGTTTCCTAAAGTATGTGGGGTATAAGAAAATAAGCACCTTCGGCCAGGCCCAGTGGCTCATGCCTTTAATCCCAGGACTTTGGGAAGCTGAGGTGGGTGGATCACCTCAGGTCAGGAATTTGAGACCAGCCTGGCCAACATGGTGAAACCCCGTTTCTACTAAAAATACAAAAACTAGCCAGGCATGGTGGCGGGCGCCTGTAATCTCAGCTACTCAGGAGGCTGAGGCAGGAGAAGTGCTTGAACTCGGGAGGTGGAAGTTGCAGTGAGCCGAGATTGCACCATTGCACTCCAGCCTGGGTGACAAGAGCAAAACTCCATCTCAAAAAAAAAAAAAAGAAAGAAAGAAAAGAAAAGAAGCACCTTCTGTTTATGGTGATGTGGTGTTTTTGGAATACGTGTATATGTTAGTTAAGGGCAGTAAATAAAGAGAATGATCTGGAAAGATGTTGAGAGTATTTGTTGATCACAGAGTAGAAATACTAAAGGACTCTGTGGAAGAGTTTGGGAGGAAGGAGAAGGGGTGAGAACTGAATCGGATGGCAGAAAGAACTAAGCACCGTAAGAGTCAAAAGGAAACAATGGATAATAGATTTTTAAGCTGTGTGGGTATAGTCTTGCAACTCAAAGTGTATCCCATGAACCAGCATCATTGGCACCACCTGGGAGCTTGTTAGACATGCAGAATCTCAGGCCCTATTGAAAAAGTTTTTATCTTGTTGCTTTTATTGCATGGGAATTTAAAAGAATTTATTATATATGGGTGACTGGCAATGGCTCATGCCTGTAATCCTAGCACTTTGGGAGGCCGAGGTGAGAGGATCACTTGAGGCCAGGAGTTCAAGACCAGCCTGGCAACATAGCACAACACCATCTCTACAAAATAAATAAATAAATAAATAATTAGCCAGGCATGGTGGAACATGCCTGTATGTCCTAGCTCAGGAGGCTGAGGTGGGAGGATCACTTGAGACCAAGAGTTTGGGGCTGCAGTGAGCTATGATCATGCCACTTCACTCCAGCCTGAGTGACAGTGAGACCCTATCTCAAGAAAAAAAAAATGTATTTATTTATGTTTGAAACTGCGAACTTGATCCAAAAGGACCCCAGGGAGAATCTCATTTGTATTTTACTCCTGGGATTTGGACAAGTCCGAGCACCTCTGAGAGACTGAGGAGTAGCCAACAGAAGTCTACCTGTAGAAGATCCCAAGAAATCTCCTGAGAGATGAATCTCTAGGCAAGGACCTGACATATGAGATTGTAACAAAGCCTTAGTCATTGAAGAGGCAGGGGATGACGCTGAGTCAGTTTATTACTTAGATTTATGTCCCCATTCAGCCCCCTCCATAAACCCATGTGAACTATGAGTCAACATTGAAAGGCCAATTTTCCTAAAATCTATGTATGACCATTGGTATACAAGGTTTATGTCTTTAATACTCATTCATAAAGCATGACATCCAAAGCACAATGACCCAGAATTCAGAAGAACTTTGGCACCTTGAAAAGTTCATCATATCCACCATGATGATGCCCAGAGAGGGAGGAGGTGGCAACTGGGACCAAGTGACAGTGTGGTGAGCACCAGAAGTTGCGATGGGTGCCTTTACGCAGCTTGGCAGGCAGCAGAATTCTGAACAACTCCTGCTGCTGGAGTCTAGGAAATAGACTATATAACATAGAATGTGGGCTTCAGAGTTACATATGGATTCAAACCCCAAATGCAATTCCATCCTGCCTACATGGAGGTCCCTGATAGAAGGCATGTGCCCGCTGATAATGGGTATCCAATCTATCACAGTTCATTCATTCAACAAATACTTATTGAAGTCCCACAATGTATCAGGCACCATGGAGGATATGGTAGCGGGCAAAGAAAATGAGCTCCTTTTGCTAATGAGTGAAGTGCAAAAGCTTGACTCACACTGTGCTATTGTCACAAAGAATTACTCCTCTGCCTTCTACCATTGGTATTCTACCATTTCCAAGATATAGACCCTTTGTCACCCCTCCACCAAGCTCCCTTTGGACAGTTGGATTTGAACTCAGTAGCGTTGTCTGGATACCTTCATTAGTTTCCTCTTGACTCTCTGCCCTTCCCCTTTCCTGCACCCAACCAGCTCCCATTTGCTGGAGAGAAGAGCATTCAGATATGTCTCTTCTGACAACTCTGATAACCTCATCAGAAGGAAAGAAAGTTATATAATCTGCAGAGAAGAGTGCAGCCCTTATTTACCTTTGCCTTGCTTTTTGCTTCTCTGGCCTTCCATGAAGAGAGCAAGTCTACAGCCTAGGGTTAACCCATTTAGGACCCTAGTTCTGGGGATCTCTGCCTCTGTGCTTAATTCTCTCAGAGGCTGGGTCCATTTGAAGTTGCTTGCTTACCTTCCTGTTCACTGTACCAGCCAGCGTTCTTGAATGCAAAGAACAACCATAACCCCTGGCTAACATAAGTAGAAAATAAATTTATTAGAAGGATATTGGATGACTCACAGATTTTGGCTGGGAAATGGAGAACCAGGCTTGGAAAATAGGCAGGAACTATAGGGCTGGCAGCTGGAGAGGTCTGGATAGCAGGACAAATGTCCCTGGTATCACATCCATCACCACTGTTCTGCATAGCTTGAACGGTGGCACTGTTATATCTGTTGCATGCTACCCCAAATAAAGCCTGGCTTGCTGTTCCTCCTTACATCACTCACTGTGAGTCCTAGCAAGACCATTCTAGTTGCAGAGCTTATGTCATACCTCTACTTTACCTGTTCACAAAGGCAGGCAAAATTTAGTAGCTTTTTTTTTTTTTTTTTTTTTTTTTTGAGACAGAGTCTCACTCTGTCACTGAGGCTTGCAGTGGCACGACCTCGGCTCACTGCAACCTCTGCCTCCCCAGTTAAAGCGATTCTCCTGCCTTAGCCTCCCAAATAGCTGGGATTACAGGCGTCTGCCACCACACCCAGATAATTTTTGTATTTTTAGTAGAGGTAGGGTTTCACCATGTTGGTCAGTTTGGTCTTCTTCTTAAGTGCTGGGATTACAGGCATGAACCACCTCGCCCAGCCATTTTTTTTTTTTTTTTTTTTTTTTTGTGGCAAGGTCTTACTCTCTCAGGCTGGAGTGCAGTGGAGAGCGATCTTGGCTCACTGCAACCTCCACCTCCCAGGTTCAAACAATTCTCCTTCCTCAGCCTCCTGAGTACCTGGGATTACAGGCATGAACTACCATGCCTGGCTAATCTTTTCGTATTTTTAGTAGAGACGGGGTTTCACCATGTTGGCCAGGCTGGTCTTGAACTCCTGAGCTCAAGTGATCTGCCCACCTCGGCCTCCCAAAGTCCTGGGATTATAGGTGTGAGCCAATGTGCCTGGCCAGTAGCATAATGCTTGATTACCCTCTTTATTGTTCCCAGCTTCCCCTGGCTGATACTCCTCCGAATCTTCTGGCTGAGGGATCGAACAATCAGGGTTGACCATGGACTGAGGTGCAAAATCATATTTGCAAATGGGCTTCCATGGGTTTCATGCTGACCCTTTTTAGGTCCATCATTATATAGCCATCTTTCATAATAGTGTCATTTCTTTTTTATCTCTGCTTACCCTTAGTTCCTTCTCGCTGGCTTTCTCCACCCCTCTCTTTGCCATGTTTCTCTGCAACACTATTTGAACCTGTGTTTTCATGACTAAGACCCTTCTCCCAGCCTTAATCATTTCAAACTTGCAGTCCTGTACTGTGCTATATATTTTTCACCTTTAGGACATTTTTACACTCGAAAAATCTGTGTACCTGTACTAAAGTTATTTCTCTTCAGCCATCTTATCCTGCTATTGAAACACTTCACTTAACTCTTGAACAATCCTACTCGTAAAGAGAATAATTCATTCCCAAAAATTCACTTTTCTTTTGCATGTTACAAACTTCTCATTTCCATTATGTTTCATTCTTTCCTCTAAATTACTACATTTAAACATTTTTAATTTTAATTTTTTTGAAACAGTCTCACTCTGCCGCCCAGGCTGGAGTGCAGTGGCATGATCTCAGCTCACTGCAACCTCCACCTCTTGGGTTCAAGCGATTCTCCTGCTTCAGCCTCCCAAGTAGCTGGGACTACAAGTGCTTGCTACCACACCCAGCTAATTTTTGTATTTTTAATAGAGACGGGGTTTTGCCATGTTGGCCAGGCTGGTCTTGAACTCCTGGCCTCAAGTGATCTGCTTGCCTTGGCCTGCCAAAGTGCTGGGATTACAGATGTGAACCAGCGTGCCTGGCCTCTTTTTTTTTTTTTTTTTGAGACAGGGTCTCGCTCTGTTGCCCAGGCTGGACCGCAGTGGATCATAACTCACTGCACTCTCGACCTCCCAAGATCAAGCAGTCTTCCCATCTCAGCCTCGTCAGTAGCTGGGACCACAGGCATGCACCATAATGCTTGGCTCATTTAGAATTTTTGCAGCAATAGGGTTTCACCATGATGCCCAGGCTTGTCTTGAACTCCTGGGCTCAAGTGATCCTCCTGCCTTGGCCTCCCAAAGTGCTGCGATTACAGGTGTAAGCCACTGTGCCCAGCTTACATTTTTTAAAAATTTGGAAATAAGTACTCCAAATAAGGTTTCAAAGACCTTCTTTTTCAGTGTTTATCTAATGTTATTTTTCCCCTGACATATCTGTGGTCAGTATGTTTAGGGTTTTTTTTTTCAGTATTATATACAACAGCAAAATATAAAGTCTAAATGTCCATTGATAGAATACTGGCTAAAGAAATTATGGTATATGCATATAATGGAATTCCATATAGTCATTAGAAGAATGACACAGATTTATATGTATTTATATGGAGCCATGTCCAACACATCCTGGTAGGTGAAAAGGCAGGGGGATAGATATATGTATGGTCTATTACTATTTGTGAAGAAATTTGTATATACAACAAGTATCTCCACAAGAATACACAGGAAACTTGGCTGAGCACAGTGGTTCACACTTATAATCCTAGCTCTTTGGGAGGCTAAGGTGGGTGGATCACTTGAGGTCAGCAGTTCAAGACCAGCCTGGCCAACATGGTGAAACCCTGTCTCTACTAAAAATACAAAAAATTAGCTGGTTGTAGTGGCTTGTGCCTGCAATCCCAGCTACTCAGGAGTCTGAGGCATGAGCATTGCTTGAACTTGGGAAGCAGAAGCTGCAGTGAGCAGAGATTGTGCCACTTCACTCCAGCCTGAGTGACAGAGCGAGACTCTGTCTCCAAAAAAATAAAATAAAATAAAAGACACAGGAAACTAGCAATAGCGATGCCTCTGGAGATGGAATCTTGGATAGGGGGAAGTGGTGTGAGGGAGACATTCTTTTCATTACATGCTCAATATGGTACCAAAATAAATTATTTCTACTGGGGGAAAATCCAGAGACATAGACAAAAACTGTGATAATTTATGATTCTCTGAAAGACCTTGAAAAATCACTCTATTTAAGGATGATTTGGTTCATAGTTTAAATATTTTTTCATTTCGGCTCTCAGTTTGACTGCCACAAAAACTTTGGGAAAAACAGGATTTGGGGTTTCACTTTAATCTATTTGGAGAGGCTGATCTGCATTTAGGGGTTGGCTATCTAACTGTATCTTCCCTTCTGTTACTCATTCAAAAAGTATTTATTGAGCCTCTGGAGAGGCACCACGGTCAGTGCTACACATTGAAGTGGCCCACATGCTGCAAGCAGGTTTCAGATCCTCTGATGAGAATAAAGTAGAAGAAAATATAAAGCTGGTAACGCTAACTCTTGCTCTATCATTGAGAGCACAGTTCTGTGTGATTTTTCTCATTCTAAATCCTTGAAATACCAGTAAAGAGACTTTAAAAAAAAAGAATTTAAAAAAAGAAAAAACAACCTTGTATATTCAAGCAAATCTGTTTCCAAACTATGCAATTTTTTTCATGGCATGAGATTTTGTAGAACAAATCAAGTAAGCAAAAGACTATAGAAAATGTCACAGCATGGCTGGGCGCGGTGGCTCACGCCTGTAATCCCAGCACTTTGGGAGGCCGAGGTGGGCAGATCACTTGAGGTCAGGAGTTTGAGACCAGCCTGACCAATATGGTGAAACCCCGTCTCTATTAAAAATACAAAAATTAGGCTGGGCGTGGTGGCTCATGCCTGTAATCCCAGCACTTTGGGAGGCCGAGGCGGGTGGATCACGAGGTCAGGAGATCAAGACCAGCCTGGCCAACATGGTGAAACCCCATCTCTACTAAAAACACAAAAAATTAGCCTGCGTGGTGGCACGCGCCTGTAGTCCCAGCTACTCAGGAGGCTGAGGTGGGAGAATTGTTTAAACCTGGAAGGCGGAGGTTGCAGTGAGCCAAGATCGCACCACTGCACTCCAGCCTGGGCAACAGAGCAAGACTCTGTCTCAAAAAATATAAAAACAAAAATAAAAAATAAAATAAAATAAAAATACAAAAATTAGCTCAGCGTGATGGCTACTCAGGAGGTTGAGGTGGGAGACTCACTTGAACCAGAGGGGCGGAGGTTGCAGTGAGCAGAGATCAAACCACTGCACTCCAGCCTGGGCTTCAGAGTGAGACTCTGTCTCAAAAGAAGATGGGAGGGGAGGGGAGGGGAGGGGGTCATAGCAGAAGTTTCTGTTTAAATATTTTAAATATATATATTTAATTTTATTTGAATACTTTTCACAGTTTACTTGGGATCATAGAAATTTCAGCAAAATAATGCTACAAGATTGGAAATAAAATAATTCTCTTAGCCTTTTTTCCCCCATTTGGCACTCTACCGACATCAAGCAATGCTATGAGAATCCAGTTCTTCAGTTATTTTCCAAAGATTTAGACAACTATTTCCACCTTGAGACATCTGTAGAGACTAAATAAAAAGCAGAGTAACTGAGACAGAAATATGTGGTATTTCATCCAGCCAAGTTGCAATTGTAATGTTCATCATCTTTCCACTGGGGAAGGCTGGTGAAAAATAACAAACCCAAGCCAAAAAGGAAGCCATCAAGAGGCCACTAGAAAAACAAATGGACCATGAAAGCCTAAGGAACAGTAATCTCATAATGATGATACAGATTATGGTGCATAAAGATAGATATGTCATTCGTTTCTTTGTTTATTCATTCATTCAGCTTAATAGTTAAGAACACAGACAGTGGAGCCAGACTGCCTGTTTTAATCCTAACTTTGCTATTTATTACTAGTGTGTGACCTTGTTCAAATTACTCACCCTCTCTGGGCCTCAGTTTCCTTATCTGCGAAATAGTACATACCTCATTGGGTTGTTTAAAATTTGTTCTTCGAACAGTGCCTGTCACGTAGTAAACATCACAGAAGTGTTTGTGAGATTAACACTCACGAGTGTTAGTAAGTTTGACAAGTTATATGGTTTGACAAGTGATATGGTTTGGCTGTGCCCCCAGCCAAATCTCAACTTGAATTGTATCTCCCAGAATTCCCACGTGTTGTGGGAGAGACCCAGGGGGAGGTAATTGAATTATGGGGGCTGGTCTTACCTGTACTATTCTTGTGATAGTGATTAAGTCTCACAAGATCTGATGGGTTTATCAGGGGTTTCTGCTTTTGCTTCTTCCTCATTCTCTCTTGCCGTCACCATGTAAGAAGTGCTTTTTGGCTGGGCGCGGTGGCTCACGCCTGTAATCCCAGCACTTTGGGAGGCTGAGGCGGGCGGATCACAAGGTCAGGAGATCGAGAGCATCCTGGCTAACACGGTGAAACCCCGTCTCTATTAAAAATACAAAAAATTAGCGGGGCGTGGTGGTGGGTGCCTGTAGTCCCAGCTACTCGGGAGGCTAAGGCAGGAGAATGGCGTGAACCCGGGAGGCGGAGCTTGCAGTGAGCCGAGATCGCTGCCACTGCGCTCTAACCTGGGCAACAAAGCGAAACTCTGTCTCAAAAAAAAAAAAAAAAGAAGTGCTTTTCTCCTTCCCATGATTGTGAGACCTTCCCCAGCCACGTGGAGCTGTAAATCCATTTAACCACTTTCTTTTGTAAATTGCCCAGTGTCCGGTAAGTCTTTATCAGCAGCGTGAAAATTGACTAATACAAATGTGCATTGAGCAACTAGTATGTTCCACGCATTGAGCCAGGTGCTTGAGATACAGTGGTGAATGAAATAGTCACAGCATCTGCCTCTAGAACTTTCGGACTATGGAGAAAGACAATCAAACAAATGAGTACATAACACGTGAGGAGTGTTTTGACAGCGGGTGTGTAAGGTGTTATGAGATCATGGTGTGGAAGAACCTCCCTAACCCAAGTCAAAAGGAAATCTGGCTGTTCTAGAAAGGAGCTTTGCAGGGACCAAAAGAGGCAGTATAATATAGTGGTTAAGCGGCCCTGGGAAGTCCAGCTCTCTGGTTTTGTATTAGCTTGGTGCAAAAGTAATTGCGGTGTTTTTTTTTGTTTGTTTTGTTTTGTTTGTTTGTTTTTTTGATGGAGTCTTGCTCTGTCACCCAGGCTGGAGAGTAGTGGCACAATCTCGGCTCATTGCAACCTCTGCCTCCCGGGTTCAAGCAATTCTCCTGCCTCAGCCTCCCAGGTAGCTGGGACTACAGGGGCATGCCACCATGCCTGGCTAATTTTTGTATTTTTTAGTAGAGATAGGGTTTTGCCAGATTGGCCAGGCTGTTCTCGAACTCCTGACCTCGTGATCTGCCCGCCTCAGCCTCCCAAAGTGCTGGGATTACAGGCGTGAGCCACTGCGCCTGACCAATTGCAGTTTTTATAACAGCAAAAACCACAATTACTTTTGCTTCAACCTATTATCATGGCTCCATCACTTACTGGTTGTGACCTTGAGCAACTTGCCTAACCTCTCTGTGCCTCAGATTTCTTTATTGATACAATGGGAGTCATAACTCTGTATGTGTCTTAGGATGTGGTGAAGACTAAATGAGTTTGTACACTGAGAACTCTTAGAACAGTACCTGGAATATGGTAAGCAACATCTACATGTTTTAATAATAAGAATTACTTGAATATTAAGTATTATTACATAATAAGTATTATTGCATGATGAAAATAGGATACTATATTAACATAATAATATGATAATATTGTTACAGTTGATCTTGCCTAGGTCTCATTTTTAGCTTTACCTCTTCTTTTACGAGACTGGTAAAAATTTTAGAGCATTATGTTTGTCCTGCATCTTTTGCTTAAATTAATGTTATAACAAAAAATTTCTTTTCCTACCCCTTCCCTTTTAAGTCTAGTTTAGTACAGGTTTAAAGGGGGACCTCTTGGGAAATATCAAAGCATATTCTAGAAATTGGAGTCACTGCATACACAGATAATAACAGCATTGTTGATAATGTATTTTGGTTTTCCTCTTCTAGAAATAACACCAAAATTGCAGTCAAACAGCTTAGGTTTCATACCTAGCTTTGCCACTTGCTAGGTTGTCTTGGGCAAGTTACTTGATTTGTCTGATCTTCAGTGTTCTCATCTGTAAAATGGGAAAATAATAATTCCTAATTTACTGGGTTGTTATGAATACAAATGAAATAATACAGGGAGGAAGGAGGACTTTGTAATCTGCAAAGATCCATTCAATTAAAAATGGAGCCACATGCATTTGCCTCCTAAGATCTCATCCAGTTTCCTATATAACTGGCCACTTCCATGGGCCATTCATGTTGCTCAACAAATCCTCAGCCATTTTCCCCAAAGCTTTGGCTACTTACCTAAATTCCAGATCAATCTAGGAAGCCTATCTAGGGCTTAAATTGCTGGGAGGGATAGGTTTGTGAGAATGGGAAAGAAACTGAAACTGTTTTTTTCTCTTTGTTACTCCCTTCCCTTTCTCTTCTTTGTCCTTTGAACTTCCTGAAAAACCCTTGATTCACCCATTCAACAAAAGGGGAAGAGGTAAAATGAGTTTTCCTCCCTGTCTCTTATCTGGATTTCTATGGTGCTTTATATACAGAGAGTCACAGTGTATTGTGGTCATGTGTTGATGTATTTGTCACTACTACTGAATCTCTTTTTTTTCCCCTATTTGTTTTTCATGGTGGGTTCTCAATAAATGCTTGTTAGATTGAACAGACTATAATGTAATTGAAGCTATTCAGAGCTCAGAATGTATTTCACACACTCAGATCAAGTGATTATTTCATACACTCAGATCAAGTGATTTATTCGAGACTCTCAGAGAGCTTGGTTAAAAATAAAGATCTGGATTCAGGCAATTTTGTTCAGAGAATTTTGGGGGAGTTAAATAGCTCTGGCTGCAGGCTAGGGTCTTCGTTATGGGAAAAAAATGCAACATAGGAGGAATTGCAAAATACCTCCAGGAAAACGTCTGGGTATTTTTGAACCTTTGGCAGAGATGCATGTCTGTCTGGAATTCACTTCTTTCCCTTCCCCTCCTGTCTCTAATCCTACGGCTTAACCCAGTAGCACATAATAAATAAGCACAATTTATAGAAATATTTTTCTGAATCCTGATCCCTTGAAATTATGACCTGGTGATTCCTTCCCCCACCAATAGTTCTGAAGTCAACAGGGCATGTAAATATGGCAACTACATGTCCTGGCTTTTTCACCCCAGTTTTGATTTAAAATATTCTCTCTCAGTATCAGATTTCATCCCATTTTTGGTTCATATTCATGGAGATCCCATAATAAAACATCTGTTAGAAAACTACTGTCACATTATTTTTAAGACATTATGCTTTATTTAATTATGTTTTAATATGTGGCATGGGGAAAGTATTTGTATTTGAACAAATTCAAAACATCACCAGCAATAAAAGTGCATGATTCTGCTTTTTATTCTTATTTTTTCTTTCTTTTTTCCCATCCTAGCTCCCGGCTGATGAATATCTTTTCCTTCCTTCTTTCCTTCCTTCCTTCCTTCCTTCCTTCCTTCCTTCCTCCCTCCCTCCCTCCCTCCATTCCTCCCATACTTTCTTCTTTCTTTCCTCCATCTATTTAACCATATGAAGAGGATACCATTAAAAAAAAATAACTTCCCAATAAATCCATTTAAAAATTTTAGTATTTAGTGTTGGTGAAGTTTGGAAAATCAGTACATTCTCTAGCAGGAATGTAAATTAAAATCATCTTTAAAACAACTTTACAATATCTAATGAGAGTATTAAAAAGTTAACATGGCCTGGTGCAGTGGCTCACGCCTTTAATCCCAGCGCTTTGAGAGACCGAGGTGGGCAGATCACCTGAGGCCAGGAATTCAAGACCAGACTGGCCAACATGGCAAAACCCCATCTCTACAAAGAATGCCAAAATTAGCCAGGAGTGGTGGTACGTACCTGTGATCTCAGCTACCCGGGAGGCTGAGGCAGGAGAATTGCTTGAGCCTGGGAGGCAAAGGTTGCAGCCAGCCAAGATCTGGTGCTTCTGGGTAAGGCTGCTGGCTGCCCTCTGTAACAGCCTCCTGGCTTTCAGATTTCAAAACAATAGGCCATCTCCCTAGGCTCTGTCTCTTCTTATGCTCCAAAACCTGTTGGGGATCTTCTTCCCTTGCAGCAGTTTTGTCAGCTTTTGGTTTCTGGTTCTCTGCCTAGCCTTTAGGTGATGAATGTTTGCATGAACTGCCTCTGATTCTTAACCTAGCCTTTCTTTCACCCTCTTGAGCAACATGGCCCTTCCCACTCTGGGTGCAACAAAAGCAGAGAATGGGCTGCCTGTATAGCGAATAGGCCAGTGCCCCACAGTTTAACTGAGCTGCTCAGATCCATAGTTTAGGTTCAGCAAACTGGGGTTAGAAGCAGAATACTGGTATAAAAACAGACACATACATAGGCCAATGGAAGAGAATGAAATAAATATAAATCCATGCATTTACAGCTGGCTCAATTTTCAACAAAGTCACCAAGAACATACAATGGGGAAAAGCCAAATCTCTTCAATAAATCATGCTGGGAAAATCAGATAACGATATGCAGAAGAATGACACTAGGTCACCATATATAAAAATCAAATTAAAATAGATTAAAGACTTAAATCTAAGACCAGAAACTACAAAACTACAGACAAAAACATTGGGGAAATGTTCCAGGACATTGGTCTAGGCAAATATTTTCTGTGTAAGACCTCAAAAGTACAGAGGACCAAAGCAAAAATAGACAAATGGAATTACGTCAAGCTGAAAAGCTTCTGGGCAGCAAATAAAAAATTGACAAAGTGAAGACACAACCCACAGAATGGGAGAAAATATTTGCAAAATATTCATCTGACAAAAAATTAATAACCAGAACATATAAGGAGCTTAAACAACTCAAGTGCAAAAAAACCCCCAGTAATCCAATTTTAAAATGGGCTAAAGATCTGAGTAGACATTTCTTGAAAGAGGACATACAAATGGCCAACAGGTATATATGAAAAAATGTTCAACATCACAAATCATCAGAGAAATGCAAACCAAAACCATAATGAGATATCATTTCACCCCAGTTAAAATGGCTTTTATCAAAAAGAGTGGAAAAGGCCAGGCACAGTGGCTCACGCCTGTAATCCCAGCACTTTGGGAGGCCAAGGCAGGTGGATCACCTGAGGTCACATGTTTGAGACCAGCCTGGCCAACATGATGAAACCCTGTCTCTACTAAAAAAAAAAAAAAAAAAAAAAAAAATTAGCTGGCTGTGGTGGCAGACGCCTGTAATCCCAGCTACTCGGGAGGCTGAGGCAGGAGAAACGCTTGAACCCGGGAGGCAGAGGTTTCTGTGAGCTGAGATTGCACTATTGCATTCCAACCTGGGTGACACAGTGAGACTCCATCTCCAAAAAAAAAAGAGTAGAAAGGCCAGGCATGGTGTCTTACGGTTGTAATCCCAGCACGTTGGGCGGCCAAGGCAGGTGCATCACTTGAGCTCGGGAGTTCAAGACCAGCCTGGGCAACATGGTGAAACCCTGTCTCTAATAAAAATATGATAATTAGCTGGATGTGGTGGCATGTGCTTGTAATCCCAGCTACTCAGAAGGCTAAGGTGGGAGAATCACTTGGGGAAGCAGAGGTTGCAGTGAGATTGCATCACTGCGCTCTGGCCTGGACAACACAGTGAGACCCTGTCTTAAAAAAAAAAAAGACTGGAAAAATGTCAAGGGCTTGGGATTAAAAAAAAAAAGACTGGAAATAACAGATGCCAGTGAGGATGTGAAGAAAGAAGAACTCTAGTACACCGCTGGTAGGAATGTAAATTAGTACAACCACCATGGAAAACTGTATAAAGGTTCCTGAAGAAACTAAAATTAAAACCACATGATCCAGCAAATCCACACTGAGTATATATCCAAAAGAAAAGAAATCAATATATTGAAGCTATCTCTGCATTCCCGTATTTATTGCAGAACTATTCACAATAGCCAAAATATGGAATCAACCTAAGTGGCAGTCAATGGATGAATGGATAAAGAATATGTAGTATATATACATAGTAGAATAGTATTCAGCCAGAAAAATGAATAAAAATCCTGTCATTTGCAGCAACATGGATGGAACTGGTGGTCATAATGTTAACTTAAATAAACCAGGCACAGCAAGACAAACACGGCATGTTCTTACTCACATGAAAACTAAAAAAGTGGCTGGGTACGGTGGCTCACACCTGTAATCCCAGCACTTTGGGAGGCCGAGGCGGGTGGATTACCTGAGGTCAGGAGCTCGAGACCAGCCTGGCCAACATGGTGAAACCTGGTCTCTACAAAAAAATGCAAAAATTAGCCGGGCGTGGTGGCACATGCCTGTAATCCCAGCTACTCAGGAGGCTGAGGCAGGAGAATTGCTTGAGCCAGGGAGACGGAGGTTGCAGTCAGCTGAGATTGTGCCACTGCACTCTAGCCTGGCCAACAGAGAAAGACTCTGCCTCCAAAAAAAAAGTGAATCTCTGGCTGGGCGCGGTGGCTCATGCCTGTAATCCTAGCATTTTGGGAGGCCAAGGTGGGTGGATCACCTGAGGTCAGGAGTTCAAGACCAGCCTAGTCAATATGGTGAAACTCCGTCTCTACTAAAAAGACAATGATTAGCTGGGCATGGCGGTGAACGCCTGTAATCCCAGCTACTCGGGAGGCTGAGGCAGGAGAATCGCTTGCATGCAGAAGGTAAATGTTGCAGTGAGCTGAGATCACGCCACTGAACTCGAGCTGGGGCAACAGAGCGAGACTCCATCTCAAAATAAAATAAAATAAAATAAAATAAAATAAAATAAAATAAAATAAAATAAAATAAAATAAAAATCTCATGAAGATAGAGAGGATTGGTAGTTACCAGAGACTGGGAAAGGTAGAGAGTAGAGGGGGCTGAAGAGAAGTTGATTAATGGGTACAAATATACAGCTTGAAAAATTTTTTTCTTTTTACATTTTTTTCTTCTTTTTCTTTTTCTTTAATCTATCTTAAGACCCACTATATACAGTTTGATAGAAGAAAGAAGACCTAGTGTTTGATAGTTCAGTAGGGTGTCTATTAATTTACAGTAATCTGTTGTATATTTCAAAAGAGCAAAAAGAATAATTTGAATGTTTCTAGCATAAAGAAAAGGCAAATATTTAAGGCAACGGATATCCCAGTTACCCTGATTTGATCTCTACAAATTATATGAATGTATTAAATCATGTACCCCAAAAATATGTACATCCATTATGTATCAATTTTTTAAAAAGGAAAAAACAAACAAACTGAGATTACATAGAAGAATGCAGTTTCACCTCCAGCAGAGGTTCAGAATTAGTTGAATCCTCGGGCTGCAGGAGACAGGAATCTAACTGAGGACCCTGCAATTAGAGCCAGGATTCAAAATACCCAGGAGCTAGCAGGAGGGCAGCAGTACCTGGAAGTGAGGTTTCACTCTGGAGAGACTCTACTTGCTATGGATCCCAGCTTCCCACCTCCACAGCAAACAGACAAATGCTGCTCAGAGGTCCATTCGGTCACCATGAGCAGGTTAGGGGTGAGGGCAATGCTGAGATGGGCTAAAGGTCAAGGAACTCAAGATGGCCTGTTGTGGGGAGGAGCGATCCTCTATGGTGGCCCAGATTTAGGTGCTGTCATTTCTTGACAACCTTTTTTGGTTGGCCCTAAGTAGAAATGTTGTCCTGGATAATAGTAAATAGTACTACCTTCCATCTATATGTCCAGGTGCTGGACTAGTCTTGGTTGTTGAAAGGATTTTTGTACTTTTTCCCATCCTCAAGTTTTTGAGACAAGATGACTCCTACTCATAGTACTCAAAATACTATGAAAAGGAAAGAGGACTTTTTGTTAAATTGTGTCTAACAAAACAGTCAGTAACAGGATATTAAGATGTCCTAGAATTGGGGAAATGAGGTCAGGAAAAGGTTATCCTTTTTTAAAAAATTATTATTATTATTATTATTTTGAGACAGGGTCTCACTCTGTTGCCCAGGCTGGAGTGCAGTGGCCAGATCTCTGCTCACTCCAACCTCCATCTCCTGGGTTAAAGCGATTCTCCTGCCTCAGCCTCTGAAGTAGCTGGGATTACAGGCACGTGTCACTGCTCCCAGCTAATTTTTTGTGTTTAGTAGAGACGGGGTTTCACCATGTTGGCCAGGCTGGTCTCAAACTCCTGACTTCAAGTGATCTGCCTGCCTCGGCCTCCAAAAGTGCTGGGATTACTGGCATGAGCCACCACACCTGGTCAGGAGGAGGTTATTTTTTGAGATCCCCAGATCATTTACTCAGCTGTTTGTTGAGCCAGGTACCATGCTAGTTGCTGAAGGTGATTACATGTGAATGGAAAATGGCCTCTGCCCTCATATTCTTTAGTAGGAGGGCTAGGCATGAAACAGTCTGCCAAATAATAATAATGATTATTATAAACTGTAAACTAAAATAGTGATCACACAACTTAATGGTTTAAATGATCAGCTGCAAGAAATTCTACGAGATGGAGTGCAAATTTGTTATAGAAATTTGGAAGACTCAGTCCAATCCAGAGACAGGAGTGCTTTTAATCTCATCAAGAGGTTGTTGAATGAATCAGTTCTGGAAAAAATGAAACACAACAACAACAAAAAGTTACCAGAAATAGAATTTGTTTTCTTGGGAAAAAAGGGAGCAAACGAACTAGATTTGTGAGTGACACAATGCCCTATAGAGAGAGTGCCTGGACCAGCCTCTCCAAAGATTTCAGCTGGCTCAGTAATATCTCTGGGTAAAGAAACTATTTTCATCTGGGATTTACTCTCCCCATGAATTATTTATTTATTTATTTATTTTGGAGACAGAGTCTCGCTCTGTTGCCTAGGCTGGAGTGCAATGGCGTGATCTCACCTCACTACAGCCTCCGCCTCCCGGGTTCAAGCGATTCTCCTGCCTCAGCCTCTTGAGTAGCTGGGAGTAGAGGTGTGCACCACCAAGCCTGGCTAATTTTTGTAATTTTAGTAGAGATGGGGTTTCACCATGCTGGCCGGGCTAGTCTTGAATGCCTGGACTCAAGCAATCTGCCCACCTCGGCCTTCCAAAATGCTGGGATTATAGGCATGAGCCACTGCGCCGGGCCTCTCCCCAAAAAATTGAATTAATGAAAGTCAGTTCCCTCTGTGATTGAAAAGAAACTGCTAAAATTAAAATTTTAAAGCCCATTTGGTCATGATTTTTTTTCTATATATTACTGGATTTGTTTGGCTATTTAGTAGTTGCTCCTATTAAGGATTTTGGCATCTATTCACAAGGAATATTGGTGTGTACTTTTCTTTTCTTGCAATGCCTTTACTGTATCAGGTTAATAGGTCTCATAAAATTAGGTGAAAAGCATTTACACCTCTATTTTCTGAAAGAGTTTGTGTAGGATTGTTATCTTTTTTAAAACTTAAACATTTATTAATATTTACAAATTAAGCCATCAAGGCATTAAGTTTTCTTTATAAAATGATTCTTCACTACAAACTCAATTTTATTAACAGATACGAAGCTATTTGGTTGTTTGTTTGTTTGTTTTTTGTTTTGAGACAGGGTCTTACTTGGTTGCCCAGGCTGAAGTGCAGTGGTGCGATCTTGGCTCACTGCAACCTCCGCCTCCCATGTTCAAGTGATCCTCCCACTTCAGCCTCCCTAGTAGCTGGGACTACAGGTGCATGCCACCACACCCAGCTAATTTTTTTTTTTTTTTTTTTTGAGACAGAGTCTCGCTCTGTCGCCCAGGCTGGATGGAGTGCAGTGGTGCAATCTCGGCTCCCTGCAAGCTCTGCCTCCTGGGTTCACGCCATTCTCCGGCCTCAGCCTCTCCAGTAGCTGGGACTACAGGTGCTCACCACCACGCCTGGCTAATTTTTTGTATTTTTAGTAGAGACGGGGTTTCACCGTGTTAGCCAGGATGGTCTCGGTCTCCTGACCTTGTGATCCACCCACCTCGGCCTCCCAAAGTGCTGGGATTACAGGCGTGAGCCACCACGCCCGGCCCACATCCAGCTGATTTTTGTATTTTTAGTAGAGACGGGGTTTCACCATGTTGGCCAGGCTGGTGCTATTTTGGTTTTCTATTTGGGAATTTTGTCTTTTAGGGGAGTTGACCATTTCATCTAAGTTGTCCATGGACATATATTGACATAAAGTTGTTCATAATATTCTCTTGTTATCTTTTATCTATCTGTAGGATCTGAAGTGATGTATTTGTATTTTCTCCTTTTTTCTTGATCAGTTAAGCTAAAAATTTATCAGTTTTATTTTTCATAGAACTAATGGTCAGTATTTATAACATAATAATGGAGACTGGGTAATTTATAAACAACAGAAATTTATTTCTTACAGTTCTGGAGGCTGGGAAGTTCAAGATCAAGGAACCAACATCTGCTAAAGGCCTTCTTGCTGTACCATGACATGGCCGAAGGTATCACATGGCAAGAGAAAGTAAGAGGGCCGAACAAACACAATTTATAACAAATTTACTCTCCAGACAATGAGCCCACTCATTAATCCATTCATGAAGGCAGGGCCCTCATGACCTAATCACTTCTTAAAGGTCCCACCTCTCAACATTGTTGCATTGAGGGGTTTAAGTTGCCAACACATGAACTTTGGGGAACACATTCAAACCATAGTGGTTGGTTTCATTGACTTTCTCTCTTTTTCTCTTTTCCCATTTTCTATTTGATTGAGTTCCATTGCTTTATTGTTTTCTTCCTCACTATATATATTTATTTATTTATTCCTTTTTTTTTTTTTTTTTTTTGAGATTGAGTCTCTCCCTGTTGCCTCACTGGAGTGCAGTGGGGCGATCTCGGCTCACTGCAATCTCCACCTCCCGGATTCAAGCGATTCTCCTGCCTCAGCCTCCTGAGTAGCTGAGATTACAGGTGTGCACCACAACGCCCAGCTAATTTTTGTATTTTTAGTAGAGACAGGGTTTCACCATGTTGGCCAGGATGGTCTCGATCTCCTGACCTCATGATCTGCCCGCCTCAGCCTCCCAAAGTGCTGAGATTACAGGTGTGAACCACCATGCCTGGCCTCACTATATATTTAATTTGCTTTGCTTTTCCAAGACGCATAATTTTTATTCAGTTTAAAATATTTTCTGATTTTGCCTGTGATTTTTTTTTTCTTGAAGCCTTTTGGATAGTTCTTTCTCACTCGATCTCACTCTGTCTCATGTACCAACTTTTTCCTCCTGTAAATTTTTCATTCAACAAATACTTGTTGATCATCTACCACAAGGTGCTAGGTACTGTTCTAGGTACTTGAGTGACATGAGTGAATAAAATAATATCCCTGCCCACATGGATCATACGTGCTACTGGTGGTTACAATTTTTTCGTTTGGTCTATATTTATCCCTAACCAAGTGTTCTCTTCCATTTGAAGTCTTGACGTACTCCTTTCTTCCTGTATCTCCACTATGACTTCTAGTACTTATTTGCAACTATAAAATACCCTAACAACTGATACAGATCTCCTGTCTAGTGTATCTCCTGAATTTATAGTCATCTTTTTAAGAGAGATGGTATTTATTGGGAGATGTATTCTCCTCTGTCATATTTATGCCTTGTTTGGCTTGAAGTCAGAAAGATAGACTAATTTTCATAAGCATCTCTCTAGCTTTAGCTAGCTTTAGCATCACTAAGATTTCCTGACATTATCAATAAAAAAAATTACTGAGGCTATCTGTTAGGCTGATATTATGGTGATTTAAATTTTTATCTTTTGTACTTTTACTGTTTGAAAAATGAATAAAGGAAGAAAATTGATTTATTCTATCAATTTTCTAATTTTAAAAGCATTTAAATTAGGGTTATTACTACTTGTGTGTTTATTAAATGTGCACCTAACATTTTGAACGTAATTGACAACTTTTCCTGGTTATTTGTGGAGTGATCCTAGTTTTTAAAGTAATGCATTTAAAAACTCAAAAATAAAAAATGAAATAAAAATAACCTGATAATGGCTTAATGTCAGAATATATAAAGAACTCCTACAACTCAACAGTAAAAAAAACTTATTAAAAAATGGGCAAAGGTCTGAATAGATATTTCTCCAAAGAAGATATACAACTGGCCAATGAGCACATGAAAAGATGCTCACTATCATTAATCGTTTAGGAAATGCAAATCAAAACTATAAGGAGACACTACTTCATACCTATTAGGATGGCTATTATTTTAAAAAACCCAGAAAATAACAAATGTTGGCAAGAATATGGAGAAACTGGAACTCCTGCGCATTGCTGGTGGAAGTGTAAAATGGTGCCCCCTCTGTTGAAGATGGCATGGTGATTCCACGAAAAATTTAATGCAGAATTACCATATGATCCAGCAACTTCACTTCTGAGCATATGCCCAGTCACATGGAAAGCAGAGATATGAAGAGATATGTGTTCACCCAATTTTATAGCAGCATTATTCACACAGCCAAAAAGTAGAAGCAACCCAAATGTCCATCAACAGATGAATAGATAAACAAAATGTAGTCTATACATACAATGGAATGTAACTCAGCCAGCCTTAAAAAGGAAGAAAGTCCTGACACATGCTACAAGATGATGAACTTTGAAGACATTATGCTAAATGAAAATATACCACAAAAAGACAAATACTGTATGATTCCAGCTATATGAGGTACCTTGAGTATTCAAATTCCTAGAAAGAAAAAAATAGAATATTAGTTGCTCAGGGCTGCGGCAAGGGAGGGATGGGGAGTTAGTATTTAATGGGTACTGAATTTCATTTGGGGACAATGAAAATGTTTTGGAGATAGATGGTAAGGATGGTTGCAGGAGAGTGTGAATGTACTTAATGCCACAGAAGTGTACACTTAAAAATGGTTTAAATTGGCCGGGTGTGGTGGCTCACACCTGTGATGCCAGCTCTCAGGGAGGCAGAGGTGGGAGGATAGCGGGAGCCCAGAGTTCAAGACCTGCCTGGGCAATATAGCGAGACCCTGTTCTCCACAAAAAGGACAAAAAAAAAAAAAAAAAAAAAAAGACAAAAAGAAGGGCACAGTGGCTCACGTCTGTAATCCCAGCACTTTGAGAGGCCAAGGCAGGTGGATCATGAGGTCAGGAGTTCAAGACCAGCCTGGCCAATACAGTGAAACCCTGTCCCTACTAAAAATACAAAAATTAGCCGGGTATGGTGGCACGCACCTGTAGTCCCAGCTACTCAGGAGGCTGAGGCAGGAGAATCACTTGAACCCAGGAGGTGGAGGTTGCAGTGAGCTGAGACGGTGCCATTGCACTCCAGCCTGGGTGACAGAGCAAGACTCTGTCTCAAAAAAAAAAAAAAAGGTTTAAATGGTTAATTTTTAATTATGTATATTTTTACCACAATAAAAAGTATGAGAATGAGTACCTCAGCCTTGCTATAGGTACTATGCAGAGTTAATTTAAGAAACAAAGAAGCAAGAATATTTCAATGCTGGATAGTACCATTTTTCTTCTTAAATTAAATTTTAAAATGACTGCCTTGCTATGGAGTTGTCATGCTTGTGGCTGGAGATTGAAACCTTAAAATTATGGTAAAATTCAACTCCAAGTTCCTGCAGCCACATCAATTTTCTATCTAATTTTGAAAGTATTTAAATTAGTCTTATTATTATTTGTGTGCTTACTAAATGTGCAATTTAAAATGTATATGGTTGTGCAATGTGGTGAACACTGCCATGGGAACTTCATTAATAAAATCACTGATGCTATACTATTATTAGTACTGAATTAATACATCTTTATCAGACATTTCATTCAATAGCTCCTTTTTTCCTTTCTTTAATCCCTATACTTTACCTTCATCATTCTTCAGTTGGATCATCCTATTACTAGTACTTTATGTTAAATTCATGTTATTTCACTGAATCTTCACAGCAATCCAAGTATTATTGGAAAGTATTATTATTTCTGTTTTAATCGATGAGGAAACTCAGGCTCATAGAAGTTGCATAGCTTGCTTGATAACACACAGTAAGTCAGGGGTGAAGTAGAAATTTAATTTCAGGGCAGTATGTCTCAGGAGTCTTCTCAACTCCACCAGCACGAGATGGCTTCTACTGGTGATCATTATCTTCCTGAAATCTCAATTCTCCCATGATGGGGGAAGAGAAGACACAAAATACACATCACTGAAGAACTGGCCTGAGCCACAGGAAGAAGAGAAATGGTGCACACACAGCTTCGTGTGAATCTGGAATCTTTCTTAAAAATCTTTCTCTGCCGGGCACGGTGGCTCATACCTGTAATCCTAGCATTTTGGGAGGCCCAGGTGGGTGGATTACCTGAGGTCAGGAGTTCGAGACCAGCCTGGCTAACACGGCGAAACCCCGTCTCTACTAAAAATACAAAAATTAGCCGGGTATGGTGGCGCACATCTTTCATCCCAGCTACTCGGGAGACTGAGGAAGGAGAATCGCTTGAACCTGGGAGGTGGAGATTGCAGTGAACTGAGATCGTGCCACTGCACTCCAGCCTGCGCGACGGGAGAGAGACTCCATCTCAAAACAAATAAACAAACAAACAAAACTTCTTTCTCTATTTACCTACTTTTTGCTTTTGTTTTCACTTGGGAATATTTTCTATTGTCCCTTGTTTCGGGGGTTTGCATCATGTCCTGAACAGTACAGTAGTTTATTTCAGTTAATGCTTTCTTATTTGTTGTACAAACATAGCTTCACTTTGAGCCTTTGGATAGGATGAAGCCTCTGCTCTTTCATCAACTCACGACAGAGTTCTGCTTTCCTCAGGAGCTCCCCACTCTCTTCCACACACTGCTGCCCAGGGCCGGAGCCAAGTATTCATGCTAATTCCCAGAGTACAATCCAAATTCTTTCCTTTTTTTTTTTTTGAGATGGAGTCTCGTTCTGTCGCCCAAGCTGGAGTGCAGTGGCATGATCTAAGCTCACTGCAACCTCTGTCTCCCAGGTTCAAGAGATTCTCCTGCCTGAGCCTCCTGAGTAGTTGGGACTACAGGCGTGAGCCATGCCCCGAAAATTTTTGTATTTTTTGGTAGAGACGGGCTTTCACTGTGTTGGCTAGGCTGGTCTCAAACTCCTGGCCTCGAGTGATCCACCCACCTTGGACTCTCAGAGTGCTGGAATTACAGGCGTGAGGCACTGAGCCTGGCCCAGATTCTTTCTGATCATATAAGTTGACTTTGCAACCAGCACTTTTACATTATTCTACTCCTACCTGATTTCCTGTTTTACGTCATGCTCCATGGTGGCACAAGCCCTTCTCAGGACAAAGGACCTGACATAGAAGGAAATAGGGAGTAACTTGCCTCCTTCAGATCCACATTGATAGTTCATGTAGCAGGAAAAGAGGGACCCAGCCTTCTTATCCTAGAGTTTTCAGGTACTCGCAAGAGAGATGCTGGCTTGTGAAGAGTCTTCAAAGAGCCCACAATATAGTCTGGCAATGGGTAGTAGATAGCAGCTTGATCTTTTGTCATCCTTATTCATTCAGAAAACTTTTACTGGCTACCTATTGGGTACCTCTCTTCTATGTGGAGCTTCAGTCCAATGGGACAGGGTTATGAAAAATAACAATACGTTATGGGACAGGCATTTAATCCAATCTGGGGGTAGGAATGGAGTGGGGGAAGGTGATGCTTGGGTTGGGCTGAGGCTTGATGGCCAAGTAAAACCAATCAGATGAAGAAGGGGCTAAAGGTGTTCTAGAAAGAGAAGAAGATAGCACTCACAAAGATTCTGAGTTTGCATCATGTCCTGAAATGTGCAGTTTATTTCAATTAATACTTTCTTTTTGTTTGTTTGTTTTATTGAGACGCAGTCTCACTCTGTTGCCCAGGCTGGAGTGCAGTGGCACGATCTTGGCTCACTGCAGCCTCTGCCTCCCGGATTCAAGTGATTCTCATGCCTCAGCCTCCCAAGTAGCTGGGATTACAGGCACACATCACCACGCCTGGCTAATTTTCATGTTTTTAGTTGAGATGGGGTTTCACCATGTTGACCAAGCGGGTCTCAAACTCCTGACCTCAGGTGATCTGCCTGCCTTGGCCTCCCAAAGAGCTAAACCACTGCGCCCGGCTTATGCTTTCTTGTTCTTTGTACAAACATAGCTTCACTTTAAAAAACAACAACAACAACAACAACAACAACAACAACAAAAACATGAAAAGAGAGAGCTTGTGCAGGAAAAGTCCTCTTTTCATTTTTTGTTTTTTTGAGACAGTCTCACTCTGTCTCCCGGGCTGGAGTGGAGTGGTGCAATCTGGGCTCTCTATAACCTCCGCCTCCCAGGTTCAAGCAATTCTCTCACCTCAGCCTCCCGAGTAGCTGGGATTACAGGTGTGCACCACCATGCCTGGTGGAGATGGAATTTCGCCATGTTGGCCAGGCTGGTCTCGAACTCCTGACCTGACCTCAGGTGATCCACTTGCCTTGGCCTCCCAAAGTGCTGGGATTACAGGCGTAAACCACTGTGCCCGGCCTGCGCCTTCTTGTTCTTTGTACAAACATAGCTTCACTTTGAGCGTTCTAATAGGATGGAAGGTGAATTGGAAATAGGTGAGACTGGAGGCAGAAGGGCCAGTTAGGAGGCTGTTGGGATGATCTGGCCTACGGAAGGAAGCTCTTACACAGGACCCATTTGCTGCATTGTGCTGTGGGTCCCTACTCTACCAGATACTGCCAGTATCACAAGGTCAGTGAATCTGCAACTACAGCCTACAGCTGGCCACTGACTGGGGGTCAAAACATGGACCAGTCGTGTTTGGGTCCTCCACTGGGCCCATATGGAAAATTACAGAGCTTGAAACTCATCTAAATTTCTAAGTCTTGTCCAGAGGAGTTGTTGTAGCTCTGTAAATACCGAACCTTGAACTTTGTCCCTTTTTCACTGGTCTATTTCCCTTCTCCCTATCCCATACACTTTGATGACTATGTAAAGTCTTATCATCTGTCCATTCAAATGTGACTTACTTCATATAATTTCCCATAATTTTCATTTCCCTGAATCCAAATAAGAATTAGCTGTCCTTATTTTAAGATCTCAAAGAACTTTGTGCATAGGTTGAAACTCAATTCACCAAGGGTAATGAGGGAAGTTACCAATAATGGATCAATTAGACTGGGGCACAATTATTTAATTGCTGAATGCTGCCATGTCTGCAGTGCACTCTAACAACTTAGTTAAGCGAGTCCTGAGTAATTAATTATACCTCCATTTATACCTATTTGGCCTTAGAAATCATTTATTTTTATTTAACAAACACTCATGTAAGCACTACATGTCAGACATATTTTAAGGACTTTACAAATAAGTTTCTTAACAACCCTATGATATAGGTACTAATATTGCCACCCTATTTAGACAGGAAAAAATCAAGGTACTCAGGAGGGTTTCATAGCTAATAAGTAACTGAAACACAATTTGAATTCAGGAAGCCTTGCTCTAAGTCCTGTGCACTTCATCACAATTGTATGTGGTCTCTCCCAGTAGGCAGTGGAAGCACCAAGCTCTGCAAATTATTTTTCTGAATTGTAACTGCAAGCCAGAGATGTGGTAGGAACATGGAATATAAATATAAAAAGACACAGCTGTTGCTTTCTAGGAGTATATCAGTTATTTCTTGGGCATAACAAATCACAAAACGGTGACTTAAAACAATAGCCATTTACTTGCTCACAATTCTACAATCTGGTCTGGACTCACACATTTACAGTCAGTTGGTGGATCAACTAGTACTGAGGATCCAAAATAGCCTCACTAATGTTCAACATTTCAGCTAGGGTCTGGAATGGCTAAGGGTTGGCTAGGCCTCTCTCCTCATGGTCTTTCGTCCTCAAAAAGACAAGCTCGAGTTTCCTCACATGGGCAAAAGAGCAAAAAGGAAGTAACAAGGTCTCTTAAATCCTGGGCTTGGAAGTGCCCAACATCACTTCCTCTGCATTCTCCTGGTCCAAGCAAGTCAGAAGGCCAACCCAGATTCAGTGTGGCAGATGATTACACAATGGCTTCAATTCAGGGACCTGTGATTAACTGAGGGCCTTTTAATAACAATCTACCACAAGAAGCTAACAGTTTTAGTGAGGAGACAATTGTCATAGCACATTGGGATGTAATAAAGATGGGAAAAAGTGCAATAGGTCTGCAGGCAAAGAAACACCCGAATTTGATGGGGCAGGGGATCAAGGATAGCATCATGAAGGCAGCATTAACACAGGCCCTGAGACTTGGAGAGCAGATCATGTTTGGAGGTTAACTTGGTGGGTAGTCACAGATGAATAAGGAAGGGAAGGAAGGGCAGTCCAGGAGGACAGAATAGCAGGTGCAAAGACATTGATACATGGCAAAAGAAAGCATGTTGTATTTGGGGATAACAAATAGTTCAGAATGATTAGAGTAAAGGGCTCTTGAGGAAGAGCGTGGAAGGCTGAAGAACGAGGCTGAACCACATCAGGAAGTGTCATGAGTGCCTTGCTAAGAAGATTTTAAATGATACTCTTAGTAATAACTCTTAGTAATAGAAGATCATTGAGAAATTTTGATCAGAACAACCACATCATGTGTTTTTTGTTTTTTTTTTTTTGAGACAGAATCTCACTCTGTCACCCAGGCTGGAGTGCAGTGGTGCGGTCTCAGCTCACTGCTATCTCCGCCTCCCTGGTTGACACCATTCTCCTGCCTCAGCCTCCCGAGTAGCTGGGACTACAGGTGCCCACCACCACACCTGGCTAATTTTTTGTATTTTTAGTAGAGATGGGGTTTCACTGTGTTAGCCAGGATGGTCTCAATCTCCTGACCTCGTGATCTGCCCGCCTCGGCCTCCCAAAGTGCTGGGATTACAGGTGTGAGGCACCGCGCCTGGCCATATTTTTTTTTCTTTTTTTTGAGACAGAGTTTCACTCTTCTTGCCCAGGGTGGAGTGCAATGGCGTGATCTCGGCTCACCGCAACCTCTGCCTCCCGGGTTCAAGCAATTCTCCTGCCTCAGCCTCATGAGTAGCTGGCATTACAGGCATGCGCCACCACGCCCAGCTAATTTTGTATTTTTAGTAGAGACGGGGTTTCTCCATGTTGGTCAGGCTGGTCTCGAACTTCCAACCTCAGGTGATCTGCGCATCTTGGCCTCCCAAAGTGCTAGGATTACAGGCGTGAGCCACCGTGTCCGGTCATGTTTTTTTGTATTTAAAAATCACTTTCAGGCCGGGCACAGTGACTCATGCCTATAATTTCAGTGTTTTGGGAAGCCGAGGTTTAGAGTTCGAGACCAGCCTGGCTAACATGGCAAACCGCCCCCCCATGTACTAAAAATACAAAAATTAGCCGGGTGTGGTGAAATGCGCCTGTAATCCCAGCTACTCAGGAGGCTGAGGCACAAGAATCGCTTGAACCCGGGAGGTGGAGGCTGCAGTGAGCCAAGATTGCACCACTGCACTCCAGCGACAGAGTGAAACTGTGTCTTGAAATAAATTAATAAAATAAAATAAAAAATAAAAATCACCTTAGGAGTCCATGAAAGGAAGATCAGATGGAAATAAGAAAGACAAATGAGAAGGCTATTGCAAAATACCAAGTTTAAGAAGATGAGACTTGAACAATGGCATAGAAAGCAGAGAAGAGGAAAAGGGTTCCAGAAATATTTGTGAGGTAGAATGAACAGGATTTGACAACTGAAGGAAGAATACAGAAAGAATCTCAGGTTTCCGATTTTGGCAACTGGGTGGGGATACAGGTGGCAGAGTTTTAGGGGAAAAGTGATCATTTATGTTTCAGACGTGTTGGTTTTGAAACGCCTGTGTGGCAATCAATACAGATATGAAGTAGACAGTTGGTTCTACAAATATGAAGCTCAAGAGAGAGGACTGGACTAGAGATACAAACAGAATTCATCAGCAAGCAGGTGGTAGTAAGAAACCATAAGATGTCCCACAGAAAGCATGTAGAATGAAAAGGACAGAAACTAGAGATGACTATAGGGGAAGAGCTAGATTTAGTGGGTAGAAGAGGAAGAGAAGTCCACGTAAAACACTAAAAAAGAACTGGAAAGAGGAGGAAAACCAGTATCATTGGTGCCCCAGTAGCCACAGGATAATATAATTTTGTTTGTTTCTTTTTTCTTTTCTTTTTTCTTTCTTTTTCTTTTTTTTTTTTTTTGAGACAGAGTTTTTACTCTGTTACCCAGGCTGGAGTGCAATGGCGCGATCTTGGCTCACTGCAACCTCTGCCTCTGGGCTTCAAGCGATTCTCCTGCCTTAGTCTCCCAAGTAGCTGGGATTACAGGAGTCTGTCACCACGCCCAGCTAATTTTGTATTTTCAGTAGACAAGGTTTCACCACGTTGGCCAGGCTGGTCTCGAACTCTTGACCTCAGGTGATCCTCCCACCTCAGCGTCCCATAGTGCTAGGATTACAGGCGTGCGCCACTGCGCCCGGCCTATAACTATCATAATTCAGAAAAGTGCCCATGGAATTTGATGACTGATAACTGGTAAACATACCAAGCGCAGTTTTAGAAGGGCTTATGATGGCAATATCCCAATTGCTACGAATTGAAGAAGCCTGTGAGAGAATGCTTGTAAAGTGTAATGATAGGTGAAGAGGAGTTGCTGGAAGTTAAAGAGTTACTTTATAGAAAGCAAAGTTATCTACTGAGAGGGAAGTGTGTGGGCCTAAAAAGTGCATGTGGAGAGGGAAAGGCTTGTAATAGTTGTGCTGAGAGAGAAATCTTTGAATGCCGCTTCCTGTCAAGTTCCTGCTCAGTATTCTTCTCAGTTTCACGATAAACTTCTTGAAAAATTCCTTTGCGTTTACTTTCTCTCTTCCCCACTTCACTCCTTAAAACCACTTTAATCGTAGTTTGGCATTTGTCTCTATATAACAATGACTTTTAGAAAAAATCACCAGTGACTTTTGTGTTTCAAACCTAATGTACATTGTGTCACTTGATATTATTTGTTCAAAAGAATAAATGTTCTGTTCTGGATATTCTTTTTTTTTTTTTTTTTTAAATGGAGTCTCACTCACTCTGTTGCCTAGGCTGGAGTGCAGTGGTATGATCTCAGCTCACTGCAACCTCCACCTCCCGGGTTCAAGGGATTCTCCTGCCTCAGCCTTCCGAACAGCTGGGGTTACAGGTGCGTGCCGCCATGCCCGGCTAATTTTTGTATTTTTAGTAGAGACGGGGTTTCACCATCCTGGCCAGGCTGGTCTCAAACACTTGACCTTAAGTGATCGCCTGCCTTGGCCTCCCAAAGTGCTGGGATTACAGGCATAAGCCACTGCGCCCTGCCAGTTCTGGATATTCTTAACATACTCTATGCTTTTGTCTAAATTATTTGATTCTGATTTCCAACAGTGAAATGGGAATGATGGAGAGTTAATACAACGGGATTGTAAGGCACATGGAGCGTCTCTGACATAAATAGTTATAATCATATCATTTTCCCAATAGAATGGTTTGCAGGGATTAAATGAGATAATGGCTATACAATTCTTAATACATAGCTGTAAATAGCAATGATTATTTACATTTTAGTTTGAAAATCAGAAAACTAAAATTTAACAACTGAAGAAAGAGTTCAGCTACTTTGGGTGCTCAGGTAGAAAAATACTTGGTGATCATGAAACGATATGTCTGGAATTTGTTTCAAAATAATCGGGGGCGGGGGGTAGGGAGGGTAGGGTGTTGGGGTGGTAAGGGTGGGTTGGGGCTGCCGTGGTGGGAAATTGGCCACGTTACTGATGCTGAGTGTTTGCTATTCTAATTTTGTATCCGTTTGAAAATTTTATAATTAAAAATTATGATTTGTTTCGCTCTACGCAACTATGTTGACATAATATATTTGGTAAACTGAAATGTCACGGAAACTTAGTTTGTAACCGGTCAGTGGCTTTTTGAGGTGTAGACACTTCACACCTTACTTCACTCCCCACTGTAAGGAAGATTTAACTTGAAGCAGAGATAATGATTTGAATTTACGGCTTTTATGATGTCATAAATGGGCGTCATTTTAATAACTACTCTCAGAATATCTTTTTCTATTCCACTTTACTTTTTCCTCTCCACTTAACCAACTCATCATTAGAAACTACAAGTCCCAGGATGCACTACACGATGAACGTCGGATCGAGGACCTCGTGTCTCTGAAGTGGTTGCCCTCGCCTTATTTGAATGGGAATAATCCCAATGAAAATTGATGTTTGTGACCCAGAGCAGATTCTGGAGCCTTTTGTACGCCTGGGACGGCCCAGCGTGGAAGGGACAGTGTGGTGCCTTTTTGTTCAGGCTTCGCTCAGGTCAGCCTCACCCTTTCCTGGGGCCTCCATGCGGCAGAAGGGCTCTGTTAGTGCGCCTCTAAGATGGCGACGCCTTTGGCGGTAAATTCGGGTAAGTGTGGCCAGGCAGAAAGACGATTGAGCTGAGCGATGACCAGGTCTTCAGGGAGAGACGAGACCGTGAGGTTTCTCGGAGTCTAGGACCCCACTTATGTGCGGTGCCTGCTTTTCCCTAATTCTGGGCCTAGAGTCCCACCCCTCCCCAGTTTGAATGGCGCGCGTCGGTGCTGCGGCTCCAGCCCTCGAGTTGGGGTTTGAGATTCCAGGCAGTGAGGCTTGGGCCGCTGGACCCAGGTGTGTAATCTCTCACAGCCCAGGGCTGGGTCTGGCCCCCCTCACCCCCAAGTTTCACTGTGCGTCTGTGGTCCCGATTTCGCTGGAATACGCGTCAGGTCTTCGACAGTGAAGCCAGAGGACCCGAGATATTTTCCAGCCATGAGCAGAGGCTGAAAGTAGGCGTCGGAGTTCCTTATAGGGTGGGAGATCTTGCAGGCAGCGAATACTCCCTATTATGAAGTCGGCCATCTGAAAGGTGGTCAGGAAGAGGGTGGCGGGACTTCAGCAGACGTCTCCTAACTCTGCGGATGTGGTTAGGCCCTGGATGTTCTTGTACCTTTGGAGCTGTAGATTTTCGGGGTGGAATTGAATCTAGAAGGTAGTAAAGGAACTCTGGAAGATTTGGGGTGGATCCTCTTTCGGTGATTCTCAATTCGGGCCGTACCGCCCTCCAGTGGTGTTTGAATAAGTGCGTGCATTTTGATTGTCATATTTCCTGGGGTATACTGCTGTGGCATAGTAGGCGGGGCAAAGATACAGAAAGTCCTTCATGGTCAGAGCAGTCCGGAAAAATACTTTGATGCCTAGAATGTTAATGCCTCGATTGAGATGCTCTGAAGTTCGCGGGCAAGATTAAGAGTATATCTGTGTGGTAAATGCTTGTGAGAATCTCACTTAAAAGGACTCTTTTCTGGGTGCATTTTCTGTTTCTTTACAGTCATTTTTTTTAAAGTATTGGTTCTATTTTCCACAGGACTGATATTTTTGAAAAGTTGTCTAAATCTGTTTTGTAAATCAAATCATTTCAGAAACGCTATGATAAATTATAATGAAGGCTATGTTTACTGAACACATACTATATCCCAGCATTGCACTTATTATCGTGCTTATCTCATTCAGTTCCCGTTTATACACCTTTGGAGTAGTTGCTGTTACATACTCCGTTTTACAGATTTGGAAATAGAGGCTTCAAATAGTTACGTAATGTCCCCAGAGTTAAACGTCTAATGATTTAAGTCAGTTTTAGGTACTTAAACTACTTAGTGCTACTACTTAAGCACAACCTAATTCATTTTATGATATTAGACGTATATATTAGAAGGTTAGTAATGAAGTTACATGCTTAATATTGCTGTCCTTCCTTCCCAATTAGATATGCTTAACGTGTGGTTATATATAATACATTTCTCTATTTTATTTTTTAATTTTTCTTTTTGAGATGGAGTCTTGCTCTGTCTCCCAGGCTGGAGTGCAGTGATGCGATCCGCGATCCTGGCTCGCTGCAACCTCTGCCTCCCAGGTTGAAGCAATTCTCCTGCCTTAGCCTCCCGAGTAGCTGGGATTACAGGCACGCGCCACCACGCTGGGCTAATTTTTGTATTTTTAGTAGAAGTGGGGTTTCTCCATGTTGGCTAGGCTGATCTCGAACTGCTGTCCTCAAGCAATCCTTCTGCCTCGGCCTCCCAAAGTGGTAGGTTTACAGGTGTGAGCCAGTACGCAAGGTATACACATTTCTTTTCCTTTTTTTTTTTTTTTTCTTTTATTGAGATGGGGTCTCACCCTGTCCACCCAGGCTGGAGTGCAGTGGCGTGATCTCGGCTCACTGCAGCCTCCACCTCCTGGGTTGGAGCAACTCTCCTGCCTCAGCCTCTGAAGTAACTGGGATTACAGGCGCCCGCCACCATGCTTGGCTAGCCTGGCTAATTTTTTTTTTTTTTTTTTGAGATGGAGTCTCACTCTGTTGCCCAGGCTGGAGTGCAGTGGCACGATCTTGGCTCACTGCAACGTCCGCCTCCTGGGTTCAAGCGATTCCCCTACCTCAGCCTCCCGAGGGGCTGGGATTACAGGTGCCTGCCACTACACTCAGCTAATTTTTTGTATTTGTAGTAGAGAAGGGGTTTTACCATATTGGCCAGGCTGGTCTCAAGCTCCTGACCCCGTGATTTGCCCCCTTCAGCCTCCCAAAGTGCTGGGATTACAGGCGTGAGCCACTGCGCCTGGCCAATTTTTTTTGTATTTTTAGTAGAGACGGGGTTTCACCATGTTGGCCAGACTGGTCTCGAACTCCTGACCTCAGGTGATCTGCCTACCTCGGCATCCCAAAGTGCTGGGATTACAGGCGTGAGCCACTGTGCCTGGCCTATATACATTTCTTTAGTACATACTTGCCCTAAGCTATTATAATTATTAAACAAATCATTGGAGGGAAAAGGAGTTGCCAACAGCAGCAAAGAGTGTACATTGTATAATAAAGCCTTGTGTCAGGAGTGTTTAATTGGCAACATAGGAAACATTTTTAAAAGCCAAGAGTCAGCAGCTGGTTTTTTAAAAAACTAAACGTCTTAGGGAAGGAACTCTTTTTCCATGAAGGAATGAATGTTGGGTTGAGTGGGTAAAGGAAATGTGTCATATACATGCAATATACGTAATACATATACATGCATATACATAACATAACATATACATGCATATACATAGTATCTTTATGCAGCCTTAAAAAGGAAGGAAATCCTGTCACATAAAACAACGTGGATGAATCTTGAGGACATACTAAGTGAAATAAGCCAGTCACAAGACACAAATACTACATGATTCCACTTATATGAGGTATCTGAAGTAGTCAAACTCATAGAAACAGAAAGTAGAATGGTGGTTGCCAGGGGCTGGGAAAGGGGAAAGTGGGGAGTTGTTTAGGGGGCATAGAGTTTCTGTTTTGCAAGATGAAAAAAGCTGTGAAGATCTGTTGCACAGTGTGAATACACTTAACACTGCTGAACTGTACACTTAAAATTTGTTGAGATTGCATTCTATGTTATGTGCTTCCTTTAAATTACAGTTTAAAAAAATCAAACATCTTGGAGTTGTAAGGAAAAAATACAGAGATTGTAGAGTTCTAAGACCTATGGTTGGCCAGGTGTGGTGGCTTATGCCTGTAATCCCAGCACTTTGGGAGGCTGAAGTGGGCAGATCACCTGAAGTCAGGAGTTCGAGACCAGCCTGGCCAACATGGTGAAACCCTGTCTCTACAAAAATACAAAAATTAGCCTGGCATGATGGCAGGTGTCTGTAATCCCAGCTACTCGGGAGGCTGAGGCAGGAGAATTGCTTGAACCCAGGAGGCGGAGGTTGCAGTGAGCCGAGATCATACCACTGCACTCCAGCCTAGGCAACAGAGCGAGACTCTGTCTTAAAAACAAACAAACAAACAAACAAAAAACAAACAAAAAAACCTATGCTTGTATTTCAGCTGTATAACTTAACTAGTCTTGTGACCTTTATGAACCTGGCTGAGTACACTCACAGACTTGTGAATAAGCAACTATTAACACTGCTTGGCAGTCCTTCTGTGATAGTCTGGTCACCTCGTCCATTCACAGCAGTGACTACTTCAGACCTTTCTACACTCTTCAAATCTTTAACCTGCAACTAACTAAACCCTCAGACTTCTAGTCACAGGGAAAATAGGAGCCAACATACATGAACTCCCTTTATTCACTCTCAAACCTACAAACCTAGGTGTGTCTGCATTCTTTTGAATCAGTTTTCCTCGTCTTCCTATCTAATGTAAATCCCACCCATTGTGTTCTTCACCTGTTACCCGTTTTTTGTCTTGTATATTCACTTCTCTCTCTTGCTCTTTCCTTTCTCTCCACTAGTGATCTCATGCCTCACTCCACTTACTGTCCTCTTCCTAGTCAAACCTTTCAAAAGATTTGTTGTTATTCATGGACTCCATCTCCTTCCTTCCTTTGTTCCTTCCTTCCTTCCCTCCTTCCCTCCTTCCTTCCTTCCTTCCCTCCCTCCCTCACTCTGCCCAGGCTGGAGTGCAGTGGTGCAGTCTCGGCTCACTGCAGCCTCCACCTCCCAAGTTTAAACGGTTCTCCTGCCTCAGCCTCCCTAGTAGCTGGGATTACAGGCCTGAACTGCTATGCCCAGCCTACTGACTCCCTTTTCATACCTCCTATTCCTTCACCCATTCTGGTCTCTTCCGTCCTTGTAAACAGCTCTCAATAGGGTTAACTTCTGTTTCTTGTAGTTCAGAAAGTTCCTTTTTAAAAAATTATTTTTTATTTTGAGACGGGGCTCATTCTGTCGCCCAGACTGGAGTGCAGTGGTGTGATCTCAGCTCACTACAACTTCTGCCTCCCAGGTTCAAGAGATTCTCCTGCCTTAGCCTCCCCAAGTAGCTGGGATTACAGGCGCCCACCACCACACCTGGCTAATTTTTGTAATTTTAGTAGAGATGGAGTTTCACCATGTTGGCCAGGGGTGCCTCGAATTTCTGACCTCAAATGATTCACCTGCCTCGGCCTCCCAAAGTGCTGGGGTTATAGGCATGAGCAAAAAGTCCCCATGTTTTAAATCTTCATTTGGCTTGATCTTTTAGAGTAAAGACCAAAATCCTTTTTTTTTTTTTTTTTTTTTTTTGAGACGGAGTCTGGCTCTGTTGCCAGGCTGGAGTGCAGTGGAGCGATCTTGGCTCACTGAAACCTCTGCCTCCCAAGTTCAAGCGATTCTCTTGCCTCAGCCTCCTGAGTAGCTGGGACTACAGGCGTGCGCCACCACACCCAGCTAATTTTTGTATTTTTAGTAGAGCAAGGTTTCATCATGTTGGCCAGGATGGTCTTGATCTCCTGACCTCGTATCTGCCCGCCTTGGTGTCCCAAAGTGCTGGGATTACAGGCCTAAGCCACCACACTCGGTCATCAAAATTCTTTAACGTGGGCAAGTGAGCCCTGCGTGATGATCTTGCCAAACCCGTTTTCTGTACTGCAGCTCTCTTGGCCTTTTGAGTTCTTTGACATGCCGCATTCCCACTTGCCATGGAAACCCACAGGTTGTCCTCTCCCTGGAATGCATATCTTCACCTCCCACCTGTCAGTTAACTACCACTTTTGTTCTTCAGATTTCAGCCTAGTTATCACTTCCTCATGGATAATTCTCTCCTCTGGCTAGGTCAGAGTCCCCTATTATGTTATCTCTTGCCCTGGCTACCTCTCCTTCATATCTTTCATATCCTGACTACAGTTGGATTTTATTTTATTTTTATTTATTTTTTGAGGTGGAGTCTTACTCTGTAGCCCAGGCTGGAGTGCAGTGGCGTGATCTCGGCTCACTGCAGCCTCCGCCTCCCGGGTTCAAGCGATTCTCCTGCCTCAGCCTCCCTAGTAGCTGGGACTACAGGCGCATGCCATCACGCCTGGCTAATTTTTTGTATTTTTGGTAGAGATGGGGTTTCACTGTGTTAGCCAGGACGGTCTTGATCTCCTGACCACGTGATGTGGCCCGCCTTGGCCTCTCAAAGTGGTGGGATTACAGGCGTGAGCCACTGTGCCCGGCCAGATTTTACATTTATGTATGATTATGATTAATGTTTTTCCTCACTGCAGTGTAATCTTACCAATACCTCACACATGGTGAATGAGTGAGTAAATGTGATTTGCTGGAGGTATCCCTAAACATTAAGGAAAATAAATGTATTTCTCAACTGACTAAACAACATGGTAAAAATACATATTTAGTAATTTTGAAAAATTTATAGTGTCCCTTCATTTGTAATCAGTAAAAAGATATTTACTGTAATCCTAGCACTTTAGGAGGCTGAGGAGGGAGGATCACTTGAGGCCAGGAGTTCAAGGCAAGCCTGGGCAACATAGCAAAACCCCAGTTCTACAAAAAATACAAAAATTAGCCAGGTCTGGTGGTGCGCGTGCGCCTGTAATCCTAGCTACTAGAGAAGCTGAGGCAGGAGGTTGCTTGAGCCCAGGAGTTTGAGGCTGTAATGAGCTGTGATTGCCTCACTGCACTCCAGCCTGGGTGACAGCAAGACCCTGTCACAAAAAACAAACAAAAAAAGGTGTTTACTGAAATTGGTCAAACTCAAGACAGATTGAAGATAACTCTTTGTTGCGGCTACCTTTGGTGTTTTTTTTTCTTTTTCTTTTTTGAGACGAGGTTTCACTCTGTTGCCCACGCTGCAGTGCAGTGGCTCAGTCATGGCATACTACAGCCTCTACCCTCCGAGACTCAGATGATCCTCCCACTTCAGCCTCATGAGTAGCTGAGACTATAGGCACAAGCCACCATACCCAGCTATTTTTTTTTTTTTTTTTTTTTGAGACAGAGTCTTGCCCTGTCACCCAGGCTGGAGTGCAATGGCATGATCTCAGGTGACTGCAACCTCTGCCTCCTGGGTTCAAGCAATTCTCCTGCCCCGGCCTCCCAAGTAACTGGGATTACAGGTGTTAGCCACCATGCCCAGCTAATTTTTTTGTGTGTGTTTAGTAGAGACGGGGTTTCACCATGTTGGCCATGCTGGTCTTGAACTCCTGACCTTGTGATCTGCCCACCTCGGCCTCCCAAAGTGCTGGGATTACAGGCATGAGCCACCACGCCCAGCCTGTTTTTTTTTTTAAGTAGAGACAGGGTTTTGCCATGTGACCCAGGCTGGTCTTTGAACTCCTGCGCTTAAGCTCCTTGAACCTTGCTTGGGAGGCCTACCTCAGCCTCTCAAAGTGCTAGGATTACAGGTGCGAGCCACCTTGCCTGGCCCTTTGGTGCTATGTTGATATTAATGATGAACTAAGTAGGCCAGTGGACCTGTTTTTTTTTATTGTTGAGTTTTTTTGTTTGTTTTTTGAGATGGAGTCTTACTCTGTCTTCCAGACTGGAGTGCAGTGGTGCGCTCTTGGCTCACTGCAACCTCTGCCTCCAGGTTCAAGCGATTCTCCCACCTCAGCCTCCTGAGTAGCTGGGATTACAGGCGCACGCCACCATGCCTGGCTACTTTTTAAAAATTTTTTGTAGAGACAGGGTTTCAACATTTTGGCCAGGCTGGTCTCGAACTCCTGACCTCAAGTGATCTGCCCGCCTTGGCCTCCCAAAGTACTGGCATTACAGGTGTGAGCCACTGCAGCCAGCCTATTGTAGAGTTTTGATCTTTAATTGGATGCCTACCATTATTGGGGGAAAAATTGGATTTTTCTCTACCATTCACTGAGCTTATTACACTAAATATGTATAGTACAAGGAAATTTATTGGTTTTTCAGAGGTCCTACTGTATATTAATTAATATTTAAAATGAGGGAGAGAAAATTAACTTTTGTCAGCACTTCATCAGATTTCTGAAATGTCTGTGGTAAGGTATATTTCAGATTTGCATAGGAGTCATCATTAATACCTTCCCTTTATACCCTGTGCCATTTGATGACCAATTCTGAGTCCTTTCTGTTACTAACAGACCTTTTCTTCCTCCTGTACTGCCCTCATCCTAGTTTAGGTTCCATTTTCTTATTTTTTTTTTTGAGATGGAGTTTCGCTATTGCTGCCCAGGCTGGAGTGCAATGGTGCGATCTCGGCTCACTGCAACCGCCGCTTCCAGGGTTCAAGCTATTCTCCTGCCTCAGCCTCCCGAGTAGCTGGGATTACAGGCACCTGCCACCATGCCTGGCTAATTTTGTATTTTTAGTAGAGATGGGGTTTCTCTATGTTGATCAGGCTGGTCTCGAACTCCCGACCTAAGGTGATCTGCCCGCCTTGGCCTCCCGGTTCCATTTTCTTATAAGTGGCTTACTTACCTCTTATCCTTGTTTCCTGACACTGCCTGTTCTAGTCCATCAACCACACTAGAACACCATTGTCCTACAATGCCAGTTTCATTTTGTCATCTGCTACTGGAAACTTTGCCATTTACTAATAGGAAAAATTCCATCGTGGCCCTGGAATCCAAGGCTGAAACCTCTCTCTATCCTTTGCAGTTAGAGAGAGGGCCAAGAAAATGATCCTGAGGGAAGTCAGCTAGTCACCAGGATCTAGGTCCTCATTTTGGCAGGCAGAGAAATCTGATTTTTTTCAGTGTATCCAGAGTTGATTAGGTCCCATTCATTGATTATTCTCTAATCAAATTCAGAAAAGACAGATACGTAAACCAGTATGCCAGTTATTGCTGTTTTTTATTTTGTTTATTTATTTGTTTTTTGAGACAGAGGCTTGCTGTGTTGCCCAGGCTGGATGGCAGTGGTGTGATCTCGGCTCACTGCAACCTCTGCCTCCCAGATTCAAGCGATTCTTGTGCCTCAACCCTCCTTGTAGTTGGATTTACAGGTGTGCATCATTGCGCCTGGCTAATTTTTGTATTTCTAGTAGAGATGGAGTTTCACCATGTTGGCCAGACTGGTCTTGAACTCCTAGCCTTGGCCTCCCGAAGTGCTGGGGTTACACGGATGAGCCACCACCCCTGTCTGCCAGTTATTGCCCTTTAATGGGAAGTATGTCTGCATAGGTACTCATGTTGCCTTGTCAACACATCCTTCATGCTAGAAATTTATATGTCGAGCTATATTTTTAATCAGAAGATTGGAAAGTGTGGGACCAAAGCAGGAGAAGCAAAGCAGGGAATTGGATGATCTGTCTATGTAAGGAAGATCTAGACATGTAGATTCCTCACATCTCCACATCAAAGACCTGACGCTTTGCATCCTTCCCTAATCTTCAGATTAGTTTAGGCTCTTTCTTTCATGTACTCTCATAGCACTCTGTACTTCATCATATCTTTTGTTATACTGATATCTTTGGAATTATTTTTGTTTTGTTTTGTTTTTTGAGACGGAGTCTTGCTCTGTTGCCCAGGCTGAAGCGCAGTGGCACAATCTCGGCTCACTGCAACCTCTGCCTCCCGAGTTCAAGCAATTCTTCTGCCTCAGCCTCCCGAGTAGCTGGGACTACAGGTGCGCACCACCATGCCTGGCTAATTTTTGTATTTTTAGTAGAGACGGGGTTTCACCATATTGGCCAGGTGGCTGGTCTCTAACTCCTGACCTCGTGATCGGCCCACCTCGGCTTCCTAAAGTGCTGAGATTACAGGTGTGAGCCACTGCACCCGGCCTGGAATTCTTTGTTTAATGTCTGTCAGTCTTACCAATTTATAAGTTCCATGAGGCTTGGGATTCTGTCTGTCTTGCTCAGTCTATATATATATATATATATATATATATATATATATATATGGTCCCTCAGTAAATATTTGTTAGTGAATGAAAGTATGAATAAATAATCCAGCTCCACTGGTTTAGTCCGTCCTCTCCCTGCACATCTCCCCTTTAAAAAATTTTTTTTTCAGGCTGAGTGCAGTGGCTCATGCCTTTCATCCCAGCACTTGGGAAGGCCAAGGTGGGCAGGGTAGATTGCTTGAGTCCAGGAGTCTGAGACAAGCCTGGACAACATGGTGAAACCCTGTCTCTACCAAAAAAAAAAAAGCAAACCAACAAAAATTAGGTGGGTGTGGTTGCATACCTGTATTCCCAGCTATTCAGGAGGCTGAGCGGGGGAGTATCTCTTGACCCTAGGAAGTTGAGGCTACAGTGAGCTGAGATGGCGCCACTGTACTCCAGCCTGAGACAAAGTGAGACCCTGTCTCAAAAAAAAAAAAGTTTTTAAATTACATTGCGTCATCTGACATTGTTCATTGAGTTATAATGTATTTAATTACATTACAGTTATCTTTCATGTTATTCTTATATCCTGGTAACTTTATTTGGATTTGGGTTTTCTCAACAGTTTACCCTGTTTACAGTCTTTAATGTTTAGGCTATAGTTAGTTCTAAGTTTCATCTGTTGAGTAATTGGTTTTGACCAGTTTTTCCTTCAGAGTCTAAACACATATGAGTACCTTATCTGCTTATTTCCAAACAGAAACCTTTGGCTTTAGAGTCATATTTTTTAAATGGTGAGTCTAAAATCAGTTTAGTAGGGGCCGGGCGCCGTGGCTCATGCCAGTAATCCCAGCACTTTGGGAGGCCGAGGTGGGCAGATTGCTTGAGGCCAGGAGTTCGAGACCAGCCTGGCCAAATGGTGAAGCCCCATCTCTAATAAAAATACAAAAATTAGATGGGCATGGTGGCATGCCTGTAATCCCAGCTTCTCAGGAAGCTGAGGCAGGAGAATCACTTGAACCCAGGAGGTGAAAGTTGCAGTGAGCGGAGATTGTGCCACTGCACTCCAGCCTGGGTGACAGAGTGAGTGAGACTGCATCTTAAAAACGATAAAGATAAAATCAATTTAGTGGGCCCCTCACCAAAAATGGGACAGAACACAAAATATCATAGGGCATTGAATATAATAAATGAATTAATTTTAGTTTTTTATTGTTGTTGTTGTTGAGACAGAGTCTTGCTCTGTTGCCCAGGATGGAGTGCAGTGGCGTGATCTTGGCTCATTGCAACCTCCACCTCCCAGGTTCAAGTGATTCTGGTGCCTGGCCTCCCGAGTACCTGGGATTACAGGTGTGCACCACCACTCCTGGCTAATATTTTTGTATTTTTAGTAGAGACAGGTTTTTACCATGTTGGCCAGGCTGGTCTCAAACTCCTAGCCTCAAGTGATCTGCCCGCCTTGGCCTTCCAAAGTGCTGGGATTACAGGTGAGAGCCAGCCTGAATTTTAGTATTTTATATAATACTTTTGTTCCAGTTTTGTATATACATGTGTACTGGGTTGAAATGTGAAATATTTCTTACTATGGATTATAGTCAAAATTTGAAAGCACTACTCCTACCTCTTTAATCTTGCTACTGCTCTGAATTCTCTTTCATGCTTTCACACCTGTCTCTGATCCTTTGCTCACACTTGTTCTTGGCTGATGTTTGTTGCCCAGATTTTCCTCATCCTTCAAATGCTGCACAAGTGCAGCCATTCCTTAGCCAACTCTGACCATCAGTTTGATCTTTTGAAATTATTTTATTGTTTGTGCCAACAATCATATTCCTTTACTGGAATATTTCACTTATGTACATTTTATCTCCCCAACTGGTGAGCTGTAAGACAAAGATTGTTTGTCTTATCTTCTTTGATACTTTACTGTTCATTTATGGAGTTTAAATTTTTTATTTTTTATTTTTTGAGATGGAGTCTCACTCTGTTGCCAGGCTGGAGTGCAATGGCACGATCTCGGCTCACTGCAACCTCCGCCTCCTGGGTTCAAGCAATTCTCCTGCCTCAGCCTCCTGAGTAGCTGGGATTACAGGCGCGTGCCACCACGCCTGGCTAATTTTTTGTATATTTTAGTAGAGACGGGCTTTCACCATGTAGGCCAGGCTGGTCTCGAACTCCTGACCTCAGGTGATCCGCCCGCCTTGGCCTCCCAAAGTGCTGGGATTATAGGCGTGAGCCACCGTGCCTGGCCTTAGTACTATTTTTGAAATACCTAAATTCTTCCCAAACACTTTCACTTTTTAAGTATTATGTATTATAGTATAAATGTGTCATTTACTTTCCAGTAAATTATGGTGAAAGTACAATTTACTGGTTAGGGCACACTCTGATGCCCAGACTGCTTGGGCTTAAGTTCTGACATTATCTAGTGTGACCTCAGGTGGTGAATATTTTGACCTCTCTGCCTCAGTTTGCATATTTATAAAATGGAGGAAGCCATAGTGCTAACCTCATACGGTGTTGTAAGACATAATCATACATGTAAAGAGCTTAGGGCCATGCTTAGTAGCACACAGCACAAGTTCAGTCATTATTACTTACGGTTATCATGTTTATCAATTAAAATGTGATCCTTTTTATATGAGTTTATAAAAGTATTCTGTATATCTATGCTGTTTTATAATAGCCAGTGTCTCAGCCCAAAGTACATTTTCAGCTTCTAAGTTTTATAAATTCTGAGTTATTTCCCTACTGCTGCTTTTAATCTGGATGACAAGAAGGAAAGGAAGGAAAGGCACTTACCTTTATTGAGTGCCTATGATATGAAAGGCACTGGACTGTGTGTTTTCCTTAGTTTATTCATTTGAAAACTTACAGCTCTTTGAAGCAGATGGTGTTTATGTTTTTTATATATATATATGGAAACTGAAGTTTAAAGAGGTTATTTCCCTTGTTCCAGTACACATAGCTAATGAAGTGGTAAAACTAGGTTCAGCTGATATTCCAATTTAAAGTCGGGATTTATTTTATTTATTTATTTAATTTTTAAATTTTTTTTGAGATGCGGTTTTGATCTTGTCGGCCAGGCTAGAGTGCAGTGGCACGATCCGTGCTCACTGCAACCTCCGCCTCCCGGTTCAAGTGACTTCTCCTGTCCCAGCCTCCCAAGTAGCTGGGACTACATGTGCACACCACCACACCTGGCTAATTTTTGTATTTTTAGTAGAGACGGGGTTTCATCATGTTGGCCAGGTTGGTCTCAAACTCCTGACCTCAGGTAATCTGTCTGCCTCGGCCTCCCAGAGTGCTGGGATTACAGGCGTGAGCCATTGTGCCTACCTAAAGTCAGGATTTATCTTATAGTAAGTCAGATAAAGTGATGTGTTTATATCATTGCTTGAGAATTTTAATAAACTATGCTTTTATATTAGTGTCTCTTAATCAGTTACAACATTGATATTTATATAATTAGCAATCATTTATTATATTTATATATTAATATATTAGTATATATTAATTATATTATATGTTATATATAATATATTAATATAATATAGTTAATGTAGCATACTAATTATAATAGTTATTTATAATATAATTGATAATTATATTAATTAAGATAACTTCCTAGATTAAAAAGTAGCTGTGAGTGTAACTAAAATGTGTAGGTGCTAACCTCACATTATTTTTCAAGTGTATGTTTTCTTTGACGGTGGTTTGATTTATTTTTTCTTTAAGCTGCTAGTCTATGGGGTCCTTACAAAGACATTTGGCATAAAGTGGGAAATGCTCTTTGGAGAAGACAACCTGAAGCTGTTCACCTTCTCGATAAGATTTTGAAGAAACACAAACCTGACTTCATCTCATTGTTCAAAAATCCGGTAAGAAATTTTCTTTTTCAGTTTTTTGGGGATTTTTTTTTTTTTTTTTTAAGATTGAGGAAGCAAGTAAACTCTTTTTTCTTTTTTTTAATTTTCAAATTTTTTTCAGAAATTTATTTACTGTGACACAGTCTCATGAGGTCCTGATGACATGTACCCCTAAACGCTTAAAAAAAAAAAAAAAAAAATGACTGGGTCTAACTTTGTTGCCCAGGCTTGTCTTGGACTTCTGGCCTCAGTGATCCTCCTGCCTCAGCTTCCCAAAGTGCTGGGATTACAGACGTGAGCCACCATGCCAGCTGCAAAAACTATTTTAAAAACATTTTTTTAATTTTTAATTTTTGTGAGCACATAAAGGATGTATATATTTATGAGGTATGTGAGATGTTTTGATACAGGCATGCAATGTGAAATAATCACATCATGGAGAATGGGGAGTCATTCATCCCCTCAAGCATTTATCCATTGTTTTCCAAACAATCCATTTATACTCTTAGTTATTTTAAAATGTGTAATTATTATTGGCTATCATCACCCTGTTGTGCTATCAAATAGTAGGTCTTTGCAAGTAAACTCTTAATGTACGTAACGAAAACGTTACCTGTCTCACTCCAGCGATTCAATGATTTTCTTTTCTAGATATTTTTTAAAGACAGGGTATTGCTCTGTCCTCCAGACTGGAGTGAAGTGGCCTGATTATAGCTCACTATAGCCTCAAACTCCTGGGTTCAAGCGTTCTTCCTGGCTCCTCACTCCTAGGTAGCTGGGACTACAGGTGTGTGCCACCATGCCCAGCTAATTTTTTTTAGAGATAGGGTCTTGCTATGTTGCCCAGGCTGGTCTTGAACTCCTGGCCTCAAGTGATCTTCCTGCCTTGGTCTCAAAAAGTATTGGGATTACAGACGTGAGCCACTGTGCCCTGCTGTGATTTTAATGGAAATTTTCCTAGGAGCAATGTTAGTCTCCATAGAAGTTAATATTATGTTTATTTCTAGCTAGGAGATAAACTTAATAATATTTGAAGACTATTTAAGAAATTTAGTATATTCCAGAAATATTAACTGCCTTAGAATTTCTGACCTCTAGTTAGTAATACATCTAAGCTTGGTAAGATTGATTATTTTGTTTATTTCCAGATACACGTTAAAATTTTAAGTATTATTTTATAGTAGTTTATAGTATTATGTAAGTTGTGTTGATGTAATGAATCAATTCTTGAGTATCTTTCATTTCTGCATCTTGAAATTCTTTGCAATAGCAATAGGGTACTTTAGTGGAGGGGATTCAAACTTGGAAAATGCTTTTCTTGTTGTTTGGCACTTTTCCTTTGCGTGTATGTGTTTGTGTGTCAGAGTCTCACTCTGTCATCCAGTCTGGAGTGCAGCGGTGCAATCTCGGCTCACTGCAACCTCCCTCCCGTGTTCAAGCAATCCTCCTTCCTCAGCCTCCAGAGTAGCTGGATTACAGGCGCCTGCCACCATGTCCAGCTAATTTTTTTGTATTAGAGACGTGGTTTCACCATGTTCGCCAGGCTGGTCTTGAACTCCTGGCCTCAAGTGATCTGCCTGTTTCAGCCTCTCAAAGTGCTAGGATTACAGGCATGACCCACCACGCCCAGTCTGGCACTTTTCTTTTATATACAGCAAGGAAGCCATCTAAGAACTATTTATAGGATTGTGTTACAAGAAATGGCTTTTTGCTTTTTAGCTTTTTTTTTTTTTCTTTTTTTTTTTTGCTTTCTTTAGTAGAAAGAACCCCAGCCTGGGAACCAGTTGAGCTGATTTCCAGTCTTGGCTGTACCACTAGAGAGTTTTATGACCACAGACAAGTTACCTGACTTAGCTGGATGTCGGTTTTTCCGTCTGCAATAGAGGAGCTAGATTCAATGACCAATGTGTAACCTTTAAGTTCTGAAACTTTAGATGTATGATCTATCAGATAATTCTGTACTGTACGTCATATGTTAAATATTTGCACCAAATTATCTTTTAGGAAATAAGACTACATTTTATATAACATTAATAAACTGTTACTTGCTGTGCTAAGTAATTAAACAGTTCATATATCCATTTGTTAGGTACCATTTGAAGACCTTATTATTTTTATTTATTATGTAATTGAAAATTTCTGTAGAAACTTGAAAAATAGTATGCTATTTTGTATATTTTCTCCAAATTTTTCAGATCAGAGTTTAGCAGTCACAGTTATTGAGAAGGTAGTATTGGAATAAAAAGTTTAGGGTTATGCAAAATGTTACTTCATAGAAGTCTGTTCTAAATTAGCTGATAAGAAATACTTCTGTTTGTCATGTTACCAGGCTGAATTATCATGAATAAGCTTCTGTAGGTAACACTTTGGGACCTTGTCTCCAGTGTGCTATTTTCATAACAATTACAATTTTATCATTGTAGCCAAAAAATGTTCAACAGCATGAGAAGGTTCAGAAAGCCAGTACAGAGGGAGTCGCCATTCAGGGTCAACAGGGAACTCGACTTCTTCCTGAACAGCTCATTAAAGAAGCCTTTATTCTCAGTGACCTTTTTGATATTGGAGAATTGGCAGCTGTTGAGCTTCTTCTTGCTGGTAGGTTGACATTTAACTGAAACAGTGGTAAAATAATGCAAAATTATAAAATCACTCATAGTTTAAAATAGTTTATTGTTTAGATTCTATCATAGTTTCTACGGATGCAGTTTGGTAAAACCATATTCAAAATATTTCCTTTTTTAATCTTTGTTGTTTTTTTTTTGAGACAGAGTCTCGCTCTGTTGCCCAGGCTGGAGTGCAGTGGCATGATACCAGCTCACTGCAGCCTCCACTTCCCGGGTTCAAGTGATTCTCATGTCTCAGCCTCCCTAGTAGTTGGGATTACAGGCATGTGCCACCATGCCCGGCTATCCTTTTTTAACCTTTGATTGAAAGGAAGGCTTCAGTTTAGTGATCAGAATTGTTAAAGACATCTCAGAAATTTTATAGCACAAAGCACTTACTGTCAGTGAGTAGGCAGGTAAGGTCACCACTTTTTTGGAACTTCTTTTTGAGAGAGTAATTCAGATAATGCATGAGTAGGTAAAAAATAAGATGATTTCAATAATACAGAGTACTAGGAAGAAAATAAAATAAAGCAGTGGGATATAGAGAGGTGGAGGCTGGCTAGGGTAACTCTAAGTAGGATCCATAGAGAAGGCCTCTCTAAGATGGGGTCATTTGCCTTGAGACCCAAATGATGAGAAGGTGCCAGCCACCCAGACCTATTGGGTAAGGCTTTTCTGGGGAGAGCAAGCAGCCAGTGCTTGAGGTGGGAATGAAGGCGTGTTTAAGGATAAAAAGATCATTGTGGCTAGAGCATCATAAATGACAGGGAGAGCAAAGGAAGATGCAGATACAGCAGGAATCAGAGCATGTTTGATTTTGCATGATATGAAAGGTATTTGGATTTTATTCTAATTGCAATAGAAAGTTGTTGATGAGGGCTTTAAGCAGAGACATTACATAATTCATTCTAACTCTGAAATTATTTCTCTGGCTGCTGTGTAGAGAAAAGAGAGAAAAATTTCTATACTATAAGCAGTTTGTTTTAATTATAATGGAGGAGCCATTTGAAGAAAATATGGGCATGTCAGTTGAACAAAAGTTTAATATGTCTAAAGATAATATATGGCTGCCAAAATCCTTTTTGACCTAAGGCTGCATTAAAAGAAGTATGATATTGAGAATGAGGGGGATGTTCACTAGACATGCTTGAGTTTTGAGTTTAACCTGGAACTTTCATTTAACAAACATTTCTTCTATACCTACCATGTGCCAGGCATAGTGTTAATTATATCACTCCAGTGATATAAAGATGAATAAAATCTCAACTAGTGTAAATAAGCTCATACTCTAATAATTGAGAATGATGTGGAAACAAATATTTTGACACAATTAAGTACAATTAATGCAGTTTTGTGCAAGATTTAGAGATGGTCCAAAGACATTTAGAGCTGGTATTAGATGGACCTTGATTGTACAGAGAACTCTTAACAACATCATGAAGTTTAAGGTAGATGTTGCAAAATGAGTAAGCATACATCAGGTGGAATAGATGGTTATTTGGGAGGATGAAGGGCATCCAGGCAGAAGAAATTGCCTGTGCAAGAGGGTGAAGCAAGGTGATGAATTTGGGGAACAGAAAGGAGTAGAGTGGAGGAGTAATTGCAGTAAGGGGAAAAGAAAGCTTTAGGAAATGAAACTGAAACTATAGGCAAAGTACTCTTAAAAAAAAAGTGAAACTTAGCCAGGCGTGGTGGCTCACACCTTTAATCCCATCACTTTGGGAGGCCAAGGCAGGTGGATCACGAGGTCAGGAGTTCAAGACCAGCGTGTTCAACATGGTGAAATGCCATCGCTACTAAAAATACAAAAATTAGCCGGGTGCTATGGCAAGTGCCTGTAATCCTAACTACTCAGGAGGCTAAGGCAGGAGAATCGCTTGAACCTAGGCGGCAGAGGTTGCAGTGAGATCACGCCACTGCACTCCAGCCTAGGTGACAGAGTGAGACTCCATCTCAAAAAAAAAGGTAGAACTCATTCAAAGGAGAGTAGTTAAAATGGTGACTGAACTTGAATTATAAAAAGATTGTTTATTCAGAGAAGATTCTGAGGGAAGAAACTTAGAAATATTTGAAAGATTCCGTATGAGATAGTAAAATGGGCATTGAATAAAATTAAATTTAGTGGACAACAGTGAGACCAAAAGATTCTCACCCAGTATGTAGAAATCACAGGTAAGTGTGAGAGTTAGAAATTGAGAGTTTGGAAAATGGTGAATTCCATGTCCCTGCTGGTGTTTAGGGGTAAGTTGGATGGCCCTCGAATATGTTGAGCAAGAAGTTAGACAGTGGATGGATGTTTGTAGTAGAGGACCCCAGGGCCCCTTAAGCCCTGAGCTACTGTGATTCTTTGAACTGAACATTGTTATATTGATTTTTGTCTCTTCCTAAACACATACATGTTTATTAACAATATTATTTCTCAACTTCCTTTTTTAGGAGAGCATCAACAGCCACATTTTCCTGGCCTTACCAGAGGATTAGTAGCTGTTCTTTTGTACTGGGATGGAAAGCGATGCATTGCGAATTCCTTGAAAGCCTTGATACAGTCTAGACGGGGAAAGACATGGACCCTAGAACTCAGGTCTTTTTACTTCTTGGGATTTCAGGGGTTAATTTGAAATTACTTGAAGTATGACAATATTTCCCTTATTATATACAATCTGAGCAATATGTAACATAAGCTGAGTAATATACTCCCTTATTCTGCCAAGACAGATATAACAATTCAAACCTGTTTATTGTGTTTATAAATAAAAAATAATTTGGACCGAGGTGCAGTGGCCCAAATTATTTTTGGATTACAAAGTGCTGGGATTACAGTCTTGAGCTCAGGAGTTTTAGATCAGCCTGGGCAACATGATGAAATCCCATCTCTACAAAAAATAGAAAAATTAGCTGGGCATGATGGCATGCACCTGCAGTCCCAGCTACCCGGGAGGCTGAGGTGGGAGAAAGACCTGAGCCTGGGACGTCAAGGCTGCAGTGAGCCATGATCACGCCACTGCACTCCAGCCTGGGTGACAGAGCAAGGCCCTGTCTCAAAAAAAGAGCGTTTGCTATACCTATTATTATGAAGAAGCATAAACAATATTGTTCAACATAGTTTATTGATTTCTTTTCATTACAGTCCAGAGCTGGCTTCCATGACAACACGCTTTACAGATGAGCTGATGGAGCAAGGATTGACTTATAAAGTTCTTACCCTGGTGTCACAGATTGATGTGAATAATGAGTTTGAGAAACTACAGCGAGAGAGAGGTTTGGGCAGTGAAAAACATCGCAAAGAGGCAAGGGTTCAATGAAATCAATTCATGAGTTGTCTGTCAAATCTCAGAGGCAGAAACATGACAATTAGAATATTCATTTTTTCAAGATGAATTATGTAGCTGACACCATGGCTGATTGCCACTTTTCTTTTTTTTTGCTTTTATTATTTTTCATTGACAAAACTGTACATAGGTATAGGGTACAGTGTGGTATTTTCATACATATGTATGATATGTAATAATCAAATCATAATTAGCATATCCATCACCTCAAACGTTTATTATTTCTTTGTGTTGGGAACATTCAAAATTCACTGTACTACTGTTTGACAGTACAGTATACAATAAATTGTTGTTAATTGTAGTCAGCTCATAATGTATATTAAAGTTTGTAGTCAGCTGTGTCCATAAAATTGACTTGCAGTTGTTTCAGCTTCTGTATAGTCATTTATGTGCCATTCTAGCTCTTTTCATGAAATAAACAAGAAATTGGTTATCCCAATTTCTTAAGGAACTTAAGGATAAGGAATAAACAATAGGGTTTGTTCAGAATTCCAGAGGTGACATCTTAGGATCACTTGTGGATTTAGATAGGTTTTTTTATTAGCCTTTGTAAAAGGTAGTTTGTACTTTGGAATAAGACCAGGCTTCACTGTAATTTATTTATACTAATAGTCATGTTTTTATTTCTAGGTTTCTGATCTCATTAAGGAGTGCAGGCAGTCTCTTGCAGAAAGCCTTTTTGCCTGGGCTTGCCAGTCACCTTTAGGCAAAGAAGACACTCTCCTCCTCATTGGACATTTGGAAAGAGTGACAGTTGAGGCTAATGGCTCACTGGATGCAGTGAATCTGGCTCTTCTTATGGCGCTTCTATACTGTTTTGACATCAGTTTTATAGAGCAAAGCACAGAGGAACGAGATGGTATTGAGTTTTATACATTTTCCTACATTAAAAAAAATCAGATTTAAAATTGTGGGGATAACATTTAAAAAGGGTGATATTTTAGCTACTAAAATAGACTGCTCTGTTCCTGTGTTTGCAATCCGTTCATATTTGAATATTTATATATAAGATCACATTTAAAAAACAGCTGCAGTCCTGTTAATTATTTCTGTTTTTTAGGGGGATTTGGAATGGAAAGTATTAAAGCATATATTATACATGTTCATGATTGCACATGCCTAATTTACTTAATTGCTTGTTTCTTTACCATTCATTTACATTTTCAAACTTTTTATTAAAACATTCTGAGACAGTGACTGTCACTTCAGTAATGTTATCTTTGATCTGTGTTTTCTGTGAAGTAAATAAAATTTTTATGATCTTTAGATAGCATGATTTCTATTTTAGAATTTATGTGCAGAAAAAATGAGTGTCTAACTTTTTTCTAGTTTATTTGTAGTACACTTATAAAAATGACTGAAAATAGTGAAATTGAAATTTAGGATTATTGTCATTTTCTTTTTTTGTTTTTAGTATGTGTACAATCAACAGTAGTGTACCTTTTGGGATATAGAAATTAATGTTAATTGGTCATTATTGTTCTGTGAGAATGCTCAGATTTTCTGACTTTTGGATATTATTCCTGTGTATCAGAAGTGAGAATTTATCTGGTGATCGGTAAAGTGGTCTATTTTTGTGTTTTCAGATATGATTCATCAACTTCCACTGTTGACAGAAAAACAGTACATTGCAACAATTCACTCTCGTCTTCAGGACTCACAGCTTTGGAAACTGCCTGGGCTCCAAGCCACTGTTAGACTTGCCTGGGCGCTGGCATTGAGGGGAATATCACAGCTACCTGATGTGACAGGTGAATTGATTGTAGGTAATTTTGTTATGAGAAACAGCATGTTAGCACTTAATGACATTTTTGGAAGGGGTGTTATCTTTGACATACATAAGCATAAGCACAGGAAGATATCCAGAGTTGTATTAAATGAAACCTTTAGTGTAGTAGTGAAATACAGACTTTTTTCTCCTTGTCTCTCAAAAATATTATATGAAATACTATTTCCCATTCTTGGAGCCACTGATAATGCTCTTTTACCTTCAGGGTATGAGTTTAAAATTTGGAATGACAGTGTCACATTAAATTTTTTTTTTTTTTTTTTTTTTGAGATGGAGTTTTGCTCTTGTTGCCCAGGCTGGAGTGCAATGGCGCAATCTCGGCTCACTGCAACCTCTGCCTCCCAGGTTCAAGCGATTCTCCTGCCTCAGCCTCCCAAGTAGCTGGGATTACAGGCATGCGCCACCACACCTGGCTAATTGTGTATTTTTAGTAGAAATGGGGTTTGTCCATGTTGGTCAGGCTGGTCTTAAACTCCCGACCTCAGGTGATCCGCCTGCCTCGGCCTCCCAAAGTGCTGGGATTGCAACACGTGAGCCACCCCGTCTGGCCTTAAATGTTTTTTAAAATTAAAATATACACTTCTTGATTTGTTCACAAACTAGTTTTTCACATTGTGTCAAATTAAAAACAGTTATTTTTCCATACAGTGTATTAAAAAGGAGATATTTGGATCAGTCAAGAACAGATGTGGAATCCCGACTTTTCTTTTTTGTGGCCCGGGCTGGAGTGCAGTGGCTCGATCCTGGCTCGCTGCAACCTCCACCTGCTGGGTTCAAGTGATTCTCCTGCCTCAGCTTCTTAAGTAATTGGACTACAGGCACATGTCACCACATCCGGCTAATCTTTTGTATTTTTAGTAGAAACGGTTTCACCATGTTGGCTGGGCTGGTCTCGAACTCCTGAGCTCAGGTGATCCACTTGCTTTGGCCTCCCAGAGTGTTGGGTTTGTAGGTGTGAGCCACTGCGCCTGACCAGAATACTGACTTTTAACAACCTGTTAACCCACTGTAGCATATATTATTCTGCTATTTACATTTACATTATTTAATTGTCATATTAGTAGGGGTTTATTCTAACAGAATGAGAACCATACATGGAACACGAAGCCCAAAGAATTGTCTTTTTATGGTAAATCTAGAAAGGCTTTATTCAAGTTTACAATTTATGTCAGTTTTCTAATCCTAAAGTATCAACAGATTCTAGTATCTTATCAATTGTGTAATTCCAGAACATTCTGTTTTCACTAGTGTCATGCTGTTCCCAAGGTGTTTGCAGAAAGCTTTTTTTGTGTTAGGAGTCTTTCTTTGGCCAGTTAATTTCTATCTGTCTGTCATCTATATATCTAAATGCTGATAGCGAATTAGACTTTTACATTCCTGTACAAATTCTGTTTCTCACCTGTATGTACCCTCATCATTTATGAGTCTTATTTCACTACTTTTCTGACATAAAGTTACCCTTTAACCTTTGAAGTGGCTATGTGATAGTTAATATCTTCTTTTTTTATTTTGGAGATGGAGTCTCATTCTGTTGCCCAGACTGGAGTGCAGTGGCATGATCTCAGGTCACTGCAACCTCTGCCTCCTGGGTTCAAGCAATTCTGCCTCAGCCTCCCAAGTAGCTGGGACTATAGTCGCACGCCGCCACACCCAGCTAAGTTTTTGTATTTTAGTAGAGACGGGGTTTCACCGTGTTGCCTAGGCTGGTCTCGAACTCTGGAGCTCAGGCAATCTGCCTCCCTTGGCCTCCCAAAGTGCTGGGATTACAGGCGCGAGCCACCGTGCCCAGATGTGATAGTTAATATATTAACTATATAATATAGTTATACATAGATAGTTATTATAATATTATGTAATATGGTCACAATCTTATGCTATAATTGCCCATAGCACTGCACTAGTTTTGAAAGGTTTAATAGAATATGCTATAGTTTGCTGTAGGATAATAGTAAAAATAGGTTAGGAATCACAGCCCTAGTTTCAAGTCCCAGATCTTTGGCTACTTAATCTCTTTGATTTTATATGCTCATATCCTTTTATAAGCTTTAATAGTTAGGGGTATTATAATTATAATTTTTAAACCATAAAAATTTTTCTGTTAATTTGCATTTTAAAAATTGTTAGAAAAAATGACTAGCTTATGTTATTTTGCAGAAATGGTCACTTCTTGAAATAATCCAGACAAGTTTTAACGAAGATCTCCAATTTGAAAAATTGGTTTCTGTTCTCTTCATAGACTTCTGAAACTTTTATCAAATGTGTTTATTATATTATTCTATAAAAGGCATGAAGCCAGGTGCAGTGCCTCATGCCTATAATCCCAGCATTTTGGGAGGCTGAGGTGGGAGGATTGCTTGAGCCCAGGAGTTCATGACAAACCTGGGCAATGTAGTGATACCTCATCTCTCCAAAAAATTAAAAATTAGCCCAGTGTGGTGACATGCCCTTGGCTGTAGTCCCAGCTACGCAGGAGGCTGAGGCAGGAGGATCACTTGAGCCCAGGAGACAGAGGCTGTAGTGAGCTGAAATTGCTCCACTGCACTCCAGCCTGGGTGACAGAGTGAGATCACATCTCAAAAAAAATTAAAAAAACAAGCATCGGCCGGGTGTGGTGACTCACGCCTGTAATCCCAGCACTTTGGGAGGATGAGGCAGGTGGATCACTTGAGGTCAGGAGTTCAAGACCAGACTGGCGAACGTGGTAAAAGCCCATCTCCACTAAAAACACAAAAAGTTAGCCAAGCATGGTGGCGCGTGCCTGTAATCCCAGCTACTTGGGAGACTGAGGCAGGAGAATTGCTTGAACCTAGTAGGCAGAGGTTGCAGTGAGCTGAGATCATGCCACTGCACTTTAGCCTGGGTGACAGAGTGAAACTGTGTTTCCAAAAAAAAAAAAAAAAATCAACAAAAAAACCAAGCATTTTTGTAATTTCACTAAGCTTTACAGAATTTTAGCATACTGTTTTTAGGCATTGAAACTCAATTTATATTAAGACAATGATGCCTTATTGCCTAAATGGTCTTCAAGAAGTAATTTTTGGCTGGGCATAGTGGCTCATGCCTGTAATGTCAGTGCTTTGGGAGGCTGAGGTAGTCAGATCACTTGATGTCAGGAGTTCAAGACCAGCCTGGCCAACAGGGCGAAACCTTGACTCTGCTAAAAATACAAAAATTAACTGGGTGTGGTGGCACATGCTTGTAATCCTACCTTCTCAGGAGGCTGAGGCTGGAGGATGGCTGAAACTGGGAGGGAGAGGTTGCAGTGAGTCAAGATCGCACCACTGCACTCCAGCCTGGGCAGCAGAGTAAGACTCTGTTTCAAAAAAAAATAAAAGACGTAATCTTTGAGTTGATTCTCTTTTAATTCCGGTGTTTTTGAATTCAAGTAAAGGTTTGAAAGAATTTGTTATTGTTACTGAAAATATTTAATAATTAGTAATTTTAGTAATTGTTACTAGTCATACTAAAGAATTAAGAAAATATTTTATTCTCAAGGATTTTGTATAATATGGGTAGATATGCAGGTTTTTGTTTGTTTGAGATAGTGGCTTCCCTGTTGCCCAGGCTGGAGTGCAGTGGTGTGACCATGGCTCAGTGGCCTCAACCTCCAGGGCTCACATGATCCTTCCACTTCAGCCTCCCAAGTAGGTGGGACCACAGCTAATTCTTTGATTTTTTTGTAGAGATGAGGTCTCACTATGTTGCCTAGGCTGGTCTTGAACTCCTGGGCTCAAGCAATCCTCCTGTCTTGGCTAAGTGTTGGGATTACAGGCATGAGCTGCCACACCTGGCTGATATGCAGACTTTATTTCAAAATACGAAACAAAACATTAAAAAAACAGGCCAGGCATGGCGACTCATGCCTGTAATCCCAACACTTGGGGAGGCCGAGGCGGGTGGATCATGAGGTCAAGAGATCGAGACCATCCTGGCCAACATGGTGAGACCCCATCTCTACTAAAAATACAAAAAATTAGCCAGGCGTGGTGGTGCGTGCCTATAGTCCCAGCTACTTGGGAGGCTGAGACAGGAGAATCTCTTGAACCTGGGAGGCGGAGGTTGCAGTGAGTTGAGATCGTGCCACTGCACTCCAGTCTCAGCGACAGAGCGAGACTCCATCTCGAAATAAATAATAAATAAATAATAAAAATAAAATACTACAAATCATATGTTTTCCTCTGTTTGAGACTATCTTGGCTTTTATCTGTTCCTGGCCCTTTTCAAGGCAATGAAAATGTACTTACGGTAACAGACTATGTATTTGGTCTGTATGACAGTTAAACAGAATAAGCTGTGTAGTAGTCTTTTTCAAAGCCAGATTGCCACACAATTACCTAGTAATTTTATATTCAAAATTTAAAAGCAGTAATCAGCAATATGTTTCTTGATGGAAAGATACACCATAACCTATGACATACTCTTAATAGAAAGTTGAATGTAAGTCAGATTAAGTCACTCTAGATCAAGCCACTGCACCCAGCTGAGGAATTAGTTTTAAAGATATGATAATGGCCAGGCACAGTGGCTCACGCCTGTAATCCCAGCACTTTGGGAGGCCGAGATGGGAGGATCACTTGAGGTCAGTAGTTCAAGACCAGCCTGGCCAACATGTTGAAACCCTGTCTCTACTAAAAATACAAAAATTAGCCAGGTGTGTTGGCGCACACCTATAATCCCAGCTACTTGGGTGGCTGAGGCCTGAGAATTGCTTGAACTGGGAGGGAGAGGTTGCAGTGAGCTGAGATTGTACCACTGCACTCCAGCCTGGGTGACAGAGCGAGACCCTGTCTCAAAAAATAAAATAAAATAAAGATACGATAATGGTGTTGTGTGTGAGTATGTAGTGAATTTTTACTTTTGCTTGCTTTCTTTTTTTTTTTTTTTTTTTTTGAGACGGAGTTTTGCTCATTTCCCAGGCTGGAGTGCAATGGCGTGATCTTGGCTTACCGCAACCTCTGCCTCCTGGGTTCAAGCGATTCTCCTGCCTCAGCCTCCCCAGTAGCTGGGATTACAGGCATGCGCTACCACACCCGGCTAATTTTTTGTATTTTTAGTAGAGATGAGGTTTCTCCATACTCCCGACCTCAGGTGATCCTCCCGAAGTGCTGGGATTACAGGCATGAGCCACCCCGCCCGGCCTTGTTTCTTAAGTATATTTTTGAGTTGTACACTGCAAATACTTACTGGTAAAAGGTTAAATTGGAATTTGCTTTAATGAGATACGTATGAGTGGAGAGGGGGAAGAGATAGATGAGGTAAGATTGTCCGTAAGTTGGTAGTATTGAAACAGGTGATGGGTATGTAGAGGTTTATTATACTTATTTTTAGATATATATTGGATATTTTCCAAATAAAATATAAAAAAATTACAGTTAGACAAGTTTGTATTCAAGTTAAAATTTAGTTTTTAAATTTTAGCTACTTGGTTACCAAATTAGCACAGTTACTTACCTATTCATGTTCAGGTTTTGGTCTTGGATTGAAGACTTTTCAGATGACCCATGAGATTTCATTGGGATTAAAGTCTTAACATCATTTTAATATGTGAATGTTTGGATGATAGCTCCCTGACTACATCAGTGTTGCATCACACATCTCTAAAATAATTTTCATTAGTTATGTTATTATTTCAAAGAGTATGTATTTTTCTAATACACATTCAGAGTATATTGTTGTTTGGGGTTTGTGAGTTCTTTAGGGTTTATGAGTCAATTACAGTTATATATAGTCTCATTTTGTGCATAGCACATGCTAGAAGGCTGGGAAGATGTCTGAACCATCAGCAGAGTATTATGAGATATAATTACAATCTGGGTTAATGACTTTTCCTCCATGTACTGTGTTTTAAAATCTATTTCTAGCTCTGGCAGAATTCACAGAGGCAGATGAAGCAATGGCAGAACTCGCAATTGCTGACAACGTTTTCCTGTTCCTCACGGAATCTGTAGTGGTATCAGAATACTTTTATCAGGAAGAATTTTATATTCGCAGAGTCCATAATCTCATCACAGATTTCCTTGCACTTATGCCAATGAAGGTAAGTGTAATAATGTAGGATGAGTAAATAGTAGAAGAATTTTATAAAATAATTTAAAACTGATTAACCAGCTTTATGTTTTGGAAACTAATAAAAATTTTTAATACAGACTAAAATTTGCCAGTAGCTGTATTACATCTTGTGAATCAGTTTGTGACTCATGAAATAAGTCATGCATGAGTCTCTACAAGGTATGAGAACTCATACCTTGTAGAATTTCAGTTGTATTAAATTTGTTGAGGTTTGTTTTATGGCTCAGAATATGGCCTATCTTGGTAAATATTTTATGTACACCTGAAAGGAGCACATATTTTGCTGCTGTTCTGTGGAATGTTCTATAAGTGTCAATTAAGTCAAGTTGTTGATGCTGTTTTTCAAGTTTTCCATATCCTTACTGATTTTCTGTGTACTTGTTCTATTGAATATTGAGAGAGGAGTGTTGGTATTTCCAACTGTAATTGTGGATTTGTCTAGCTATGTTTTTTTTTTTAACAGAATTTGTTTCTTATTTTTGTTGGCATTTAGTTCACACAAATGTTGTGAAACAGTGATTCTCAACTGAGGTATAATGTTCTTCAGAGTGTGTTTGGGAAATGAGTGGGGCAAGTTTTGCTTGTTATGATGACTCTGGTGTTGTTATTGATAGTTGGTAGGTAGTTCCAAGGATGCTAAATGTCCTGGAATATTCAGGATAATCCAATCCAGTGAAGAAACATTGTGCCCAAATGTCAGTAATGTCCCCATTGAGAAACACTACAGTTAAGTTCAACTTTTCTATAGTGGAAAATGCATTCAAGTTTTAAGATATTATACATTATGGGTGGTAATGTTGCAGATAAGATTCCTGGCATGTTTCTTCATGTCACCTAAAGTGGAATAGATATTTAAAAAATATATTCTTGTATGTAGTCACTTTAAGACAGTTGCCTGATTTCATTATTATTAGCATGTATAATACATTTACATATTAAAAGTATATCTAATAAATTTAATAGGTGAAACAGCTGAGGAATCGGGCAGATGAAGATGCTCGAATGATTCACATGAGTATGCAGATGGGTAATGAACCCCCCATTTCACTTAGAAGGGACCTGGAACACTTAATGCTTTTGGTAAGCCATTATATTAGAAAGCTTGTCCTCTTTCCCTCCTTTCATTATTTTTTCCCCTAACTTTGGAAAATTTCAGGTGTAATACTTTAAATGTCCTTTTTTTATTGAAAGTAATTTTTCAGTCATAGACATTTCCCTACAGTCTTTGCTTACTCTTTGCAGATTGGCGAGCTATATAAAAAGAACCCTTTTCATCTGGAGCTTGCTCTAGAATATTGGTGTCCCACAGAGCCTCTTCAGACTCCGACTATCATGGGCTCTTATCTAGGGGTGGCTCATCAGCGGCCCCCTCAACGCCAGGTGAGTCTTTAGGTTTTTTTCTTTTATACTCTGGTACTGTGATAGAGAGTCTTGAAAACATGAAAGATATTACTTCCTGATTTTATTGCTGTTAACACAAATGATCACTAGTGTAACCTTTAGAGACTTACACTTTTTAAATTTTATTTATTTATTTATTTATGTTGAGACAAAGTCTCACTATGTCACCTAGGCTGGAGTGCAGTGACACGATCTCAGCTCACTGTAGCTTTGACCTCCCAGGTGGAAGTGATCCTCCCGCCTCAGCCCCCAGAGTAGTCGGGACTACAGGCATACACCACCACACCTGGCTAGTTTTTGTATTTTTTGTAGAGATGGGGTTTTGCCATGATACCCAGGCTGGTCTGTAACTCCTGAGCTCAAGTGTCCATCTGCCTCGGCCTCCCAATGTGCTGGATTTACAGGCATGAGCTACTGTGCCCAGCCTACTTTTCTCTTTTATAAAGGAAAATTTGAAACTCTTAAAATTTAAGTTCTGTTGATTTTGAAGTTAATGTAGTCAACCCTTTATTGGATACTAGATATGTATTGAATTATTAGAGGCAGAAAGGCATCCAGTCTCTTTATTATTTACTTATTTTTAAAAGACAGGGCCTTGCTATGATGACCAGGCTGGTCTGTAATTCCTGGCTTCAGTCAACCCTCCCAAAGCAGTGGGATTACAGGCATGAGCACTGTGCCCCACTTGAATTTTATTAGTATTTTAGTTCTCCATAGGCATGACAATCTTTTCAAGTTTGGGAGGATAGGAGAGGTACAAGTATTAAAGGAGAATTCTTAGACGTTTTAATTGATGGCAAAATGCCTATGAGTCTGTAGATAATACAGGCAAAAATTCTTTCTGTATTAACTAAAGTATGATGTGCAGAGGCAAATAAAATGAATTGCTATGCAGTAGTTCACACCTGTAATCCCAGTGCTTTGGGAAGCTGAGGTGGGAAGATCGCTTGAAGCCAAAATTTGAGACCAGCCTGGGCAATATAATGAGACCCCATCTCTACAAAAAATACTGGCTCGGTGTGCTATCATGAGCCTGTAGTCCTAGCTGCTCAGGCTGAGGCAAGAGGACACGTTGAGCCCCGGGGTTTGAGGTTACAGTGAGATATGGTTACACCACTGCACTCCAGCCTAAGCAACAGAGTGAGACCCTGACTCTTTAAAAAAAAAAAAAAGAGTTGGCAGGAGGTTGCCATGTTCATTTGGGGGGATTTCTGTTCTAGAAGCTTTTATGCAATGTGTGTGTGTTTTTTTTTTTTCTGGACTCCAGATCAGATGCCTTTTTTTTTGAGATGGAGTTTCGCTCTTGTTGCCCAGGCTGGAGTGCAGTGGCGCAATCTCAGCTCACCCCAACCTCCTCCGCCTCCCAGATTCAAGCGATTCTCCTGTCTCAGCCTCCCGAATAACTGGGATTATAGACATGCGCCACCACGCCAGGCTAATTTTGTATTTTTAGTAGAGACGGGGTTTCTCCATGTTGGTCAGGCTGGTCTCGAACTCCCGACCTCAGATGATCCACTCACCTCAGCCTCCCAAAGTGCTGGGATTGTAGGTGTGAGCCACTGTGCCTGGCCCAGATGCCACTTTTTAAACTGTATTGTTTCAGTGTTTTTCTCATTTAAAAAATACGTTTTGAGCCAGGCACGGTGCTTCACACCTGTAATACTTGCACTTTGGGAGGCCAAGGTAGGCAGATTACTTGTGCTCAGGAGTTTTAGACTAGTCTGAGCAACATGGTGAACCCTGTCTCTACAAAAAATATTTAAAAAATTAGCCAAACATGGTGGTGCGTACCTATGGCCCCATTTGCACGGGAGGCTGAGGTGGGAGGATCATTTGGGCTGCAGTGAGCTGTGATTGTGCTACTACATTCCAGCCTGGGTGACAGAGTAAGACCCTGTCTCAAAAGAAAAAGAATGTTTTGGAGAAAGATTTACTTAAAAATTTTTAAAGTTTTTAAGAAAGCTAGCAGTAATGAAAAATTTGAAACATGTGGAAGAGGGAATTATTATAAGGAATGCCCCACATTTTAATTTCACATCTTAAGTTAACATCTTATGATGTTTGCTTCATCTACTATATTATTATTTTATTTATTTATTTATTTATTTTGAGACGGAGTCCCACTTTGTCACCCAAGTTGGAGTGCAATGGCCTGATCTCGGCTCACTGCAACCTCCGCCTCCTGGGTTTAAGTGATTCTCCCGCCTCAGCCTCCCAAGGAGCTGGAATTACAGGCACCCGCCATCATGCCCAGCTAACTTTTGTATTGTTTTAGTTGAGACGGGTTTTCACCATGTTGGTCAGGCTGGTCTTGAACTCCTGACCTCAGGTGATCCACCCACCTTGGCCTCCCAAAGTGCTGCGATTACAGGCGTGAGCCACCGTGCCCAGCCTGCTATATTATTTTTACTTTCGTTTTATTTTAAAGTAAATTATAGGCAAATACATGAATTCCATCCCTTAATATTTAAGTAAGTATATCTCTCTTAAAAATGATATTTTGCTACATCATCATAAAACCTTTTTTTTTTTTTTGGAGACGGAGTCTCTCTCTGTTGCCAGGCTAGAGTGCAGTGGCGCAATCTTGGCTCACTGCAACCTCTGCCTCCTGGGTTCAATTGATTCTCCTGCCTCAGCCTTTCGAGTAGTTGGGACTACAGGTGTGTGCCACCACACCCAGCTAATTTCTGTATTTTTAGTAGAGACGGGGTTTCACCATGTTGGCCAGGATAGTCTTGATCTCTTGACCTCGTGATCTGCCCGCCTTGGCCTCCCAAAGTGCTGGGATTACAGGTGTGAGCCACTGCGCCCAGCCAAACCATTTTTAAACCTAGCTGATTTAACAGTTATTTCCAGACATCTGTAGTGTTTTTAGTTCTCAGTTCCAACTAGTGAGTTTGAGTAATATTGTTAGTTGTTGATAATAGGTTTAAGGCATAAGGAAGAAAAAGGGAAAATTAAGAAATGGACTTAAAGAACAGGAGTATGGGAATGTGGCATTGGTTTGACCACAGAACAGAATATGCTTAAGTTACCATCAAAAATGATTTAAATTTCTTAGGTCTAGATACTAATTTGGCTGGGATATAGGAACTCTGGATTTTAAGTGTACTTTTGAATTGCTGGTTGATTTTTGGATGAGTAAATGTCACATGTCTTATATTTTTAAAATCTGAGTGGTCTTATATTTTGTGACATTGAGATATTTTTTTAAAAATGTACTTTTATTTCATAAAGGTATTATTTTATAATTGCATTAAATTGCTAATGACAAGCTTAAACAATTTTTCATAAATAGAATATCAGTTAAATTTGTCTGTTGCGAGGGTTAAGTCAGAGCACTACTTTTAGTTTATATGTAGTCTTTATTAGCTAGTCCGTGTTGCCTTAAAGTTAAGATATACATTATATAAACCATTTGTTTCTCTCTTTTTCAGGTTGTCTTGTCAAAGTTTGTTAGGCAAATGGGTGACCTGTTGCCTCCAACTATTTATATTCCTTATTTGAAGATGCTCCAGGGATTGGCCAATGGGCCTCAGTGTGCCCACTACTGTTTCAGCCTGCTCAAAGTCAATGGTAGTAGTCATGGTAAGGAATATGTGGATATTGTTAAAGTTTGTTGTTATACTCTTTTAAGTTCAGTATCCCACTACCTATTAAGAACATTGGTGTTTGAACTAGGTTCTACCAGAGGTATAAATTATTTTCATAACAATAGGGTGAAAGAAGCATGCATACAGCTTTATGCATAGTGATGCTGTGATTATGGTCTCACAGATTGGGGAGTTTTGTCATTCTCCTTTATAAAATACAGTTCATTTTGACAAATCAGAATTAATGTATGAAAATTTTCCAGAACACATCTGGTCCACAAAAAAAGCATATGCCCTTGCCTTATAAGTTTGATTAATTTATCTTTGTATTTTTTTTTTCTTAATTTCAGTACTTAGAATTTTTCTCTTGACTGTCTCCCAGTTTTCTTATTTAATTTTCAGACTGGTTTGGTTAGACCAAAAACACTGTAAAAGGGAAAAGAAATCAAGCATCTGCTTTGTTAGGTAGATATTTTTATTTTTACATGTGAAGAAACTGAGGTTTAGAGAAGTTAAGGAATTTACCCAACATCACAGCTATTTGGAGAGCCATGATGGGAGCTGAAATCGGCTTGGCTCCAAAGCCAGTGTTCTGACTGCTCTGTCAAGCCTGCCAGTCTTGTGTGCTATGCTTTTGCTTCCGATGCTTGGTATGCAATGGAGTAGTGTAATTCCCAAATTAAGACTGTAGTTATCTCTTTCTTTGGGAATTCAAACTCAACATTTGTGAATTATTCTGTGGGAAAAAGCAGCCCTGTACAGTTACATGAGAGCATAGAGAACTCTCCTGGATGTGAAGTAGGTAACCGACATCCAAAGTAAATTACCTTTACATTTACATGGGCAGTAGCCCCTTTCTTGAGTAAAAGTTAATCCAGAGGAAAAATTAATCCAGAGTTCTAGCTCACAGAGGGATTCTAACCCATTTTCAGCACACTGCTTATGCAGGACAGAGATTGCCTTTGTGCTAAGACAAAGGCAAACAAAGTTTGTTGTTTTAGCCTGGGTGCAGTGGCTCATGCCTGTAATCCCAGCACTTTGGGAGGCCCAGGCAGGCGGATCACTTGAGGTCAGGAGTTCAAGAGCAGCCTGGCCAACATGGTGAAACCCTGTCTTTACCAAAAAGACAAAAATTAGCAAGGCGTTGTGGTGCACGCCTGTTAATCCCAGCTACTTGGGAGGTTGAGACAGGAGAATTGCTTGAACCTGGGGAGTAGAGGTTGCAGTGAGCTGAGATTGCCCCTCTGCACTCCAGCCTGGGTGACAGTGAGACTCTATCTCAAAAAAGAAAAAAGTATATTGTTTTAAATTAATTTTCTCTCCATTTCCCAGCAAATGCTTAGATGTTTTTTAAATAAAATTCTGTGCTGTTTTTCTTTATAGTTGAAAATATTCAGGGAGCAGGTGGCAGTCCTGTTTCCTGGGAACATTTCTTTCACTCCTTGATGCTTTACCACGAACACCTTCGGAAGGATCTTCCAAGTGCAGATAGCGTCCAGTACCGTCACCTTCCTTCCCGTGGCATCACCCAGAAGGAGCAAGATGGATTGATTGCTTTTTTGCAGCTCACGTCTACCATCATTACTTGGGTAGGTAACTCATCCCCAGCATAATTTTATTTTTATTATAGCACAGTAGCATTTTAAGAGCCCCAAACATTTTCTTTTAATTTAAGGGTAATAAACTTAGCCTATCTAGATAGACAGATATATAGCATTCTGCCCTTAAGTTTTTTGTTTTTTGACCTCTACAAGGTGTAAGTTATGGTAGCCCTGCTCATTGGCATAATCTTAGTATAAAAATAATAGCCTGAGCCTGAAAGAAAATAGTCAGAAGGGCAAATAAGAACCAGTTGTTGGCTGCATATGCTTCTAGGTTTCCAGCATAGGTGTAGAGATATATGTGTGCATTTATATGTGTGTATACATAAAGAATATTGTAATTAAAAGTTATTTACTGTATTATTTTTTCTCTCGTTATACCAAACCATTTTATCTGCCACTACCAAATTGGTCTTTGTAAAAAACATTTTCATGACTGTATATAATTTCCCACCTCAGAAATATCCTTTAGTTATGTCTGTTGTTCACTAGAATAGTCTGACATTCTCTCTGAAGGGTAGGAATAGGAACTTCTAAGTTTTTGGCTTTTCTAATAGTACTTAACATTATTAGGCATCAAAATGTCAGTTATTAACTATTTCTCACTGAATTAAAATGGAAGTGGGAGGGGAGGATAGGGAAGGGTTGGTTAACATACAAAGTTACAGATAGAGAAGAAGAAAGTTCTAGTGTTCTATAGCACTACAGGGTGAATATAACTAGCAGTAATTCATTGTGTATGTTCAAAAGCCAGAAGAGAGGATTTTGAATGTTCCCAACACAAAGAAATGTGAAATGTTAGAGGATGGATATCCTAATTACCCTGATTTGATCATTACATATTGTATACATATATCAAAATATGACTCTGTACCCTATAAATATGTATAGTTATTACATATCAACTAAAAATGAAAAAAATGTTGTGATACTTGATACTGTATATCTCCATATTTTTTTTGAGAAAAGGACAAGGTATTTTTTTCATTCATACTTTATATTGCAGTATAATATATTGTTCCAGAAAGGATTTAAGATGCCTAGGTAAGATTTATCCAACCCTTGCGGACCATTTATCTCTGTTTGTATTATTTCTCATACTTGGAACTGCAAAAGTAATTCTACAAAGTCTATTTCTCCTCCAGTTTTTTACTTTGAATGAGTGATCTGATTTGATGTGTTGGTAGACTTCAAACATAAATGATAGGCTTATTTTTGTTTTAGTATATATTAAGCCTATGAGGACTCAGTATAAATGATAGCAATTTAGATGATTGCTGGTCATTTTCATAACTTTTAAAAATGGAAAGTCTCGTTCTTTTTGTGTCAATTCTTAGAGTGAAAATGCTCGTTTGGCACTCTGTGAACACCCTCAGTGGACCCCTGTTGTGGTGATTCTGGGACTCCTCCAATGCAGTATTCCCCCTGTCCTAAAAGCTGAGCTACTGAAGACACTCGCAGCTTTTGGAAAATCTCCTGAAATTGCTGCTTCCCTCTGGCAGTCATTGGAATACACTCAGGTAGGGCTCTGAAGTCCCTTATTTATATTATCCCAATGTGGAAAGTTGGGCTTGATAATACCATAGAAGCAAGAACATGCAATTGGAACTTATAGTATATCATGAACATCCCAACTAGAGTTACGGTTTAGGGACTGAGCATAGCAATAGAAACTGATAGGCTTGGGTTTTTCTTCTAGATTGGTTGATAACTTCACTAGGTTACCAGAGATTGGTTCTTCATGTACTGTACCTCTCTGAAGACCTTATTTTTCGATTTCTATTAAGATATTACTAGATGGACAGAATTCGTCCACTCTGTCTTTAAACCAGGCTGCTGTAAGCCCTCACAAATCACCTGCACTCATTAAGTGTGGGGAATGTTTGTTTTTCTTATCTGCTCTTTCCTGCCCTATACCAGAAGAGTGAAGTATCTCTATATAGCTACATGGTCACTGGGGTTGTTTTTCCATTAAAGGGCAGGTCTAACTGTTTGTCAAGTTTGCACTGGTTTTTTTTTTTTTTTAAGACAGGGTCTCGCTGTGTTGGCAAGGATGGAGTGAGTACAGTTGTGTGATCTCAGCTCACTGTAGCCTCCACCTCCCGGGTTAAAGCGATTCTTGTGCCTCAGCCTCCTGAGTAGCTGGGATTACAGGCTTGCACTACCACGCCCAGCTAATTTTTGTATTTTTAGTAGAGATGGGGTTTTGCCATGTTGTCCAGGCTGGTCTTGAACTCCTGGCTTCAAGTGATCTGCCCGCCTCGGCCTCCCAAAGTGCTGGGATTACAGGTGTGAGCCACCACACCCAGCCTACAGAGAAATTTTAACAGCATCTAGAATACTTTTTATTGGTGGTTATGAAGGTTTATTGCCAGGACCATAAACTTAACTTTGGGCAGAATGGGAATGTGACAGTTGGATTTTTTGACTTCTATACCCTGAGGGAATGTACCTTTGCTGATGTGGGGAAATAAATGGATGATATAATGTTTGAAGTCTCAATAACTTCAAAATATTAGCATTCTTTTCTCTAGAGATAAGCTCCATTAAAAATTTTCTATCAGGTATAATTATTTTATATGTGATAAAATAAAGGAAAATATGGATGCGCTTTATAGACGTATCTCTAGGAAAATGGTTAGGTGGGATATGTATATCTGTCTTGGAAGTAATACAACTTAAGGGAGTCTGGGATTCTAACTCGTTATTCATAGAAGCAAAATTTTTTTTTTTTTTAAGATGGAGTTTTGCTCTTGTTGCCCAGGTTGGAGTGCAATGGGGTGATCTTGGCTCACTGCAACCTCCACCTCCTGGGTTCAAGCGATTCTCCTGCCTCAGCCTCCCAAGTAGCTGGGATTACAGGCATGCGCCACCACGCCCAGCTAATTTTGTATTTTTAGTAGAGATGGGGTTTCTCCATGTTGGTCAGGCTGGTCTTGAACTTCTCACCTCAGGTGATCTGCCTGCCTTGGCCTCCCAAAGTGCTGGGATTACAGGCGTGAGCCACCACGCCCAGCCAGAAGCAACCATTTTGAAGCAGTAGAATACTCTAGATTATTTTCTAACATACATATCCTGAAGATGTTATTGATACTTTGTTAACATAATAATTAACAGAGTTGGGGTTTGCTGAGAGGGGTTGGCTTACTATGGATACTTCACCTTTTGATTCCTGAGCGTACCAATACTTGCTAGTGTCTTACGGGCTTAGTGCTTCTTTACACCTGAAATCAAATGTGATTGGGTTTAGACATTTGTATCCTTAGAGCAACAGTATTGTTTTTAAAGGATTCTACCTAATTAGTATACTTTTGATTTGCAAGAAAGTAAAGTATCATGACAGTAGGATTATTTATTATACCATAGACTACTTAGGCCCATATCGAGGTCTGGGCAGAACATCTTAAGTCAAAACTTGAGCCTCCTTTAATAAGCCTGTTCTTAAGTTTACTGGCTGGGCGCAGTGACTCACACCTGTAATCCCAGCACTTTGGGAGGCCAAGGCAGGCAGATCACCTGAGGTCAGAAGTTTGAGACCAGCCTGGCCAACATGGTGAAACCTTGTCTCTACTAAAAATACAAAAAAAAAAAAATTAGCTGGGCGTGGTGGCGCACGCCTGTAATCCCAGCTACTCTGGAGGCTGAGGCAGGAGAATTGCTTGAGCCCAGGAGACGGAGGTTGCAGTGAGCTAAGATCATGCCACTGTACTCGAGCTTGGCCGACAGAGTGAGACTGTCTCAAAAAAAAAAAGGAAAAGGAAAAAAAGAAGTTTCCTTTTGGGTTTTTTGTGCCATCAGTAGGGCTAGTTGTAAACAGTCCAGTATCTTGAACACTGGTGAGATTTCATCCCATAAATCCTTTTTAAAAATTCATTTCCTAGAATATCTGAGAGGAAATTTGCTGAAAAAATGTCTTGTGTGCTCTTAGAAACTACCAATTTTCAGAACCCCAGACAGTCAAAAGTTCTATCTCAACCTGGCAGAACTGCTAATGAAAGTCCATCCAGGGACTAATTGATTGTCATTTTGGTGGACATTGTGAGATCTGTGGGTCCAGTGGGTGAGGTATGTGACTATTATATTGCAAAGCCACCAATATTCATTGATGAATGAGGAATGCTCCTGACATCTACTTCTTACTATTTTAAGATACTGCAGACCGTGAGGATTCCAAGCCAAAGGCAAGCTATTGGTATTGAGGTAAAGTTTTCCTTTTAGTTTAAATGTTAATTCATTCATGCATGTAATGATAAGAAGTCTGTGAATCATTCTTACCCTTTTACGTTTCCATAATTATCAAATTTAATGTATTTTTTTATTTGAAGGGTTTTCTGATCAGTGTTGAAATAGAGATGAAACTTTTAATAAAAGGAACCAAAATATTTTGTGTTTCAGAGTTGGAAAAGGATGTTACATGGCAGCCATCCAAATGGAAAGTTCTTGATTTTAACTCAATTTAATTAGATTACTTGAGTCAACCTGAAATGAGAGTTAATTATTTTCTTTTCTTTTCTCTCTAATTCTCCCTCTCTTTTAAAAGAAACATTAAAGATTTCTGTTTTAAATTCAAGTTTGGGGACAGTAAGTGGGAATTTGGAGTTCTTCCATCTGACTCATCTGGATTCATATAATACTTTTTTATCTTTTCCCCTAAATGAAAAACAGAAATATCTGTTATGTCTTTTGGTGTGAGTTAGCACTATTAATATGTTAATGTCTGCATAATACTCTTCACTTCATAGCTAATAGTTTTTATTACCAAGTTTTCTTTCTTTTTCTTTGGAAGGTTGAACTAAATGAAATAGAATCCCGGTGTGAAGAATACCCATTGACTCGGGCCTTTTGCCAGCTTATTAGTACCCTGGTGGAGAGCTCATTTCCTTCTAATTTGGGTGCTGGACTGCGGCCCCCTGGCTTTGACCCTTATTTGCAGTTCCTTAGAGACTCTGTGTTTCTACGATTCCGTACGAGAGCTTACCGGAGAGCAGCTGAAAAGGTTATGTTCAGAGAAAAGCTTTTTTCTCCTTATGCATTTACTGCTTTTTCTTTTATCAAAAGTATATGGTGCTAAATTCATGTTAGCTTTTGAAAGGTAGTAAAATTCACAGTCTTTGTTTTGAAATATCTATGAAGTGATCTGATTAGTTTATGTGCACTAAAAAATAAGTTTGGTCATTAAAACCCAAGCACTGACATTAGTCATCAGTAATCTAATTGATAGGAGTTCATATTTCATATCCTTAGTTTAACAAGTTTTGACTAAAATGGAACAAAAAGTGTCACATTTGTTGGAAACACACTGCTACTGCTTATTGGAATGGTTTAGGTTAGGGATTGAAATAAGTTTAAACTTGCACAGCAGTTTCTATTGATTAGTGGCACTGGGTTGTGGAGTACTGGTTTAGCGGGAAGGAGTATTGTAATCCATTAGGCATGTCTGCCATGGATGGAGGCTGAGAGAGCACTGATCTTTATGACACATTTGCTCTGGTTGCAAGACACTAACCATTTTATATAATTCCAATATTACCATGAGGCAGGTACTATTTAATGTTCCCATTTTACAGATGGAGGCTTAGCAAGGTTAAGGAACTTGCCTAAGGTCCAGGACCAGAATTTGAACCTAGGACTCTGATTCCAGATCCAAGCTCATAGCCACTAAGCTATGTAAGAGACTCTTCCAGGTTCTGATGTAATTCACGTTAGTCTATAATACTGTTTATTAACCTTACAGAATACCCTTGGTTGTATCTTGTAGGAATGTTTCTGCTTTATTTTGGTAGTTGGCGCAGATCAAGACTCCACCTGAAAAAAATAAGTGTGTGTATATATATATATATATGAAGAAATTATATCATCCTTAATTTTGTTGCCAAAGGAAGGATAACTACTTTTAGTCTTTTTCCTATGCCTGTACACTTAATTAACAATTGAGATAATTAGTTATATTACTTTGTATTTCTTTTTTGTCACTTAGCATCATGGGGATTTTTTTCATGTCGTAAGATATTCTTTGAAAATAGTCTTTTTAGTGACTGCATAAAATCTGTTACTTGTATCTAGCATAGTTTATTCACTGCCCTGTCATTGGATATAGCTTGTTTTTTATATTTAGTCACAGATAATTGAAGTTCTTTTTTTTTGTCAATTGCATTAGAATTTTTGCTTGCCAGGTTGTAAAAATAAACACTGAGATGGAGTATACACTTTACTTAAGCTCTAGAACTTAACATGTATTTCCTGATGGGAAGAAAACAATAACAGCAACCATGCCTCATTAATAAAGTCATTTCAGATGAATAATGAGTGCTGATAATTACAGCACTCATTTCATCAAAATGTTCTGATACTTTTTTACAGTTGTTTTAAATGTCTTATGTGCTTTTTCTTAAAAAGGTCATTGTGATCTGAGTGTTTAGAGCATTATTCAGCCATATTCTCTCCAGATGCTATCACTTTTCACCCATGCAGAGCCACACTTCAAGTGTTGCTGCTTTTCCCTGGCTGCCATTGATTTCAGTTCTACCCCAACTTACTCTAAAAAACTTTCCCTCAATTTTGTGAATTTATTTTACTTGAAAGTGTTCTTGAGATCTAATTTATATGACTATTTTAGGACACTAGCTGCTCACACAAGCAGTGCTTTGGATTGAGATAAATAACAGGGTGTTAGAGGCAATTGGTATGTTTACCAGTCCTAGATCCATTATTATGTGGTAATATGCCTTTTTTATTTAAATAAAATTTTTTGAAAATTTTGGAAAATGCAAAACAGTGAATAATATAAAAATAATTTAAAAGTCACTTTATAGTCCCATTTTCTAACTCAACCTTGATACAATTATGTGCAGTGGAAATAATAATTTTAAAGTAGTAATTCAAAAAACCACCCTGTCTACAATGACCAAACCCAGTCTTATTAAAATTCTATGTAGTGGATTTTTTAAACAAAGTTTTAATTTTACTGGCTATGCAGTTGTATATAATTTTTTTGGCATAAGTATTTTTCTTTACTGGTACATAGCTTTTAAATACATTTTGAATAAGAAGGCGATAATGGGAATATTTGGGGCAAGCCTACCAGTGATTGTGTCTTCTTAACCTTCTTTGACTATAGCCATGGATGGAACCCTGGTCTGAGAATGAGAAGGCCTGGGCTTGACTTTTAGCCTGTTTGCTGCCAGGCTTTATGATCTTGGGGAATTCATTCACTGCTCTGAGCTTCACTTGCTTCACTTATAAGGAATTTAGATGAGATGATTTCTCAGATTCTTTGCAGGCAAGCTTGTTAGAGAAAATGTGAAATGTATGGCACTTGAAAAGTGTCCAAATTTGATGTTTAATTATAAATTGAATATGACTAGATACTAAATGTTTTCAATGTATTAATGAATTCCAAACATCTCCTATAAAAATGTATCTTTAAGAATAATGCATTGAAAATATTTTACCTTGAAAATGAGCCAATTCATTATCTTTTAGCAAAATAAAGCAAAATGAATTGGGATTTCTATATTGCTTAGCATAAGTGAATAAAGTAGACAAGAAACTTCACTCATTTTCTGGAAAAAGAAGTGGGAAGAGTGAAAAGCCTTGCAAGGTCACCACCTTGGTCTGTTTTATTGTTATTGACATATTTGTATCTTTCTATAGTGGGAAGTTGCTGAGGTGGTTTTGGAGGTGTTTTATAAATTGCTCAGAGATTACGAGCCTCAGCTTGAAGATTTTATAGACCAGTTTGTGGAACTACAAGGTAATTTAATTCTGTCACTTTCAAACAAGTTGTCAACTATTTATAATTTATAAATTATGGCTATGTTATACATACATTAAAAATTATACTTTTAAATTAGAATTTAATCTTTTGTTTCATTGTTTTAATCGTTTTAATTTTTCTGTTCAAGAGAAAAAATTATTGAATGGAAGATCAAGAACACTGCATTACAATTTCTCTAATGAGTTAATAGAATAGCTGACTAACTGCTTTGTGCAGATTTGCCCTTAGGAGAATTACTGCTGTGTCTCTAAATTGAAACTTGCCTTTATCTATTTAGATGCCATCTAATTTACAAGTCTCATACATTTCATATAAATCAAGGGTGTGACAAAAATACTAACCCATCATCTCTTGGAATATGTTATGTTCTATTTAGGAGAAGAAATCATAGCCTATAAGCCACCTGGATTTAGTCTGATGTATCATCTGCTGAATGAGTCACCAATGTTGGAGCTTGCTCTCAGTTTACTGGAAGAAGGAGTTAAGCAGCTTGACACCTATGCCCCCTTTCCTGGTATATGCTTAAAAGTCTTCATGTCTTGCAAACAGCTTTGATGTTTTCATCTTTTGTAAACTGAGAATTTGAAATAGATGATCTCTGAAGTCATTTTTCACTATAAGATTCTCTCTCTGTATCTGAAGTGGTGTTTTCAGTGAATCATTTAAATGAGAGTATTGTAAGTAAAAACAGACTAAAGTACACAGTGACTAAAGTCACTGTGTTTCACTGCAGGGTCTTTTGTAGGTAAAGTGATCTTTCTATCATTTTAACATCTTTAACATCCCTAACTTTAAAGTACTTTTTTGTCCGTCCCCCACCTCATAATATTTTTAAAAGCACTTACTATAATGCTTGATACATAGTGGTCAATAAATTTTGCTTGTTGTTATTACCACTAATTATTATTTATTGAATGCTTACTATGTATTTGGCTCTTTTAAAAGCACATTGCATATATTAATGCATTCAATCTATTCAAAAATGTGTTAGATCTTCTTATTTCCATCTAACAAATAAAGAAGCTGAAATACAACCAAGTTATACTGGCTTTCCCTATCAAGTGTGGGAGCTGGGATTTGAACCTAGTCAGCTTGGCTCCAGAGCTCATGCTTTTTACCACGATGCTATATTACCTCTACTTAATGTGGCTATGATCAAAATGAGAAAAGAGATTCTAAACATATGAGCAATAACTGTATAGTCAGAATATACAGATAAGGCACTATAGGAAGAATTAGGCCACAATTTTAAATTTGATTGGTAAGATTATAGGTGATCCTTGTTTCTATTTTCTGCTTTATTTTCCACAATGATTTTGTCTTACTTTAGATCAGAGTTTCTCAATTTTGGCACCATTGACAGTTTGAGCTGAATAATTCTTTGTTGTGGATGATGTCCTGTGTATTGTAAGCTGGATGCCAGTAGCACATTTCCAGTTAGGACAACTAGAAGTGTCTTCAGACATTGTCAAATGTGCCCTGGGGCTTAGCCACCCCATTCTGAGAACTGTTGCTCTAAACAATAAGGGAAAAGATAAAGAAGTGACTTGAGAATCCATTCCATGGGAGTTTTCTGGATTGCAAAATAACATAGATGAATGGTTTTGTGAAGTTGGAGCTGAAATTTTGAAACAGTGAGAGCATAAATCTCTAGGTTTTGCTGCTGAAAGTTGGAAACAAGAGTCTGAATCTCTAGATCTGAAAATCTAAAACTTGTCATTTGTCTTGTTTTCCTAAGAATTGACTGTGAGTTTTTAAGATAAATTTAGAACTTTCTAACTTTATTTTTGGTTGATAGGGAAAAAACACCTGGAGAAAGCAGTACAGCATTGCCTTGCACTTCTCAATCTTACTCTGCAAAAGGAAAATCTTTTTATGGACCTTCTAAGAGAGAGTCAACTGGCTCTAATAGTCTGTCCTTTAGAACAGCTTTTGCAGGGAATTAATCCCAGAACTAAGAAGGCAGATAATGTGGTAAACATTGCCAGGTAAGTTACCTTTGTAGGTAGAGAAATGAAGCAAACAGATAGACATTCTAGCTTTGATTTTCAAATCTGGTTAGGTATCTAGTACATCACCTTTTTTAAAATTTTTGCCTCATTTTACTTTTTTTTTTTTTGAGATGGAGTCTCGCTCTGTCGTCCAGGCTGGAGTGCAGTGGTATGATCTCAGCTCACTGCAAGCTCTGCCTCCTGGATTCAAGCGATTCTCCTGCCTCAGCCTCCTGAGTAGCTGGGATTACAGGTGAGTGCCACCATGCTCAGCTATTTTTGTATTTTTAGTAGAGACGGGGTTTCACCATGTTAGTGAGGCTGGTCTTGAACTCCTGACCTCATGATCTGCCCGCCTCAGCCTCCCAAAGTGCTGGGGTTATAGGCGTGAACCACCGCGCCCAGCCTCATTTTACTGTTCCCTTCTTTAGCTACCCTGATTTTAATTACTCTGCACTTTACAATTTCTTCTCTTCCATGTTCTAAGAATCTGAGTCTATTTTTTTTTTTTTTTCTTTTTGAGACAACATTTCGCTCTGTCACCCAGACTGGAGTGCGGTGGTACAATCTTGGCTCACTGCAACCTTCGCCTCCCAGGCTCAGGCGATTCTCCCACCTCAGCCTCCCCAGTAGCTGGGACTATAGATGTGCACCACCATACCCAGCTGATTTTTGTATTTTTAGTAGAGATGGGCTTTCACCATATTGGCCAGGCTGGTCTCAAACTCCTGACCTCAAGCAGTCCGCCCACCTCAGCCTCCCAAAGTGCTGGGATTACAGGTGTGAGCCACTGTGCCCACCCGAAATCTCTAAGTCTAAAATGACAATATTGTCTGTCTCCTGTAGGGAAACTAGGTGTTTGGAGGATAGGGCTGGAAAGGAAGCAAACTTTTCACAGAAAACTTGAGCTTTCTGGTGGTTTGATGGTCCGTGGCTTATAGAAGCATCACCCTGATCTCTGCTTTCAGTGTCACATGGCAGTTTCTCTGTGTGTGTGTTTGTGTCTGAATTTACCCTTTTTTTGAGGACACCAGTCATATTTTATTAGGGCCTCCTTAATGACCTCATCTGAACTCGATTGACTATATGTACAAAGACCCTACTTTCAAATAAGGTCACTGGGTTAGCCAGACTTCACGTAAGGATTTTGGGGGCAGGGACATGATTCAACCCCTAACAGACTGCATCTATTTAGAAGGGGACAGCTTTTTCTAATTTACCTTGAAGTGCTGTATAGGCAGGGGGAAGCCCTGGTTCTAAATTTTCTTTATTGAGAATAGTGAGACACCAAAAATTTTATCACTGTTCCTCAAATGTTTTCTTTTTTTTAAAGATACCTATATCATGGCAATACTAATCCAGAATTGGCTTTTGAAAGTGCCAAGATCCTCTGTTGTATCTCTTGCAACTCTAATATTCAGATAAAGTTGGTTGGAGATTTCACACATGACCAGGTAACTGATTTTGTTGCTGTTGTTATTTTTTGGTGCATTTTGCATTTTGACTATATATGGAAGTTCTAGTGTCTATGGAGGAATCATATTCTTGGTTGTGGAAAAATTCATTAAGAGTAAGTATATTTGTATAGGATGGGTGAAAACCTACCCATGAACTTGGCTATGACTTATCTTTGAAGATAATGCTATTCACAGTGATACTGCATAATTATGGTATGTGGCACACTGCTACTCTGGGTACAAGACCACTGCTACTCTCAGCACGTTCAAAATGATTAGGTTTGCTGTTAACTTGTTTGTTTACTGCTCCCGACCTGTCAGTTGCCTGTGTTCTAAGTGAGCCCTCTGCAAGTTCTGAATATCTCGTTGTTGTAAGTTGTCTACTTCACTGGTTTTCTTGTGATCCACCTGTGTGTCACTTCATTTGATGACACTGTAGAGTGTTTTTAGGAGTTCCTCTTTTTATTCAAGTTATAATAGTTCTGTTCACTGAATACCTACAATTGCGGAATCTGCTTTTTTTTTTCTTTATGAACATTTCATCCCATTGTATCTTTATGTTGGAAATCACTGCTTTAGCTAGTTGAAGAATTTTTTTTTTCTTCTTTTGAGACAGGAACTCGCTCTGTCACCCAGGCTGGAGTGCAGTGGCACAATCTCAGCTCACTGCAGCCTCTGCCCCTGGGCTCAAGCGATCCTACAGGTGCATGCCACCACGCCCAGCTAGTTTTTTTGTATTATTGGGTTTTACCATGTTGCCCAGGCTGGTCTCGAATTCTAGAGCTCAAGCAGTGTGCCCATCTCGGCCTCCCAAAGTGCTAGGATTACAGGCCTGAGCCACCGTGCCTGGCCTCGTTGAAGGATTTTATTGTGTAGTCCTTCATAGAGTCCCTATTTTGAAATAAGGATTCTTCTGGCATGTTGTGTGGCACAGATCTTATTTTGTGTGTTATAGTCCCTCACATCTAGTACCTTTAGCATCCCTAGATACCACTATCTGTCAGTAGTAACTTCTAGATGTGATTACTTAGATGACTCCACTTATTTCCAAGTTCCCTTTGGAGTGGTGGTACCACCCAGCATGAGAACCACCATAAGAGGTGTAAGTCTCATCTGTGGCTTATGGATGAGGTTTATGAAACCATGTGATAATCAGGGGATGCTGAAGGTTTTTGATGTGCTGATTTTTGGGTTGATTTTGGTATAAATTGTTATTACTGATTTAACATCCTTCTAGATTATTAAAGGCAAAATCAGCTCAGAAATAGAAAATGGGTGATAAGTAATACATTTCTAAAGAGAGAAGATGAAAATCTTATTTTACATTTTAGTTAAGATCTCGTAACATTGACTATATAATGAAGAGGTCAGTAAACAGCAATTTCATGTGATTTTTTTTTTTTTTTTAAACTAGCTTGATGCTTTGGGAAGGAAAATTAGGAAGCAAGTTTTGAAATCAATGAGTTTATAAAACTTTTGTTTCTTTAATTATGTGTATAGAGAGCTAACTTACGGCAACTTAAGGAACTGAGTTTTCTATTAAAAATGTAACTAAAACGTAAATACCTAAGCAGATTTGCCTATTTTTCCTTATGGATGAATATTTATATACATCAATCATAGTTTTTCTAATATTTAGAAACCTGTAATAATTTGTCATTTTTTACCTTCATGTTACTTCAGAGTATAAGTCAGAAACTAATGGCTGGATTTGTGGAGTGTTTGGATTGTGAAGATGCAGAAGAATTTGTACGTCTGGAAGAGGGTATGCCTTAGATTAATGTGCATACACGCATTCTTTTACTTTTTATATATGCTTAATTTAAAGAAAACACTTGTAATTGTTAACTGTTTAATGATGGTGTAAGATAAATTGAGAATTTGCTAGAATACAGGTTGAGAATGCAAAATCCAAAATAAAATCTGAAACCTTTTGACCACCACCAACATGACTTTCAAAGGAAATGCTCATTGGTTCATTTTGGATTTTGGATTTTTGGATTAGGGATGCTCAACCTGTATAATGCAAATATTCTAAAATTCAAAAAAATCTGAAATCTGAAGCACTTCTAGTCCCACACATTTCAGATAAAGAGTACTCAACTTGTAAATTTATAAGGTTTTTAGGATTCCACTTTAAATAAATCTGAAATGAACGTGACAGATAATCAGGCAAACGATCTAAAGAAAACATGGAGTTGGAATACAAGTTTTGTATTTTTTATTTGACTTGTGTTAACTTTCCACTGTTTTGTAATTTTGTTTTGTGATTTCTGCATTAAGGATCAGAACTTGAAAAGAAATTAGTTGCAATTCATCATGAAACAAGAATCCACATCTTGAATCTTCTCATTACCTCTCTGGAATGCAATCCACCCAATCTTGCTCTCTACCTGTTGGGCTTTGAATTGAAAAAACCTGTCGGTACTACAAACCTACAAGATCCAGGTATAGCCTAAGACATAAAGGCGTTTCTTTCCTTCCGTATTTGTGTATCTCAGGGGTCACTGATTGCATTCTGGGCTCATGGGATAATTCATTGAAAGAAAAAGTATAAGAAAGGTAATGTGATGGATGGGTCAGTCTTTAGGGCTTAGAACAAGACTGGACAAACTGAGCTATAGAATAGAGAATCAGCCTTTATCAATTTTCTGTTATCAGTATTTGAAAGAGTGTTTACATTACAGTACAGCATATATTTAAAGAATTTAACTTTTGAAAAGGCAGTCTAAGATTTTAATGCAGCAATTCTAAAAGAAAAGTTGAATTTCTTTTTGGTTTCATGCAGGAGTGTTAGGTTGCCCTCGGACATGCCTTCACGCCATTCTAAACATCTTGGAGAAAGGAACGGAAGGGAGAACAGGCCCAGTGGCAGTGCGAGAATCTCCTCAACTGGCTGAGTTATGTTACCAGGTACACAGAAAACTGCGTTTTGTGGTACTGAATAGAAGAAACTTGACCAGGTGCATGAGTACGCCACAGATATGACAGTATAACAGCAGGACTTAGTTGAAATGAGTTCATTTAGCAATTTGACCTGTCTTTCATTTGTGGATAAAATCCGTAAAGCACAAACCCCAAGTTCTTATAGACCCAAATCTTACGTTAATCACTTGAAAAATAGAGGAAATTAGATTTTTGTGATGGATTTTTACCAGTAGTGTAGAAACTTTCCAACAGTGCTGTGTTTAAAGTAGCTCCTTCTGATGGGTCAGAAGACCTCTGGTTCCCATCTCTGCCCCATGACAGGTGAAGTCACCTTGGGCATGGCATGAAACGTCTCTGACTCTGAGTTTTTCAAGCTGTGAAATGGACTGTTGAGAGACTTCAATGAGAATGTAAGTGAAAGCACTTTTTTTTTTTAAGAAGGGGTCTCACTGTCACCCAGGCTGGAGTGCAGTAGTGTGATCACAGCTCATCGCAGCCTCAACCTTCCCTGGATCAACCTCAGCCTCCCAAGTAGCTGGGACTATATGTGTGTCCCACCATGCATGACTAATTTTTGTAGTTTTAGTAGAGATGGTGTTTTGCCACATTGCCCAGGCTGGGAAAGCACTTTTTTTTTTTTTTTTTTTGATATGGAGTCTCGCTCTGTTGCCCAGGCTGGAGTGCAGTGGCGTGATTGTGGCACACTGCAACCTCCGCCTCCCAGGCTCAAGAGATTCTCCTGCCTCAGCCTCCCAAGTAGCTGGGACTACAGGCGTGCCCACCATGCCCAGCTAATTTTTGTATTTTTAGTAGAGACAGGGTTTCATCATGTTGGCCAGGATGGTCTCAATCTCTTGACCTTGTGATCCACCTGCCTCGGCCTCCCAAAGTGCTGGGATTATAGGCATGAGCCACCGCGCCCGGCCAGAAAGCACTTTTTAATAACCAAATAAATTAAGAAGTCCTGTATACAACTATGTTAGGTGGTAGAATGTCAGATTAACATTTAAACTATAATGAGGGCTGGGCCTGGGCATGGTGGCTCACGCCCATAACCCCAGCACTTTGGGAGGCTGAGGTGATCTGGATCACTTGAGGCCAGGAGTTGGAGACCAGCCGGGGAAACATGGCAAAACCTTGTCTCTGCTGAAAATAGAAAAATTAGCTGGGCGTGGTGGCGCGTGCCTGTAATCCCAGCTACTTGGGAGGCTGGGGCATGAGAATTGCTTGAACCCAGGAGGTAGAGGTTGCAGTGAGCCAAGATCATGCCACTGCACTCCAGCTGGGTGGCAAAGTGAGACTCTGTCTCAAAAAAAAATAAAAATAAATACATAAGTAAACTATAATGATAATTTATAATTTCGCTTATTCACTTTTGTTTATTGTTTTATTCATTTTATAAGTGTTTTAAAAACTAGGCTTGGCCGGGCGCAGTGACTCACGCCTGTAATCCCAGCACTTTGGGAGGCTAAGGTGAGCAGATCACCTGAGGTTAGGAGTTAGAGACCAGCCTGGCCAACATGGTGGAACCCCATCTCTACTAAAAATACAAAAAAAATTAGCCGGGCCTGGTTGTGGACGCCTGTAATCCTAGCTCCTCAGGAGGCTGAGGCAGGAGAATTGCTTGTACCCGGGAGGCAGAGGTTGCAGTGAACCTAGATCGTGCCACTGTACTCCAGCCTGGGCAACAAGAGCAAAACTCCGTCTCAAAAAAAAAAAAAAAAAAAAAGAACTAGGCTTTATAAGCTGTGACTAATTTCTCAATTTAAGTGTTACCCTAAATTTACATTTTTAGGATAAGAAATGGTGGGTCATGAGGTCAGGAGATCAAGACCATCCTGGTGAACATGGTGAAACCCCATCTCTACTAAAAATACAAAAATTCATCCTGACTAATACAATGAAACCCATCTCTACTAAAAATACAAAAAATTAGCCGGGCATGGTGGCGGGCACCTGTGGTCCCAGCTACTCGGGAGGCTGAGGTAGGAGAATGGCGTGAACCTGGGAGGCGGAGCTTGCAGTGAGCCGAGATCGCGCCACTGCACTCCAGCCTAGGTGACAGAGCGAAACTCTGTCCCAGAAAAAAAAAAAAATACAAAAATTATTCGGGCGTGGTGGTGTGTGCCTGTAGTCCCAGCTACTTGGGAGGCTGAGGCAGGAGAATGGCGTGAACTTGGGAGGCAGAGCTTGCAGTGAGCCGAGATCGCACCGCTGCACTCCAGCCTGGGCAACAGAGCGAGACCCCATCTCAAAAAAAAAAAAAAAAGAAATGCATCACTAACCTCTTAGTGTTACTGGCATGGAGATTTTTCTTTGTTAATCTCCTGCTTTTCTTTTTGTAATTCTTTACTATCTTTTCTGTCCTCTGGCTGTCCAAACATCCCTTCACTGTAAGTACTATACCTAGGTTTTCCTGTAAATCAAAATTAATTCTTCCTTAATGGGGGAACAAATTTGATGTACATATTAGCACAGATTTACAGAATTTGATATATAAGTAGAAACAACTGATAAGCTTAACACTTAGGCTAATGGCAGGTGAAGTAAATGAATGAAGCCAGGGCCCAGTTAAGGGAGTGGGAGGAAAGGAGAATCTGGCAGACTGGAGAGCACGTGCCTTCCTACTCATCCCTGGCTTATTTTACCATGCCAGAGTGCAGGATTTGTTGGGCCAGATTGTCTGAATTTTTATTTTTATTTATTCATTTTTAAAAGAATTTGGAAATCTGAATTTTGGGGAAAGTTGTTCTAATTTTTTTTTTTTTTTTTTTTTTTTTTTTTATTGATCATTCTTGGGTGTTTCTCGCAGAGGGGGATTTGGTAGGGTTACAGGACAATAGTGGAGGGAAGGTCAGCAGATAAGCAAGTGAACAAAGTTCTCTGGTTTTCCTAGGCAGAGGACCCTGCGGCCTTCCGCAGTGTTTGTGTCCCTGGGTACTTGAGATTAGGGAGTGGTGATGGCTCTTAACGAGCATGCTGCCTTCAAGCATCTGTTTAACAAAGCACATCTTGCACCGCCCTTAATCCATTCAACCCTGAGTGGACACAGCACATGTTTCAGAGAGCACAGGGTTGGGGGTAGGGTCACAGATCAACAGGATCCCAAGGCAGAAGAATTTTTTCTTAGTACAGAACAAAATGAAAAGTCTCCCACGTCTACCTCTTTCTACACAGACACGGCAACCATCCGATTTCTCAATCTTTTCCCCACCTTTCCCCCCTTTCCATTCCACAAAACCGCCATTGTCATCATGACCCGTTCTCAATGAGCTGTTGGGTACACCTCCAAGCCGGGGTGGTGGCCGGGCAGAGGGGCTCCTCACTTCCCAGTAGGGGCGGCCAGGCAGAGGTGCCCCTCACCTCCCGGACGGGGCGTCTGGCCGGGCAGGGGGCTGACCCCCCCCACCTCCCTCCTGGTCGGGGCGGCTGGCCGGGCAGAGGGGCTCCTCACTTCCCAGTAGGGGCGGCCGGGCAGAGGCGCCCCTCACCTCCCGGATGGGGCGGCTGGCCAGGCGGGGGGCCGAACCCCCACCTCCCTCCCGGACAGGGCGGCAGGCTGGGCGGTGGGCTGACCCCCCCACCTCCCTCCCGGACGGGGCGGCTGGCTGGGCTGAGGGGCTCCTCACTTCCCAGTAGGGGCGGCCGGGCAGAGGCGCCCCTCACCTCCCGGACGGGGCGGCTGGCCGGGCGGGGGGCTGACCCCCCACCTCCCTCCCGGACGGGGCGGCTGGCCGGGCTGAGGGGCTCCTCACTTCCCAGTAGGGGCGGCCGGGCAGAGGCGCCCCTCACCTCCCGGACGGGGCGGCTGGCCGGGCGGGGGGCTGACCCCCCCACCTCCCTCCCGGACGGGGCGGCTGGCCGGGCGGGGGGCTCCTCACTTCCCAGTAGGGGCGGCCGGGCAGAGGCGCCCCTCACCTCCCGGACGGGGCGGCTGGCCGGGCGGGGGGTTGACCCCCCCACCTCCCTTCCGGACGGGGTGGCTGGCCGGGCGGGGGGCTGACCCCCCCACCTCCCTCCCGGACAGAGCGGCTGGCCGGGCAGAGGGGCTCCTCACTTCCCAGTAGGGGCGGCCGGGCAGAGGCGCCCCTCACCTCTCGTACCGGGTGGCCGGCCAGGCGGGGGGCCAAACCCCCACCTCCCTCCCGGACAGGGCGGCAGGCTGGGCGGTGGGCTAACCCCCCCACCTCCCTCCCGGACGGGGCGGCTGGCCGGGCAGGGGACTGACCCCCCCCACCTCCCTCCTGGACGGGTTGGCTGGCCGGGCGGGGGGCTGACCCCCCCACCTCCCTCCCGGACGGAGCGGCTGGCCGGGCAGAGGGGCTCCTCACTTCCCAGTAGGGGTGGCCGGGCAGAGGCGCCCCTCACCTCCCGGACAGGGTGGCTGGCCGGGCGGGGGGCTGATCCCTCCACCTCCCTCCCGGACGGGGTGGCTGGCCGGGTGGGGGGCTGACCCCCCCACCTCCCTCCCGGACGAGGTGGCTGCCGGGCGGAGACGCTCCTCACTTCCCAGACGGGGTGGCTGCTGGGCGGAGGGGCTCCTCACTTCTCGGGCGGGGCGGCTGCCGGGCGGAGGGGCTCCTCACTTCTCAGACGGGGCGGCCGGGCAGAGACACTCCTCACATCCTGGACTGGGCAGCAGGGCAGAGGTGCTCCCCACATCTCAGACGATGGGCGGCCGGGCAGAGAGGCTCATCACTTCCCAGATGTGATGGCGGCCGGGCAGAGACGCTCCTCACTTTCCAGACTGGGCAGCCAGGCAGAGGGGCTCCTCACATCCCGGACGATGGGCGGCCAGGCGGAGACGCTCCTCACTTCCCAGACGGGGCGGCAGCCGGGCAGAGGCTGCAATCTCGGCACTTTGGGAGGCCAAGGCAGGCGGCTGGGAGGTGGTTGTAGCGGGCCGAGATCACGCCACTGCACTCCAGCCTGGGCACCATTGAGCACTGAGTTAACCAGACTCTGTCTGCAATCCCGGCACCTCGGGAGGCCGAGGCTGGCAGATCACTCGCGGTTAGGAGCTGGAGACCAGCCCAGCCAACACAGCGAAACCCCGTCTCCACCAAAAAAATACGAAAACCAGTCAGGCGGGGCGGCGCGCGCCTGCAATCGCAGGCACTTGGCAGGCTGAGGCAGGAGAATCAGGCAGGGAGGTTGCAGTGAGCTGAGATGGCAGCAGTACCGTCCAGCTTCGGCTCGGCATCAGAGGGAGACCGTGGAAAGAGGGGAGAGGGGAGACGGGAGAGGGAGAGGGAGAGCAGTTGTTCTAATTTTTAGAACACTCTACTAGCCAAGGAAAACATGTCCATACCAGCAGTTTACCAGTTTATAACATACTCTCTGTTGTCGTTGTTACTGTTTTTTGAGATGGAGTCTCACTCTTTTGCCCAGGTGGAGTGCAGTGGTGCGATCTCAGCTCACCGTACCCTCCACCTCCCAGGTTCAAGCGATTCTCCTGCCTCAGCCTCCCAAGTAGCAGGGATTACAGGCATGTGCCATCACACCTGGCTAATTTTGTATTTTTAGTAGAGAGGGGGCTTCACCGTGTTGTCCAGGCTGGTCTCAAACTCCTGACCTTAGGTGATCCACCCGCCTTGGCCTCCCAAAGTGCTGAGATTACAGGCGTGAGCCACCGCGCCCGGCCGCAACATATGCTCTGTGACCTTGCTACTCAAATATGGCCCAGGGCCCAGTATCATCAGCATTATTTCCTAGGAGCTTATTAGTGCAGAATCTGAGGCCCCACTTTAGACCTGATGAGTCAGGATCTGCATTTTTACAGAAAGCATTGCTCCATTTATAACTAAATATACTCCCTATACCTATATGTTTGTACTTCACCCTGCTTCAGAAAAAAATTTAAACCTCTAAGTAAGAAGAGCTTGTTAGTTTAAATAAATCTGATTGTAGCAAAGGGAAATGGTCCTTACTGATACCTTCCTTGTCCTGCAACACAAGGGCTTCTGGGTGAAGAAGTTGAGGCCTGGTGCCTTTACCCTCTTTTCTTTAAGAACGGAGATTTCTTCTACCTGGTCCCTGGTCTTGGAAACCAGGAAGGATATAGGCCACATCTTAATAAAATGGCTTTCAGTGCTTTTTGAACTCACTTTTTGTGTCCTTCTCTTCTTTTTTTTTTTTTTTTTGGGTGGGGGACAGAGTCTTGCTCTGTCGCCTAGCCTGGAGTGCAGTGGTGTGGTCTTGGCTCACTGCAACCTCCATCTCCCAGGTTCAAGCAATTCTCGTGCCTCAGTCTCCCAAGTAGCTGGGATTACAGGCGTCCCTGGGCCACCACGCCTGGATAATTTTTGTATTTTTAGTGGAGATGGGGTTTCACCATGTTGGCCAGGGTGGTCTCAAACTCCTGACCTCAGGTGATCCGTCCATCTTGGCCTCCCAAAGTGCTGGGATTACATGCCTGGTGGCAGTTCTCTTCTAATAGTATTATTTCTTCCACTTGTTAGAGTATCTTCTTGTGTTTTCTTAACTCCCCCAGTAATACACCTAACTGATTTTGTTTTGAGAAGTTCAGTATTAGCTTAAGTTTTTGTTCATTTATAGAATATCAAAATAGTATCAAAACTGTTTGAAAGGTCAATGTACATCTGTAGCAGAGCTGCTTACTCTTTTCCTTGTCTTCTTTCTCTGTGTGTATATACATTGTTTATAGTTGTATTCAGTATACATGAAATTGTGTGTCTTTTTTACTCCTTCTCTCTGTATAAACTTTCTGTGCTGCAACAATGTAAATTACATTCAGGTTGTTTCCAGTTTTTTTTTTTACTCTGCTGTAGTGAACAAAAAAACAAAAATTAGCCAGGTGTTATGCCATGTGCCTGTTAATCGCTTGAACCTGGGAGGCGGCGGTTGTAAATAAATAAATTACCTTTAGTTGTTTTATATTTTCCTTAAGAATATATTTCCAGGCGGGCACTGTGGGTCACACCTGTAATCCCAGCACTTTGGGAGGCTGAGGCGGGTGGATCACGAGGTCAGGAGATCAAGACCATCCTGGCTAACACGGTGAAACCCTGTCTGTACTAAAAATACAAAAACAAAATATTAGCCGGGTATGGTGGTGGGCACCTGTAGTCCCAGCTACTCAGGAGGCTGAGGTGGGAGAATGGCGTGAACCCAGGACGTGGAGCTTGCAGTGAGCCGAGATCGCGCCACTGCACTCCAGCCTGGGCGACAGAACGAAACTCCATCTCAAAAAAAACAAAAGAAAAAAAAACAGAATATATTTCCAGACAAGGGTTTATAGTCAGTTCTCGTTATTCACAGTAGTTGTGTTTTATAAAGTCATTGTGAAAACTGAATTGGTGAATTCATTGCCCCTATGGAAAATACAGGCTAGGATTCCTGCAAGCATCTGGTTCCAACATTCTTGTCAACTGATGAATTCATAATCATGTTTGATGTGTGTTTCTGTTTAAAGACACCTTACTTAATGTAGTTGATTCATTAACATTAAACTCATAGCCAACAGCACTATAACTCAGCCTGAATGAAATTTATCTAATGTAGTATTTTATCTTAAAGGCATATCACAGCCTTTTTGCACTTAGGAACACAAGGCAGCATTTCAGCACTATGCTTGGGGGCTGTTTTAAACAGCAAAATCAACAAAAAGCACAAAAATGCGAAAACCGTGGCACTAAATAGACCATTTAAAGAACCCTTTTTATAGTATGATAGCTGGAACAGGAAAAGCATTGCTCCATTAGAGAGCATGAGAGTTCGGTGACTGCAGTTTGTAGCTGTTCTCCCGCGCATGAAGGACCATGGAAGCACTGCAAGTATTGATTTTGGGATTTTAAATAAATTTTAGCGTGTTAGGTGAATTTGCAAATATGGAATCTGTAAATAATGAGGATTGACTGTGTTGGGTCAAAGACTATCAAGAGTTTTGACTTTAGATTTTAATTCACAAGTAGTCATAACAATTATACTAGGTATTAATAGTGCTTAGAATAAACATGTCTTGAAGTGCCTGGTACATGAAAAGCATCTAATAAATGTTCATATTAGCCACGCATGGTGGCATGCAATTACTGTAGTCCCAGCTACTCAGAAGGCTGAGCTGGGAGGATCACTTGAGCCCAGGAGGTCGAGGCTGCAGTGAGCTATGATTGCACCACTGTACTCCAACCTGGGTGACAGAGTGAGACCCTGACTCAAAAAAAAAAAAAAATTTTGCTGATTTATAATATGATACCTACCTGTTATCATCTTGATTTTTTTTTAATTCCTGAAAACAGATGGACATTTTTTATTATGGGCTATTTTTATTTTTCTCATATAAAATGTCTTTTACCATATGGGCTACTTTTACCATTTGGGGTACTTAGATCTTTATGTTATTCATATCTGTAATGGAGATCTTTATATATATTAGAGCTAGCAACTTTTTCTTGTATTTAATATAAGAACTTTTTTCTCTTATCTATTCTTTTTTGTTAAATTTTTATTCAGTTTATTGTTATTTAGTTGAATTTATGGATCTTCTTTGTAATTTCTGCATTTGCTTTAGTTTTGGTAATTTTAATCTTCCTGAGGTTGAGATGTAACTCGTATGGTTCTCAGAAGTTATTTCCAAGTAATTTGCTACTAATAATTTTTTTTCTTTTCTTTTTTTTTTTTTTTTTTTGAGACAGGTTCTTGCCCTGTCACTAGGCTGGAGTGCAGTGTCATGATCTTGGCTCACTGCAACCTCCACCTCCAAGGTTTAAGTGATTAATCTGCCTCAGCCTTCCGAGTAGTTGGGATTACAGGCACACGCCACCATACCTGGCTAATTTTTGTATTTTTATAGAGACAGAGTTTCACCATGTTGAGCAGACTGGTCTCAAACTCCTGACCTCAAGTAATCTGCCCACCTCGGCCTCCCAAATTGTCGGGAGGTGAGCCACCGTGCCCGGCCTGCTACTAATAATTAAGCTAAAATACTAAAATGTACTATATGTGTATAGTAAAATTAACTATATGTGTATATATTAATAAGTATATTAATAATAGTTCTGTAATAATGTCACCAGCACTCCATTGTATTTCAGTGTATTTTCTTGAGCTAGGTTGCCAAGGACTGTTCATAACTCTGAGCTTATGTTTTGTGCATCTGTTTGTCCATTTTACTTGAGTTGTTGATGGGTCCTAGTTTTTTACTTAGTAGGTCTAAGTTCATATTTTGTTACCATAATATGTATAACACAGAAAGACTGATTTAGGGATTTTTCTTACTTTAATGCTTTAGGTCATATATCAGTTATGTGCATGCTCTGATACATCTGGTCCTACTATGAGGTACTTGAGAACCAGCCAGGATTTCTTATTTTCCCAGTTGCAGTATCTACCATTTTCTAACAAAGGTAGGCCATTATTTTCCTGTATTTATAAGAACACATTTATAATTCCATGTTAAGTGATTTTATTTATACAATATTTGGGGGAATTCTGTTCTCATTGTGATACTTTGGCTTCTTTGTTATTTTGGGTTCTTTTTGTAATTTCTGCTTAAAGAAGGCTGATATTTTAACTGCTAGCAAAAACTTATTTAAATATAGCCTATCAAGGATGGAATTTGATTCTCTTACAACAAATAAAATTTAAAGATTGTGTTGAAGGGATTAGAAAATTAATGGGAATTTAAAGTTTTTGAATGAAAATTGTTTTACAAAGATTTCTGATTTTCTCTTCCCAGGCTGTTTATGAGGAAAAAAAAAAAAATCCTGGTTTCCTTTTGTTTCTTGTGTTTGTATTGAAACCAGTTCAGATCTTGAAATGAAAAGTTGAAAACTAATTATGGTAGAAAACAGTTTTAACTTAGTTTATTGACATGGCTAACAATTATTCCAGGCTAATGCAGTCTTATCGAGATTCTATTTTATTTTCTTTTTGACCAACTTTTAACAGTTTTCTGAATTCAGATTATATTCAGACAGTCTTAGTCTATTGAGTTTTTTAAAAGTTTAGCTTGTGTCATCTTTATGTTTTAGGAAGTCGAGGCTCACACATGCCGTAAACAAATTTCTATTGCTAGTAATTGTCAGCATCTAATTTACCTTTTAGAGTAATGGAGTTAGACCTCTGAGAATTATCTAATGGCAAAAGGTTTTTCACTCTATTTTCATAAGTGTCTTATTTTTAGTTCTGGGATTTTGCTTAAGAAGCTTTTAGAAACCCTCTTTACACCTAATTAAAAATAAAAATGAACATCTTACCTATTATGGTATGTGTTTTATAAAACTTCATTTAGCTTTGCCTGAAATTATTATTAGTATTGTTATTTGGTTAATTTTATGTTTATACTGTCACAGTTTAGGGTTTCAATGTCAAGCATATTAAAATAGTATTGGATTAAAAAAAATCTTATTGTAGGACCAGGCACAGTGGCTCGCGCCTATAATCCCAGTGCTTAGGTAGGCTGAGACAGGAGGAACACTGAGGCAAGGAGTTCAAGTACAGCCTGGGCAATAGAGTGAGACCCTGTCTCTACAATAAAAAATAAATAAATAAAAATAAAAACTATTGTATAAGTGATTCTCAGCCTTAATTAAATGTTAAACCACATCATTAATTGAGGTATTATAAAATCATGCAATTTAAGTTTAATTTTTCTTATGTATTTGTTTTGTGAAATCAAAACCAAACTATGATAGTTTTTTGAGTTATGTATTTGAAAATTACTTTAAAATATTGTTTTATATATCAGTGTCAAAATATGATAGATTCAGGATCTTTGTGAAATTAAAATCAGTAATGAAAACTTGATTCTCTTTTACTCTTCATTTACTTTAGCCCATCTTTCATAAATTTATACTAGCTTATTTTTTTCTTTCTTGGTATCTTTTTTTTTCCTCTTGTAATTTTACAGAGTGAGAAATTATTATGTTGCTGAGTTTCATAAATTATTGACTTTGTTACATGGGAAGATATCTGTTGAGTTACAGAATTTAAGTCTGTTTTGATACTGTGTTATTACTCTGGGAAACAAAATTTACATGTTTAAATTCTAGAATATGAAATGTCTATGCTGAACCAGATGTCATGGCTTATGAAAACTGCCTCAATAGAGCTAAGGGTAACCTCTCTGAATCGTCAGCGGTCGCATACCCAGAGGCTCCTACACCTCTTACTGGATGACATGCCAGTGAAACCATACTCAGGTGAGTATTAGTATTTGTTTTATTGTGCTGGTGACTAGTTGTCGTGAAGACAAGCACAAATCTGAAGCTTGTGCTTAGTATGTGACTATAGACCAAAACTATCTTCTCACTTTTAGAATTTTTTTTTCTTAAAACACAAAAATTTTAACTCATCTTATGATTGTCATTTATTATTATTTTAAGCATCCATGTTACACTATAGTCATACCGGTATTATATACAAAATTGTCAGTGGAGTTTGTCATACTGAGCCAGCATGACCTAAGCTATTTCAGTATGTATTATTCATGCAAATTAAGCATAAACTTTTAAAATCATCTCATTGGCATGATTGGGTCTTGCCATTTTTGAGAATCTGATTATTCTCTTTACAATTGTGCAGTGGATTCCATAGGGACAGAAATAATTAGATGAATGTTGGTAGTAAGTCCTCATCAATCTTTACATTTTAATTATCCATTTGTACAGGGCTCTTTGATGTAGAAACAATGACCTAGAAATAAAATACCTTATGTTTGTTATTTCCAAATAAATAGTTTTAAGAGTATGTTCTTCTTTTTCTGATTCAATATTATTGATGTTCCAACAGATGGTGAAGGAGGAATAGAAGATGAAAACAGGTCTGTTTCTGGGTTCCTTCACTTTGACACTGCTACAAAAGGTAATGCCGTTTGAATTTGTAATAAATTTATTTTATAGACATATATTAAAAAAAAAAAAACTTCAAGGGATTATTATGCCTGTGCCTGCAAACTCTGAACTGGTATAGAGAAGTTATATAAAGGATTATTTGCCACCTGAAAATTTTTTTTATAATAGGATTATACAACAGGAAAGAAAATATTTTTGTTAATGGATGTATCAGAAATAAAATCAAATTTAGATTCCAATACAGTTTTCAGTTTCTTGACAATTTTATGCTCTTTCTGAAAATAGCACTGTCTTTGAAAATCAACTGAATATTATGGCTTGCCTTTCTTTTCAATGTCCCAAGTAAAATCAAATTACTTTTTATTATTTCTAGTACGTCGAAAAATTCTAAGTATTCTTGACTCGATTGACTTCAGTCAGGAGATCCCTGAGCCTTTGCAGTTGGATTTTTTTGATCGGGCCCAGATTGAACAAGTTATTGCTAACTGTGAACACAAGAATTTACGGGGACAGACAGTCTGCAATGTCAAGGTGAGGATTGCTTTAAAGTACATATCTGCAGTGTCAAGTGGCTCAGACCTTAAGTCATCAGAAACAAATAGAACCATATAGGTTTTCTTTCTGATAGAGACATTGGTTTAGTAGTTTATAGGAAGGACTGTGATTTTTGTAAAATATCCCTGAAATAAAACTTAATATATCACCTAACTTCTTGAAAAGGGATACTTAATATTTTGGTCTGGAAATTGGACAGTGCTCCTGTTAGATTATATATAAAGGTATCTGACATCTTTCCCTTTAGGGCAGTTTATGGTAATTGCTAGGTGTTATTGTTCTACCAGTGTCTGAAATGTCTTATTTTTCTTTCTTTTCCTAATTATCCAGCTTCTTCATAGGGTTCTTGTAGCTGAAGTAAATGCCCTTCAGGGTATGGCAGCCATAGGACAGAGACCTCTACTAATGGAGGTAAGCTCTATTGAGTATGTGTTCATTTCAACCTTTTAACTACTTAGGTTGCTGGTGAAAAGACTAAAATAGTATATTAACATGTAGTTTGCTAATTAGTAAGCTGCCTAAAAATTAAACATTTAGGGAGTCTTTCACTTTTGATTTTATAACTTTTATAAACCGAACTATCTGGTATGCCAAAATAAATAACACCTTTTCTGCTAGGCTAGTTAAGGATTTGCAACCTGACCATATTTCGTATTAGACTTCACTTGGTCCCCATCAGTGAGAGAGGAGAGTCATTTGTCATCACAAGTGGAAAGTTACAGATAAGAGGTCAGGTGGGAAGAACCACATGAATGGAGATACAGCTGGCCAGGCCAAAGCAAGAGGCAAAGAAATAAAAGAGATGTCAGAGAAACATGCCATTGAACTTGGAGTTTAGATAATTCTAGTGCTCTAGAGTAAGCAAGTATAAGTAGACAGGTACAAGGAGAAAGAAGATGGTGTCAAAAAATACATATTTATCTATGCCACTTCTGTCCCCTACCTTTCATGCACATACACACACATACATACCTTATATGTTAATATTTTTTATAGCCCTGGCTACTGAAATAATATGAAAAGATACCTGCTTCCTGGAATGCATGTAGTAGGTTTCCAAATAAATATTTTCTGAGTAACTGACAGATAACTGATCTTATTTGCCTGTTTAACCTTGTGATTCAATTCCTGTGGCTTTAGGAAATCAGCACTGTACTTCAGTATGTGGTAGGAAGAAATAAATTGCTGCAGTGTCTTCATGCAAAACGTCATGCTCTGGAGTCGTGGAGACAACTGGTAGAAATTATACTGACAGCTTGTCCCCAGGACCTCATTCAGGCAGAGGATCGACAACTGATTATTCGTGATATTTTACAAGATGTGCATGATAAGGTGACGTACTTCCTAAAATACTTTATACTGCTGAACAAATGTATCATTTAAACAAATATATTTTGGCATCCTAATTGTTTTCCATTTTCGACTGGGAGTAAAATAGAATTCTGCAATACCAACATTAAGACTTTCCTTGAGAAAGGGATTAATTCTGTATAGTAGTGGCTCTCAACCAGAGTGTGTGTCTGAATTATCTCGGGAGCTTTGTAAAAATTCACATGGACAGAGCCGACCCCAGACCTACTGAATGTAGTGTTGAGACCATTTATGTGAATTTCAAAAAGAAAACCTCCCTAGGGAATTCTGATAGGAATCCCTTCTGGTTAAGAACACCCATTACCTAGCATCATATTTAAATTTCTCTGTATATATTAGATTCCTTTCTTTCTTTCTTTCTTTTTCTTTCTTTCTTTCTTTCTTTCTTTCTTTCTTTCTTTCTTTCTTTCTTTCTTTCTCTCTCTCTCTCTCTTTCTTTCTTTCTTTCTTTTTGACTAATTTCTGTGTTCCATTCTTATATTGTTACCATAGTTGACAAGCTAAATGTATATAAAACTTGTTAATGGGCTGTGTGCAGTGATTCATGCCTGCAATCCCAGAACTTTGAGAGGCCAAGGTGGGAGGATCACTGGAGCCCAGGAGTTTGAGACCAACCTGGGCAACATAGTGAGATTCCATCTCTATGAGCATGATGGTGTGCACCTGTAGTCACAGTTGCGGGAGGCTGAGGTGGGAAGACCGCCTGAGCCCAGGAGGTCAAGGCTGAAGTGAGCTGAGATTATGCTACTGCACTCCAGCCTCGGTGACAGAGCGAGACCCTGTCTTCAAAAAAAAAAAAAAGCTATGAAACTTGTTAATGATTATAGCTGAAAGCAAGATTCTCACTCTAATTTGCCCTTGTCCTTTAAGATACTGGATGATGAAGCTGCGCAAGAGTTAATGCCTGTGGTCGCCGGGGCAGTGTTCACACTGACTGCTCACCTAAGCCAGGCCGTCCTCACTGAACAGAAGCAAACATCAGTCTTGGGACCAGCAGAGGCCCATTACGCTTTTATGCTTGATAGTTGCTTCACCTCACCTCCTCCTGAAGAGAACTCATTAGTGGGTTTTGCTTCTATTGGAGATTCTTCACTTTACATCATATTGAAGAAACTGTTAGACTTCATTTTGAAGACAGGTTTTTTTCATTTAAATTGTCTATAAATTCTATCTTTTGTATTTGTTTTAACTTTAATTGAGAAAAGATTTTCATTTGACATCTTCCTAATCTCCCTAGGTGGTGGATTCCAACGAGTGAGGACTCACTTGTATGGCTCTCTGCTTTATTACTTACAGATTGCCCAGAGACCTGATGAACCAGACACCTTAGAAGCAGGTAGAATGAGATCAATTCCTAATCTTTTCTTGATTGGGAGATGGTTACTTTAAATTGAAAAAAAAAAATCACTTCTCCATCTTTTGACTAATCACAACTGTAAAAAATGAGTGTTAGTGTCATTTTTAAAGCATTTACTCAAAAGTTGAGGAAGAATGTTTAGTTTTTAAGAATTATGAAGTAGTACATGAGTTCTACTTTTAAGATAACCTTCAAATAATACTTTAGCTTTATATACTTCTGTAACTCCCTCACTTGCCTCAAGTCCGACTGAACAGTGTGCTCTACATAGAATGGTCCAATGTCTTTCTTTCCTTTGTACTACATCAGAGTACTTATCTAGTTGATTCTTTTAAAATATCTCGGCCTGGCATGGTGGCTCACGCCTGTAATCCTAGCACTTTGGGAGGCCGAGGCCTGTGGATCACCTGAGGTCAGGAGTTTGAGACCAGCTTGGCCAATATGGTGAAACCCCATCTCTACTAAAAATCAAAAAGTTAGCAGCCATGGTGGCAGGCATCTGTAATCCCAGCTACTCAGGAGGCTGAAGCAGGAGAATCGCTTGAACCCAGGAGGCAGAGGTTTCCCAGATTGCGCCACTGCCCTCCAGCCAGGGCAACAAGAGCGAAACTCTGTCTGAAAAAGAAACACAAAAGTCTTTGTTATTCCATGATATGGATGAAACACTTATCTGCCATTTTCCTTATTCACAGGCATTTCAATTGTTTCTAAATTTTTATTACAAAAATGCTACATCAACTTTTTTATATGCCTATATTTCTCAAAAAGGATACTGCTTAATGGTGGAATTTCCATGTGTAAAAGTATGTACTTTTATTTTAAAAAGATTCAAATGAATGACCTTCTCCAGTATAAACTCATCAATAGTATACATGTATCTTTTTGTATTAGTGAGGTTTTCTTTGGATAAATTCCAAGAAGTGGAATTTCTTGGTCAAAAGTTAGGCACATTTAAAATATTGCTAAATGCTGCTTTCTAAAATATAGTTAGCATTTTTAATTGAAACTAATCTTAAGACATGAAAATGTTATTAAGTGTTCAACACATCAGTATATAATGCTTTATATACTTTATAGACATTTGATGTTCAGTCAAGTCATTCAGAGTTATTCTGCCATTTGTTAAGAAGTTGTCAGAGCACCTTCTGATAATGGATTTTCTTTGGGCTCTTCACCTTTGTGAGTGTTATTTTGTATACACTGTTAAAAACCACTGTGTATGTAAGGTTCAATAGATCTCATTATCCTTATGGTGGTTGTATTTTATGCCATACATAGTACCCTATAAGGTAGTAATAGCCAAATGGTAGATTTATAAGCATGTAGCACCCACATAAATAATGCATGAGAATATTTGTAAGATGAGGAAAAATAGCAGAATAGTTTAGAGAAGTTTTTAAAGCAAACATGAGCTTCTTTTAAGAAAAGAGATAGTAATGGGATTTCTCCACTCTCAGCACCTCCCACATTTTTCTTTTGTGTGTGTTTTTCGTAACATTCCATTTAGTTGAATCGGCCAAGTCACCACTTAACCACTAGGTGGGGCTCTACAATAGGCTTTTTATAAGAAGTCATCAAGATGCCAATTTAAAAACTGCTGCTGTGTAGTAGTTGGAAAAAATGAGATTAGTTTCAAATACAAGTTATTGCTTTATTTAATGTACTTGTGAAATTTTTAAAGAGTCTTACATAAGAGTATGTTTGTGGGTCTTACATAAAATGTATGATCATACTGTTCCTAATCATTGTATATTTAAATTACCTTTATAATGGGTGTGCTTTTATTTTTAATAAGTATTTCAACTAAAAAAAGGAATAAAAATATCTGATTTTTTTGGAGGCAGATTTTTGTCTACATTGTACCTGATCCTTTCTAGCTAAATTTTCTTTTCTTTTCTTTTCTTTTCTTTTCTTTTCTTTTCTTTTCTTTTGTTTTCTGAGACAGAGCTTCACTCTGTAGCCCAAGCTGGAGTACAGTGGTGCGATCTCAGCTCACTGCAACCTCCGCCTCCTGGGTTCAAGTGATTCTCCTGCCTCAGCCTCCCCAGTAACTGGGATTATAGGTGTGCGCCACCACGCCCCACTAATTTTTTGTATTTTTAGTAGAGACAGGGTTTCACCATGTTGGCCAGGCTGGTTTTGAACTCCTGTCCTCAAGTGATCCACCCGCCTCGGCCTCCCAAAGTGCTAGGATTACAGGTGTGAGCCACCACGCCTGGCAGTTTTAAAAGATCTCAATAAAAGATAAAAGATTGATTAGCGGCTGGGCATGGTGGCTCACACCAGTAATCCCAGCACTTTGGGAGGCCAAGGCAGGCGGATCATGAGGTCAGGAGATCAAGACCATCCTGGCCAACATGATGAAACCCCATCTGTACTAAAAATACAAAAATTAGCTGGGCGTGGTGGCATGCACCTGTAGTCCCAGCTACTGGGGAGGCTGAGGCAGGAGAATCGCTTGAACCTGGGAGGTGGAGGCTGCAGTGAGCCGAGATCATGCCACTGCACTCCAGCCTGGAGACAGAGCCAGGCTCTGTCTCAAAAAAAAAAAAGGAAAAAAAAAAAGACTGATGAGCAGGATAAATACAGGACGTTGGTTCTCATGGAGTCTTGTAATTCATTTTGATCTCTTTAAGAATGATTTATCCTTTTCCTGGTACAATTATTATCTTAGTGTTATGAAACATGCATGAAATAGGTGCATTGTGTTATTAGAGTTAACCTGCTTGGACCCACCGGTCAGTGGGCCTTTGTGTACAAGCAGTGATGGAAGGATTTTTTTGTTGTGTTTTTTTTTTTTTCTTTAGCTCATACCTAGCATGTGAGGTATAATTACTCAGTTATTACACTGCTTTCTACTGGAGTGTTTTTTTCTGTTTTAATCCTTTTAGCCAAGAAAACCATGTGGGAAAGGCTCACAGCCCCTGAAGATGTATTTAGCAAATTACAGCGAGAAAACATAGCCATTATTGAAAGTTATGGCGCCGCCCTCATGGAAGTGGTCTGTCGAGATGCTTGTGATGGTCATGAGATTGGAAGGGTAAAGCAACTCTTATTTAGTATTATAATTGAATAAGTATTTTGACTTATTAAGGTATAAACTGATTCACGGCTGGGTGTAGTGCCTCATGCCTGTAATCTCAGTGCTTTCGAAGGCCAAGGTGGGCGGATTTCTTTAGTATAGGAGTTTGAGACTAGCCTGGGCAACATGGTGAAACCCCATCTCTACAAAAAATACAAAAAATTAGCCAGCCATGGTGGCATGCACCTGTAGTCCCAGTTACTTGGGAGGCTGAGGTGGGAAAATTGCATGAGCCCAGGAGGCAGAGGTTGCTTGCGGTGAGCTGTGATCAAGGCACTGCACTCCAGCCTGGGCTGCAGAGTGAGACCCTGCTGCAAAAAATAAAATAAAATAAATTGATTCAACTTTTAATAATGTATGGTACATATTAAGAATTATTTTTTATAATATACTGTATTTTCTTATTTGCTATAATTTGAGACTTCTGTTTTATTTATTCATATGTTGTGTTTAATTTTGTTAGAATCTTAATTCAGAATTGCCTTTCAGAATTATCTTCTTGCTAATTTTGAGGTTGACTGGTAGAAACAACAGAAACGCTGCTTAATAAAGATCTTTGGTTAAGAGAATGCTGAATAAATTGCCTTGTACTGAATAGATCTTTGTCTGCCTAATTGCTTTGTGGAGAATTTGTATTTATATTTCTTGTACAGTATGGTGGCACACTGGTAATGATGCAGTGAGAAGATAACTTCTTCTTAATGGAAAATTATGTAGCAATTAAATCATGTTTTTGAAGACCATAGGAAATAGGATTTTAAAAAATAAACTAGCATAACCTTTTAGTTACGTTTTTTTGTTTGTTTGTTTGTTTGTTTTTGAGATGGAGTCTCGCTCTGTCGCCCAGGCTAGAGTGTAGTGGCGCGATCTCGGCTCACTGCAAGCTCCGCCTCCCGAGTTCACGCCATTCTCCTGCCTCAGCCTCCCAAGTAGCTGGAACTACAGGCGCCCGCCACTACGCCTGGCTAATTTTTTGTAGTTTTAGTAGAGACAGGGTTTCACCGTGTTAGCCAGGATGGTCTCGATCTCCTGACCTCGTGATCCTCCCGCCTCGGCCTCCCAAAGTGCTGGGGTTACAGGCATGAGCCACCACACCTGGCCACCTTTTAAGTTATGTTTTAAAAATTTTAAAATATTTGTATGCATAGAAAAAATACTGGTAGGAGACAGACCAAAATGGATGAACTGTATTTATCAGATTGTGTAGTTATTACTTTTTCTTTTCTTTTTTCTTTTTATTGAGACAGAGTCTTGCTCTGTTGCCCAGACTAGAGTGCAGTGGCGTGATCTTGGCTCACTGCAACCTCTGCCTCCCAGGTTCAAGCAATTCTCCTGCCTCAGCCTCCCGAGTAGCTGGGATTACAGGCATGCATCACCATGCTGGGGTAATTTTTATTTTTATTTTTATTTTTATTTTTTTTGAGACAGAGTCTCGCTTTGTCACCCAGGCTGGAGTGCAGTGGCACGATCTCGGCTCACTGCAACCTTTGCCTCCCAGGTTCAAGTGATTCTTTGCCTCAGCCTTCCGAGTAGCTCAGATTACAGGCGCCCACCACCACGCCCAGCTATTTTTTTTTGTATTTGTAGTAGAGATGGAGTTTCACCATCTTGGCCAGGTTGGTCTTGAACTCCTGACCTCGTGATCCACCTGCCTTGGCCTCCCAAAGTGCTGGGATTACAGGCGTGAGTCACCGCTCCTGGCCTAATTTTTTTAATGGCCAAGCTTGTCTCGGATTCCTGACAAGTGCTCCACCTGCCTCTGCCTCCCTAAGTGTTGGGATACAGGGGTGAGCCACTGTGCCCAACCTAGTTATTATTTTTCTGTGTTTTCTGTAATGAGCATTATAAAACTTCACAGTGAGAAAAAACAGCTGTTAAAAAAATTTCTTTTCTCTAACAAGCAATGTTAGAGTCTACTAAAATACATCTAATGCCACTAGTTTAACGTGTTAGGTTTTGTTTTGGAAATACATCTTTACCTGAGAGCTTTCCTTTATTGATAAATTGAGGTTCTGGAGCCATAGTTTTTAACTTCTCAAAAAAAAAAAATAAAAAGGAAATTTTATTGCAAGTAACATTCTCTTTATGAAAAAAATTCTTCATATTTCATATCTGATGTCAGATAAATTCAGTTACTGTTGTTGATTTTGATAGCATCTACATGTTTTGGACTTTAATTTATTCTTCCTTCAGATGCTGGCCCTGGCTCTACTTGATAGAATTGTCTCTGTGGATAAACAGCAGCAGTGGCTTTTGTATCTTTCTAACAGTGGCTACTTGAAGGTCCTCGTAGACAGCTTGGTAGAAGATGACCGTACTTTGCAGAGCTTACTCACGCCACAGCCTCCCCTTTTAAAAGCACTTTATACTTATGAATCTAAAATGGTAAGTCTTTCTAGACATTTGATGTTAGATCAAGAAGTCATTTTCTCTTGGCTGTAGATGTATTAAAGAAAATTAATGTGGCATACATTTTGAATATTTCTGTCATAAGCTGGAATCCTTTTTTTAAGGAGTTTTAAACTTTGGAATCTTCCTAGTGTGCAAAAGATGAGTGAAATGATCCTCAAAGGGATAGCCGGATAATGGGACTGCTGCTTCCCTCACTCACTCAGGTTGCTCACGATGGCAATATGACAGCCAGTGCTCCGTGAGGACAGAGCAAAATTGTCCTCTCACAATACAATTTAGACTATAGTAGTTGCCTATTGAAAATTTCCATGTAGATATGCTAGTTCTATTCTAAACACAGCATTTTCAATATAGTATATAATTCATTGTTTCTTTGCCTGCAAATCTGTTTTAATTTCTTTTTCCTCCTGGTTAAAAGGATCACAAATGTTACGATAATAGAAGCACTGAAGTTTTAGATTCTTCATTTACTCCTTTTTCCTCCTTCATTTATTTAACAGGTATTTATTAAATACCTGCAAAACGGCAGGCATGGCACTAGGTACTAGAGACACAGCTGTTAGCAAAACAGACAAAATTCCTTGCCCTCCATGGGCCCACATGATAATAACAGGACCCACACTGTAAACGAATACTTGAATCATGCAAGCTACTGTCTGTGGGCACTTTAGATATGTTGAACACTGAGTCCTCATGGAAATCCTAGGAAGAAAGCGGTATAATGTAACCTGTCACTAGCCCAGATTTCTCTTCAGTGATAACTAAGAATGAGAAATTTGCCATGAAAGTGTTGCATTTTTCTCTGAGGCCCTTGGACATGATTTCAGCACTGATGATTTTTCTCTTGTAACTCCTCAGGCATTTCTCACAAGAGTGGCAAAGATACAGCAGGGGGCATTAGAGCTGCTAAGATCAGGGGTGATTGTGAGACTAGCTCAATGCCAAGTCTATGACATGCGCCCAGAAACGGACCCGCAGAGGTAAGAGTCTATATAGATTAATTTGGTTAAACTCCCAGTAAAGGATTATTAAGGGAAAAAAAAATTCCAAACATAATTTTGCCGCTTAGCAATTCTCTTTCATCTTGGTGTGGGTTTTTTTGGTCATATTGTGCCCCCGTCATTTACTAATAAATGGAAGTTGCTACTAGGGAAAAAGTAGGTAGGGGTGGGAGAGAATTTAGTAAATGTGTACTTGCCCAATGTTATTGTTATGTTCAATTGACATACTTGTTTGCAGTTACACTATCTTTTAAAGAGTTGTAGTAAAATTATAATTTGTTACAGATTTCCTGTTCCGGATGATTTGAATAGAATTTCAGATTATATATATATTTTTTCTGATTTCAATATTTTGCTTACTGCTTGCTAATTCAAAAGCTTCAAATGGAATTGTTTTCAAGTTTCAAGCTTTTCAGCTGATTTCTTAGTTTCACATTCGATTTGAATGTGGAAAATTTGATTTGATTTTCTTTTTTGTTTACATGACTGCAGCATTGTTAGGCAGACAGCATACCTTCCTAGAAGTAAATAATACTTAGTTTGAGTTTAGTAATTGTTTTAAAAGGATCTATTAGCAACTTGAATGTTTGAATTTTTAAGGCTTAACTACAGAACTGTTTTACCTCCAGGGAAAAACATTTATTTTAGTATTGCGGTCTAAAGTTTCAAACATGAGAGTTATTACTTTCACCTTAGGTAAAGTGGGTTGAGTTAAATACTCTTTAGTTCATGGCATGCTATTATCACTTGTCTGTGCAAAGCCTCTCTCTTATTTTCTTATTCTGCTTTCGTTCCCCCTCAATAGGCAGCCATTTTTTTGGTCTAAAAATTTAAATATAAACATTTACAATAAATATTAGCTTATTAATACAATGTTCTGAGACCTACTCTGAAAGGTTAAGTGATTTTACAGCCTCATTTTGACTCTTAAATCTTGTTTTATTTTTATACAGATTGAGCTTCTCTAATCTGAAAATCTGAAATCTGCAGTGCTCCTAAATCTCAAACTTTCTGAGTGCCAATATGATGCTCAAAGGAAATGCCCATTGGAGCAATTTGGATTTTGGATTTTCAGATTAGAGGTGCTCAGCCAGTAAGTATGTATAATGCAAATATTTCAAAATCCAAAAAAATCTGCAACACTGCTGGTACCAAGCATTTTGGGTAAGTGGTACTCACCCTATACAATGGGCAGCATAGTGGATTTTTGGCTTGGGTAGAGGAGAGAGAATTTTAGGGAAAGTAGCTTTTTAAATCTGTTTCTTACTTAACAGCCTATATGGCCCAAGGAAGCTTTAGAGAAGAATAAAAATGTTTTGGAAGTTTCAAGCATTATCTTGTCAAATTACATAGGTTTTCCTTGATAAGATTTTTCAGAATTCAAATAACTGTTTTTACTAACTAAGCTATGAGTTTAGGAAGACACATCTTTCTCTGGACCGTGGATGTGTGTGTGGGATGCAGAGTACTCACTAGTCGCTTCACATCTTAATCAGCCGGCTCTGATTTATTTGCCATATCAGTGTTAAGGAATTGCCGAGAGTATACCTTAATTCTTGGAATGTTTTCTCCTTGTTTGGTTGAAATAAGCATGTTTGGCATGAGAGACCCTCCAATGTTCATCCCTACCCCAGTGGATCGCTACCGCCAGATTCTCCTCCCAGCTCTCCAGCTGTGCCAGGTCATCCTCACATCTAGTATGGCCCAGCACTTGCAGGCAGCAGGGCAGGTAAGGTGAACCCTTTGTTTAGATATTGTCTAGAGCAAAATTCTCATTTTACAAGTACAGAAACCTTACACACATAGAACGCTTAAGTGAATTTACGTTAGTCCTAATGTTTGTGGCAGAGCAGGGTAGAGAAAATAGGCCCCTGTACTTTGTTCTTAACTACATTGGTCCATTTTTATACTGTTGTTTGAATGAAACACTGTAGCTAATTAATAGAATCATAAGACAGGAAACAAGAGATTGAAATTTGTTCTTCTATAAAAGAAAGCAGTTATTGTGATAGGAGTAAGCTGGCTTCTAAAGTGTAATTTAACCAGGTATCTATTGAGAGAGGGCTATGCTAGGCCTTGCAGGCTGGGCATGGTAGCTCACGCCTGTAATCCCAGCACTTTGGGAGACTGACAGATGATAATACTGCATTTATATATGATAGAGAATGAAATAATTTAAATGAGTGATTTTGCTGTCAAAAATTTTTTAAACACCAGAAATTAGTTTTATTTTGATTGCTTTTCAGTGAAACACTAACATTCCAACACACATTTTTTTAAAAATTAATATTACATGTAATTTAGCCTTTCACTGATTGATTAGGCTTATCATGAATCTACAACCTTGTATTGCTTTATTGTATTTTGGAACTGTGTCCTAAAACACTTTGATTTCTGGTAATTTTTTCTGCTTTCTCTACCATCAGGCCTTAGGCCATCTCACCAAGGTAGATGCTGCTGTTCTAAAGTGGCACCTTATTTTATATCATAGCAATCTGGGTTGACGTCCTACTTCTTTTAGGCCTATGTGGTCTTCAAGTTAGTACTTTTTAAAACTCAGAGACTTTGCCTGTCTTCCCCTAGATTGAGATTAAGATTTTTTAGTAGAAGTGGGACATTATGATATAAGACACTGGTTCCCTAACACCAATCTTGTATTGACTGAAGCAGAATCACCTGAGGAGCCTCTTAGAGAAGCACAGATGACTGAGTTCTGTGACCAGACATTATAAGCTTAGGCTAGGAATCTTTATTAAAAAACAAAAATGATCACAATTCTGAGTGATTCACATCCTTGGCTTGTTTTGGCATATAGTCTGCCTTTAAAATGTTTGTAAGCTAGTTGAGATATTCCTAAGTGAAAATACTGAAAGAGGACTCCATGAGTGTACATTATAAAATGCCAAAGTGGAAGGGTAGAGCTGGGAGGTCAGGATTTATATCTCCTTTTTTTAACCGCATCAAAAGGAGAGTTATGGCCAGGTGTGGTGGCCCATGCCTGTAATCCCAGCACTTTGGGAAGCCAAGGTGGGAGGATCACTTTAGCCAGGAGTTTGAGCCCAGCCTGAGCAACATAACGAGACCCTATCTCTCTCTCTCTCTCTCTCTCTCTCTCTCTCTCTCTGTCTCTTTTTTTTTTTTTTGAGACAGAGTCTCACTTCGTCGCCCAGGCTGGAGTGCAGTGGCACGATTCCAGCTCACTGCAACCTCCACCTCCCAGGTTCAAGTGATTCTTGTGCCTCAGCCTCCTGAGCAGCTGGAATTACAGGTGTGCACCACTGCACCTGGCTAATTTTTGTATTTTTAGTAGAGATGGCATTTCACCATGTTGGCCAGGCTGGTCTCAAACTCCTGACCTCAGGTGATACCCGCCTCGGCCTCCCAAAGTGCTGAGATTACAGGCGTGAGCCACCATGCCTGGTTCCTATCTCTATTATAATAAAAATGAATTTTTTTAAAAAAAGAATTAGACAAAAGCTTTTATGTGATTTCCCCATGTCATGCTAGTTACCGTTTCATAGAGCAGCTTCTTGAATTCACTAGTCATTTTTATACCGATTTATATTAAATTCTTACTCTAGTTCATTTGGCCAAACAATAAAGAAAATAGGGGTCAGATAATAGTTTTCATACAGTAGTTCTGAGTTATATTCTTCTACAGTAGTCTCCAAATGTATTAACTTATAAGCTTTAAAATAATCCTTTAGTCTTGTGAATTTTAAATGTTTACTTCCTGAAGAGATAAATATGTAAGTGCAGAAAACAATTGCTTATCTGTTACTCATCCTCATTTATTGTGAGGTTGAGTATTGTATTACTGAGTATTATGGTAAAGTTGAAGGTTACTTCCTTCAACATTATTTATAAAATGAATTATGCATTTATATATAATTTTCTACTTCTACCTCTGTTTTTTCTATTCCTCTTCCTTTTCAATGGCTTAGGTATTGCAGTTTCTTATTTCACATTCTGATACCATACAAGCAATTCTGCGCTGTCAGGATGTTAGTGCTGGGTCTTTGCAGGAATTGGCTCTGCTGACAGGAATTATAAGTAAAGCAGCACTTCCTGGTGAGTTGATTATGTTGAAAGGATTTTTAATAATTCTTTAAAGACTGACATAAATTAATAGAATGAGTTTTTTTGTTACTTTGCAGCTATATATGACTTATTTGAAATTGGTACTGCTAACAGAGCCTTTATTTATGTAATAAGTTTATGTTTATAAAATGATACACGCTTGGCTGGGTGTGGTGGCTCATGCCTGAGATCTCATCACTTTGAAAGGCTGAGGCAGGATGATTGCTTGAGGCCAAGGGTTCAAGACCAGCCTGGGCAACATAGAGACACCCTGTCTCTACAAAAAAATTTTAAAAATTAGCTGGGTGTTGGGGCATTCACCTGTGGTCCTGGCTACTTGGGAGGTTGAGGTAGGAGGATTACTTGAGTTGGGAAGGTTGAGACTGCAGTCAGCCAAGATTATGCCGCTGCAGTCCAGTCTGGGCAACAGAGCAAGACTCCGTCTCTGTTTTTTTTTTTTTTTTTTAAGATATAGGCTTATTATAAAAATATTCAAAAGGAGATAACTAACACTCAAAATCTCACCACCTAGAAATTACCAAATGTTGACATTTGATAAATTTTCAAACATTGCTTTATGTGTACGTACATATGAGAAAGGGAGGGGGAGAGAGAGAAAGAAAGCAACAGAGGCATACAGAGGCAACTAATGAGAATAGGATAAACTTTTACATGCTGTTTTAAAAAACAAATATTTAATTTTACATGAATTTATTTATTTATTATACTTTAAGCTCTAGGGTACATGTGCACAACATTCAGGTTTGTTACATAGGTATACATGTGAATTTTACGTGAACACAGACAAAAATCTAATTGAAGAGAAACGAAAGGAATTGCCAAATTCCAGACAAATGTTTCTTTACTATTAGAGTATGTCACCTTTTAAAAGATCACTGCGAGTAAGGAAAAACATTATGAAACATTATTAAGATACTTTGGTTACTTTCCCCCCTTGTAATTTCTTTACTACATGTAAATTTTGAATCAGTTAACTCCCTGATGGGAAAGATGAAATGATGACTTCTTTTACACTTCCTCTTCCACCCTCAGATGATGTTTGCTTATATCATTTTAACCTTGTCAGGTTTTGTAACATTTACATCTGTTATGCAACCATAATATCCTCAGCTACTTAGTTTTAGTTGTATATTTACATGGATTCACTGCAAAACAACAGTTGTGTTCCCCACCATGGCATGACCATTCACGAGTTCTTTCTTTTGATTTATCTCTTGGTATTTTTTTTTTTCTTTCTTTCTTTCTTTTTTTTTTTTGAGACGGAGTCTTGCTCTGTCGCCCAGGCTAGAGTGCAGTGGCGTGATCTCGGCTCACTGCAAGCTCCGCCTCCCCGATTCATGCCATTCTCCTGCCTCAGCCTCCCGAGCAGCTGGGACTACAGGCGCCCGCCACCACGCCTGGCTAATTTTTTGTATTTTTAGTAGAGACGGAGTTTCACCGTGTTAGCCAGGTCTTGATCTCCTGACCTTGTAATCTGCCTGCCTCGGCCTCCCAAAGTGCTGGGATTGCAGGCTTGAGCCACCGCGCCCGGCCTATCTCTTGGTATTTTTAATTTGTACTAAGGTTCCTTCCCTCAAGAAAAGGCATGCTGTCTCATATTCCTGAAATTCTCTAAGAATGTCTGAAGGTTATCTTTGTTCTTTAATGACAGGATGGCCGATTATGATTTTCTTTTGCTTAGAATATGTAATATAAATGATAGTAGCTGGCATTTATTAGGCATGTATGTGCCAGGTACTGTTTTAAATACTTGACATGTTAATTGATTGGAAGACACAGCAGTCTTATGAGGTAGAACTGTCATTATCCACATTTTACAGCTGAGGAGGCTGAGGCACAGGGAGGTTAACTTGTCCAAAGTCACACAGATAACACTGCATAGTATAGAGTTTCCCAGGCAGTATGTCTTTTGAATCTATATATGTAACTACGAGGCTACACTGCCTCCATTTTTATGTTGCTTTGGAGATGTCTGAGGCAACCTCTGAATCCACCCTATAATCCCCAATAATTTTTTTGTCTGGGCTGTCTCGGTGGCTGAGCCCTCTGGGTTGAGAGAAGTTGAGAGTTGGCCAGGGCTGAGTACAGTGCCGGCTGAGTTACTTGGAGCCTGTGCTTCTTCCAAGGAGATCCCAGGGTCTATTCCACCCAGCCTGTGGTGTGCTTCGTTCACCAGTTCATTCCAGTGTCCTAAGATGATACCAAGTCAGACCACCCTTCTTGTCTCTACTAAGGTCCTGTAGTGTTGTGGGGTGGAACTCCTAATGGTTTTTCCTTTGATTTTTTCCAGGACTTAACTAATTACTCTCAATGTACTTCTGTAAATTGTAGGGTCTCCATGAGATTTTTTCTTATCAGCACATACAGCTCCTGCCCATCCTTTTTAATTGACTGCCTGGTTTTCCAGTTGTGAGATAGTTAACCAGACCCTTGTTTTATTTGTTTGTTTGTTTTTGTTTTTATTTTTGGGGGGACAGGGTCTCACTCTTGTCACCCAGGCTGGAGTGCAAAGCTGCAATCGTGGCTCACTGCAGCCTTGACCTACCTGGCTCAAGTGATCCTCCCACCTCAGCTTCTCAAGTAAGCAGGACTACAGGCACATGCTGTCACACCAAGCTAATATTTTAGTTTTTGTAGAGACAGGGTCTTGCTATGTTGCCCAGGCATTCTCGAACTCCTGGCCTCAAGCATTCCTCCCACCTCAGTCTCCCAAAGTGCTGGGATTACAGGCAGGAGCCACCACGCCTGACCTATTTGTTTGTTTTAGAGACTGGGTCTTACTCTGTCACCCAGGTTGGAGTGCAGTGGCATGATCATAGCTGGAACGCCTGAGCTCAAATGATCCTCCTGCCTCAGCCTCCTAAGTAGCTGAGAATACAGCACACACCACCACACCTAGCTAGTCCGTTGTTTTTTAATCAGATTCTATGACATGCTGTTTCCAAGCTTCTTAAAATTTTAAACAGTGTGGCATTTAATAACTTTGTGTGTATATGTGTGTGTACTTATCTATTTATCTCTAGCTATATATTTACATATGCATTCATAAACATTTTTGTACATTTGTTTTTATTACTTTTTAAATTTTTAATTTTTTGTTGTTGTTGAGACAAGGTCTCACTATGTTGCCCAGGCTGGTCTCGAACTCCTGGCCTCAAGCAATCCTCCCGCCTCAGCTTTCCAAAGTGTTGGGATTACAGGCGTGAGCCAATGAATCTGGCCCCATTTTTGTCCATTTGAACTGATAAGACTTGATAAATTCCTGGCAGTACTTTATCAGAAATATATATGCTTAACATTTTTGTTAAAAATAATACCAAATATCCTCCCAAACTTTTGAAAACACTTTTAAACAAGTTATACTCCTATCAACCCTGTTGTGTACAGTTCAGCCCTGTATTATCCTATAATTTGCTATAATTTATGCACGTTTGTCTTAAATGCTCCCATTAGATTGCAGTTCTGTTTGTGACTTTGTATCCCCCATGCTGCCTAGCCCACTACCGTGTATGTTGTACCTCCACAAATCTTATCAGCAGATTATTTTGTTTCTGTGACTCACAGATACATATATTTTTTAATTTTATTTTTTTAAATAAAGATGAGGCCTCACTATGTTGTCCATGCTGGTTTCAAACTCCTGGACTCAAGCAATCCTCCCACCTCAGCCTCCCAAAATGCAGATGTGAGCCACCATGCCCAGCTGGCTCACAGATATTCTGAAAAGTATTTTGGAGTTGAGAGTGATTGATATACATAGAATAGTTAGATGGCATTTAGCAGAAAGATCTTACAGAACCTGAGAATTGGAAGTCCTTTTAAATTGAGGCAGCAGTTGACATGCAGGGGAAAGTGAACTTTGGAACAGCAATACCTGGGTGCAGAGTTAGCAAGTTTGAGGACGAAGAGGAAAAAGTCTTAGTTTCATGATAGTGTTAGGTGCAAAATCAAGGTTTCAAGGAGTTCAGATGGGAAAGGAGGGCACATAAGAATTATGAATACAAGCAGCAACTGAAGAACTTTCCAAAAATTGATACTAACCAAGTTTTTGCTTGGTTTTGTTTTGGAGTACAAGAAAGACTTTAGCCTATTTTCAAATAGGAAAACTCTTCTGTGGCAGGGTAGATTTTAGTATGTTAGAAGAGAAAGCGATTCTGGGAGGAGACTCTCAGAGGAGTTGAAGGTGGGACAGGATAAGCTCTCGGGAAGCGGTGAGGCACAGGTGGAGGTATAACGAGCCCACATGTACCAGATGGTAGGATTTTCTGTCAGTTTGTGTTGAGGGCTGAGCTAATCTAAAAAGAGGAGGACTTGTCATTATGAGGAGAGAAGGATCAGGTTCTTGGTTATGTGCTATGGAGTCTGTGCTTGGAAGTGAGTACGAAGTGAATTAAAGGAATCTGAAAACACATAGGAAGTTTGAGTGGCTAGGATAGGTTTAGGTGGGTATTCCTCAGCATGATTAGTGATGGAACAAGGAAACAAACTGATGGGGAGAATGACATGTTACGGTCACTTGCAGGCTCATTAGAAATCAGGAGAGGCTATGGCACTATTAGAGGTGGGTCATTTCGATTTAGGAATTTTGTAACGGGTCCAAACTAAGAAGTTGAATGGAAATGTTTTTGTTTTCTTTGTAAATTGTACTTTGCCTAGGGGAAAAGAAAAAGCAAACTATGTATATTTAGAGGTGTTAAAAAGAAATGCATTTTATTCTTACTGTTTCATATTCTAAAAACTCCTTTATGAGAAAGTAATTTAGAAAATTACTTTTATCATTATAAAAAAATTAGATTTTTCTTGAAAACTAAAAATGCCTTTTAAGATCATTTCACTCTGCATTTTAGATTGGCTTTGAATGCACATGTACCAGTGCTGTTATTAATATATAACAGGTGCTTACAGTCTTTGTAAAATCATAGTTCTCAAAACTTTTTTATGGCAAGAATATCTGTTCATGCACATAAAGAATATAAAATATTAGAACCTCTCTTCCTAGTTTTTAATGTTTTTATTATAATAATATGTTTTAAAGCATTCTACATTTTATAGGGATATTAAGTGAACTTGACGTTGATGTAAATGAAGGGTCTCTAATGGAGCTACAGGGACATATTGGAAGATTCCAGGTAACTGATTCTTATTTCTTTAAATAGCAGTTATAAGACATGTTACAAAATATACCATCCTCCCCATTGTGCCCCCTAGATTTGGGAAACCCCTTTCAACTGTTTTGGTTCTTTGGTTTTTCTAAATAATATGCTTATATTGCTGCTTCTTGATTTTCTAATTTTAGTAATCATCTGTTGACTTTCCATTGTTGGGGGATGGGGAGGAGATGAGAATTTAGATGTTTTTACTCCTTTTCTTCCATCATACAATGTATACATTTCCCATAACACCCCATGAAACTCAATATAATTACATCATAGTTTTGGTTACATTAATATTTAGTGTTACATTATTATGACTGTGTAAATGTCATTTGTGAATAAGCCACGAGCAGACTGTTTGCCCTAGAGTTTTCTTTTTTATTTGCTTGGTTTTTATGTACTTATTACTAATTTATCCCCAGATTCTTTACAAGCTCTGTAATCTCCTCTCAATGCGTTCTAACATATTAGTTTGTCAATTCGATATTTTATCAGTCTTTCTGGGAGCCTCTTGGCCTGGTTTGGTCTGAGCATCTTTACTTTGTATTGACTGCAGAATAATTGTATTTATGTACTAGTGTTTATATCCCATTGTTTTTGATACAACAATTTTCTTAATTAGTCCTTTTTTCATGCACTGTTTTTCAAGATTTCAAAAGAAAAATGCTACTATTAGCATTTTTGTGTACATATTTTACTCTGGATTAAATAACACATGGTATCACTGGGACCGAGGGTATACACATAGTACATCATTTTGACATCATAATTGTCAAACAGCATTCCAGAAAAGATTGTACTCTCACCAACAAAACCCAAATACTTTGGGTTTTTTAAGTCATTTTTTATTGGTATGGAGGAAGACGCCTTTTTGATGGATCTTTCATAAGGTGAGCTTCGGAAATGTTTGAATGCATCTATTTTATCTATAAGAAGTGGCAAACACACATTTATAAATGTTAAACGTAGACATAACTATTTTGGCAAAATAAGTTTATATTATAGTCTCATTAATATGTTTTGCCTTATCGAAACTTACAGCGGCCGGGTGGGATGGCTCGCTCTTGTGATCCTAGCATTTTGGGAGGCCGAGGTGGGTGGATCGCTTGAGGCCAGGAGTTTGAGACCAGACTGGGGAACATGGCTAAACTCCATCTCTATTAAACATACAAAAATTAGCCATGTGTGGTGGTGCACGCCTGTAGTCCCAGCTACCTGCGGGGCTGAGGCACAAGAATTGCTTGAACCTAGGAGGCAGAGGTTGCAGTGAGCTGAGATCAGACCACTGCACTTCAGCCTGGGCAACAGAGCGAGAGACTGTCTCAAAAATAAATAAATAAAATAATAAGACATTGTATATTATGTATGTGTATACCTCCCTATGTATCTAAATCTGTATATGGTATTACCAATTTTTAAATACATGTTTCATTTAAAATACACTTATTATGTGCAGAACATTGTGCTAAGCACTTTAAATATAATACCATGTCTCAGGGAATCCTGACAGCCATCTTATAAGATAGGAATTGTTATTACCACTTTAGAAACGTGAACATACAGGCGTGAGAAATTAAGTAACTTATTCCAGGTCACAGAGCAAAAAGTTGTACCTGTTATTGGAACCCATGTCTCTAATTTGAAAGCCATTGGCTAACCTCTAGATATACTGCCAATGTTGAAAAGCTTGTCCTTTCTCTTTGAGAACCATGGGAAATACTGTATTCTCAGGTGAGAAGTATTAACATTTGAAACTGGGGACATTTGCATTTATCTTCCAAGGTGATCTGTGTGTTTGTAACCCCTTTATGAAGTCCCCGGGAGCAACCACAGGAGTAACAGCTTTTAGATTGGTGCCTTGGTAGACAAAATTATCACAAACATGTCCGTCTGGTGACTGCCCTCTCATTTTGCTTCTCTTTTGTTTATAAACTTGTTTTTCATTTAATGAATATCTTCCAAAGAATTAATACCTACTTTGATATAATGCAGAAAGTTCTTTGGCAAACATTTAGATGATACTGGGATTTATTGCTTTAAAAAAAAAAGGGTACTCTTTTCATCTGTTAGCTACCAATCAAATACCTTTGCAAAAAGTTGAATTTTAATAATGCTACTTTTAGTTGGCTCAGTTTTAAGTAAGATATTAGATACCTTAAGGACTGATTCCATTCTCCACTGAGTTTTTCTTGTTTCTATCCCTCAAGAAAGAGAGGTTACTAATTTTAAATACATTTAAGAGGATATCTTTTTCTTTGTTAGCGCCAGTGCTTAGGACTACTAAGTCGCTTTGGTGGCTCTGACAGACTGCGTCAGTTTAAATTTCAAGACGATAATGTGGAGGGAGATAAAGTAAGCAAGAAAGATGAGATTGAACTGGCTATGCAGCAGGTAAGAGGGGCAAGAACCATGTGACTTCTCCAAAGTTTTTATGTTTTTGGAAAACGTTGATAAAAATAACAGATATGGACCTGGTGCGGTGGCTCACGCCTATAATCCCAGCACTTTGGGAGGCCAAGGCGGGTGGATCACCTGAGGTCAAGAGTTGAAGACCATCCTAGCCAACATGGTGAAACCTTGTGTGTACTAAAAATACAAAAAAAATTTAGCTGGGCATGGTGGCACGTGCCTGTGGGCCCAGCTACTTGGGGTGGCTGAGGCAGGAGAATTGCTTGAACCCAAGAGGCAGAGGTTGTAGTGAGCCAAGATCACGCCTCTGTATTCCAGCCTGGGCAACAGAGGGAGACTCCATCCGAAAAAAAAAAAAAAAAAGAATACACAGATGTGAGTCATTTTACAAATTGATTGATAACCTTTTCTTCTTCAAATCTCGATTTTCATGCTAATTGAGACATTTCAGGGTCTTAACATTTTTGTTACTGCTGTTTTTTTATTATAGATTTGTGCCAATGTAATGGAATATTGCCAGTCACTCATGTTACAGAGTTCCCCTACCTTCCAGCATGCTGTGTGTCTCTTCACTCCTAGCCTTTCAGAAACAGTTAATAGAGATGGACCGCGGCAAGGTGAGCTTAGTTTTTCATTCTGTATTGAAGGAACTAAGTTGCTGTGGTTATGACATAGCTCTCCAGCTTGGCTCCAGTAAGATGCAGTATTTTCTCTAAGTGTCATTAATGGGAAACATTTTAAATAAGTTTTAAAGTTGAGCGGGAGGTATTATTATTAGACCTATGTACAAGACTGGAGAGAATAGAGAAATTCAGGATTTACTGAGAGTAAATCTAGAGGAACCATGTTTTGAATAGCACTTGAGGGCTCAAAGGATCTAAATTGGGGAGTCAGGTGGCTGGGTGGAAAACATGAAAATACAACAGACAGTTTTATATGTTAAATCATGTTAAGCTGAATTCAGTGTCTAAACTGGGTTTTTTATTATAGCTCCAAATTTCTATAACATAACGAAATACTATTTAGATACTAATTAGGCCAACTTACCCTGTAATTCTTTAATGATTCAGTAGGGAATGTTTGAATATGGGGCAGGATAATGGGTAAAGCTGTTATCCTATGGAACACTCAGAAGAAAAAGCCCATTAGTATCTTGGTGGGGATAATGGAATTGACTGTTGGTGATTTCAGGAAGTCTTTGTTTGAGATCTGTGAGAAAAATTTTGTCACATTTTCATCTTCTTCAAGATCTTACTATCCCTGAAAATTACTTAATCACAAAAAATATGTGTTTAGTAGAATAATAGTATAAAATGACATTATGAAAAGTGTATTAGTGGCCAGGTGTGTGGTTGCTTACGCCTGTAATCCTAGCACTTTGAGAGGCCAAGGCAGGCAGATTAACTGAGGGCAGGAGTTCAAGACCAGCCTGGCCAACATGGTGAAACCCTGTCTCTACTAAAAATACAACAAGTTAGCCGGGTGCAGTGGTGCACGCCTGTAATCCCAGGTACTCTGGAGGCTGAGGCAGGAGAATTGCTTGAACCCAGGAGGCAGAGGTTGCGGTGAGCTGAGATCACACCACTGCACTACAGCCTGGGCTACAGAGTGAGACTTTGTCTCAAAAAGAAAAAAAAAAATTAGTTTAACCCAAAGGATTATAAATCATTCTACTATAAAAACACATGCACACATATTTATTGCAGCTCTACTTACAATAGCAAAGACTTGGAACCAACCCAAATGTCCATCAGTGATAGACTGGATAAATAAATTGTGGCACGTATACACCATGGAATACTATGCAGCCATAAACAAGAATGAGTTCATGTCCTTTGCAGGGACATGGATGAGGCTGAAAGCCATCATTCTCAGCAAACTAACACAGGAACAGAAAACCAAACACCACATGTTCTCACTCATAAGTGGAAGTTGAACAATGAGAACACATGGAGGGGAACATCACACACCAGTGCCTGTCAGGGGATAGGGGGCAAGGGGAGGGATAGCATTAGGACAAATATCTAATGCATGTTTGGCTTAAAACCTAGATGACAGGTTGATAGGTGCAGCAAACCACCATGGCACATGTATACCTATGTAACAAACGTACACATTCTGTACATGTATCCCAGAACTTCAAGTTAACGAAAAAAAGAAAAATATATTAGTTTAGCAACATTCAACCTTATCCTATATAAATTATGCTAAGAACTTTGTTAGATAAATTCTATTATAAAAGGTCCTAGCTAGTAGTATTAAATTTGTTGTTGTTGTAATTTGTGTACAACAAAATTCACCCATTTTAGGTATACAGTTTGAATGCTTTTTGGTAATTATATAAAGTTGGGTAACCATCACCACAACCAAAATACAGAACAATTCCCTGTTCCTTAAAGATTTCTTCCTGCCTTTGATTGCATTTGATTGTTTCCTTCCACTCCGGCCCAGGCATTTACTATTCTGAGTTTTGTCACAAAATCTCTGCCTTCTCCTACCAGTGTCTGCTTCTGTTTGTATTATGTCTAGGCTTTTTCGTTTTATGCCATGGATGGGGGAGAAGAGTACTGACTGGTAGAATCTTAGTTTGTCATATTAAGACAAACTAAGTCCTTAATAGCTAATAAAATAACCTTTATTTAAAGGTATCTTTCAGTGATTGAAAGGGAGTAGTCTTAGGTGACAGGATGTCTTAAAGAAACTGGGGAAGTAGCTACAAAGATTTGTAGTTCTATTTTATAGAGTAAAATAGTTAAATTAGACTGGACATATAAAATAGTTCCTTTGGCTTAAACAAGTTAATTCTATATAGTTCTTGTTTTCTCCTGTATTCAGAAATTTGGAGCCGGGCATGATGGCTAAGCCCGTAATCCCAGTTACTCAGGAGACTATGGCAGGGGGATCACATGAGCCCAGAAGTTCAAGGCTGCAGTGAGCCAAGATCATGCCTCTAACAAAAAAAAAAGTTTGCTGCCAGGAAGATAGGATAAAAAGGGGCCACCATGGGGGGATTCCAATATCTGCATGTTGGAATCAGGCCAAGGCATGAGGGGAAAGGTTTATACAAACCTGATAGCCTCTGAATGCGCAAATATTTTCTAGACTTGGGCAAGTTAGTATGGTGAGAATTCCTGAAATGCTTTGGAGTCCTCCAAGCATTCAATCATCCTCTTTGTGGGTATCTTCCTACCAGGGTAGAGATTATACAAATGTTATCTGGGGACCAGGATACCTAATTTCACTAGGAGAAGGCTCTCTATAACAATGTATTGTGAAAACTGTCACATCTTGCTGTAGACTAGAAGAGGATTCCTGGCAAACTTAATTTGTCTAGGATGTCTTAGTTGGTGGCAGCATCCACAGACAAAGGACTCTTCTGTCTCTTCCCCTCTGTATAAAGATCTATGGGATTGGCCAGGTGTGGTGGCTCACGCCTGTAATCCCAGCACTTTGGGAGGCCAAGGCAGTGCATTGCTTGAGCCCAGAAGGTAGAGACCAGCCTGGGCAATATGGCAAAACCTCATCTCTACCAAAAAATACAAAAAAATTAGCTGGGTGTGGTGGCATGCACCTGTAATCCTAGCTACTTGGGAGGCTGAGGTGGGAGGATCACCTGAGCCCAGGAGGTTGAGGTGGATCACCTGAGCCCAGGAGGTTGAGGTTGCAGTGATCCCTGTTTGTGCCACTGCACTCCAGCGTGGGTGACAAAGTAAGAAACCTGTCTCCAAAAAAAAACAAGAAAGAAAGAAAAAGATCTATGAGTCAGACTTTAGAGCAAAGTTAAGGGAGTTGATAGTGAAGAAAAAGCAAATGTAGATCTCTCCTTCAGTATTCATGGCAGTTTGGGTCATTAAACAAAGATTATCTCCAAATTGAACTCGAAATTGTCACAGTGTTGGGCCAGGCATGGTGGCTCATGCGTGTAATCCCAGCACTTTGGGAGGCCGAGGCGGGTGGATCACCTGAGGTCAGGAGTTTGAGACCAGCCTGGCCATCATGGTGAAACCCCATCTCTACTAAAAATACAAAAAATAACTGGGTGTGGTGGCATGCGCCTGTAATCCCAGCTACTTGGGAGGCTGAGGCAGGAGAATCGCTTGAAACCAGGAGGTGGCGGTTGCAGTGAGCCGAGATCAAACCACTGTACTCCAGGCTGGATGACAGAGTAAGACTCCATCTCAAAAAAAAAAAAAAAAAAAAAAGAAATTGCCACAATGTTTCCATGAAATCCCTTAGTCACTAGAGGAGATTGCTCTAATTGCACTACACAGACTATCTCTAGGATGATTTTTTTTTTCTTTTCTGTAGGGACGGGGTCTCTGTTGCCCAGGCTGGTCTTGAACTCCTGGCCTCAAGCCATTCTCTCTCCTCAGCCTTCCGAATTGTTGACAGGTGTGAGCCACCGTGCCTGTCCTAGGATAATATTGTTATTGCTTTCTAGTTTTCCCTCTGCAAACAACTTTTATGACATCCCACTGTTCCTTTGCATCTTCATTAGCCAGTAGCCAGGTAAAAGGCAGATCATTTTGTTTTACTACCGTAATGTAGCTGTTGTGGCAAAATATTTTTTAAAGTTTAAATCCGTTTATATTTTTTGAATATTTCAGTTACTATTCTTGTCTCTTTGAAAGAATGACTTTGAGCTGGCAATTTAGTAACCAGAAAGATGCAGACCAGAAATGAATCCATACAACTAGAGCCATCAGGCAAAGCAGGAATTAGTCACTTGGTGTTAAGAAACCCCACAATTGTGTATATTGTATATTGTTTTTGATGTGGAGGGGTGTGTGTGTGTGTGTGTGTGTCTAAGGTTTATACTTTGATAGAGTTCTCAAAGAACTCTTTGCCTAATAAAGGGTAGGCTCTGCCAATGTGCATCAGTCAGATTTCTTTATTCTCGCAGGATTTCCAGCCTTATGTATGTACCTGATTACAGTGGCTCCTAACCATTTGTTCTTTAAATTATAAATGGCATTTAAAAGTAATCTTGGGTTGGTTTTAAGGACAGGTTACATGTCCTTAAATTCTGGGGCATCCCTTGTTTTAAAACAGGTCATTTGAAATTCATATGAAATGCTTATAAGTGGAACATTGTTTTATGTCATCACCTCTATTAGATACCCAAGCTCCAGTGGTTCCATACTGGCGCCTGCCTGGTTTAGGCATTATCATCTACCTGCTGAAACAGAGTGCTAATGATTTCTTCAGCTATTATGACAGTCATCGACAGAGCGTCAGCAAGCTACAAAATGTAGAGCAGCTTCCCCCAGATGAGATAAAAGAGGTACGAATCTTATAATGAGCTGGGGGGACTTGAGAAATCATTGCTGTTACTAGGCCAGGGTACTGGTCTCAGACTGAGTAAAGACAACGTATACAGTATGACTGAAGGAATTGGAATGATTCTTCTGTGTGATTTGAAGAAGACTCCTTCGCCGTAGCACCAGCCTTATAAGCATAGAAACTCTTGACTGAAAAACAGTGAAGTGTAGCACCTGTTCAAGAAAATAGAAAGGCAGCTGGCCTTTGAATGAAGAGTTTTGGGTCATTTATACTCTAAAATCTGTGCTGAGAAAGGCTTCTGTTGCAGGTTTTTTTTTTTTTTAATAGAACTTGGGTAAATGTCTCTGTGCCTTCAGCATCTTCAATATCTGTTTAGCAAATCTTTCAAACAAATGGGATAGCATATGAGACTTGACTGCCTTCCCTCAGTGACCCAGAAGCATTCCGTCTACTTACTGTATTAATAACTAAAGATGCTGCATTACCAGGATTGCTACTAAGTAGCTTGCTGCCTTTTCCATTTGGCACAGCTGAATGTAAGGCATCTCTTGGCCAGTTCTTAAGGCAGTGCTGAAGCTTCCTGGTGTCCTGTGGCAGCCTGAATGTTGAGCCACTTTGTCATTCCTGGTTTGCACCAAGTTTTCTAAAAACTTCCATGTTACTCTTAGGAGTAGTCCATGCCTACTCCCTCTTGCCACTTTTCTGGTAACCTCAGGGGACATTTATTGAGTGTCTACAACATGCCAGGCCCTGAACTACATGTTCTACCTAACACCTGGGCAGATATTGTTTCTATTCTCATTTCTCATGTGAGGAAACTGAGGCACAGAAGACTTGCATAACTTACCCAAAGGCATGTAGCTGGCAGGAACAGGTTGAGGCAGGAGTCAATGACTGGGTTTAGGTAACCCCTGAAATTTTGGGTTCATGCCTGGCAGTCCTTCCTCTAATGTGTAGCTAATCAGTGATGTTTGTACTTGCAAGAGGAATTGCATCATCATCATGAAGCGTGTGGCCTACCATCAGCCTCACTTCAGTATGCCTTCTGTGGAACCCAGCATCAGAACATTAGCTGGAACAACTGTGCTTGTGTGTGTGCCACATTGAGAAGTGGTCATGGGAGCTTTGGTTGATGATGATATTTTAGTTATGCTCTAGGTGTCTACCTTGTATTTTTTGCAGAAGATACCTGACAACTGTTAGAAATTCTCCATGGGATTGTTATAGCTACTGTTTGAAAAACCTATCATTTTGTCTTGGTTTGTTTTAATGTGACAGGAAATTCAGGGTTTCATCAGCAACCCTGACTGTGTTTCAGGGACAGACTTTTTCAAAAGACAGCAGATAAGTGTTCATTTGTGAATTTGCTTCTTTGGCTGTAATTTTTAAAAATTGCTAGCTTCTTAGATAAAAACTCTTATCTGCAAGGATGTTTAAATTTGAGTGTTTTTCATAGCATTTATCATGGTGACCTGCTGATAGTAGTTTTTCATTAAAAATTTCATTCCAGTTGATGTCATTCTAATACCACATTTGTTTCTTCTAGTTATGTCAGTCTGTGATGCCTGCTGGTGTTGATAAAATCTCCACTGCCCAGAAATATGTTCTAGCAAGACGGCGCTTGGTGAAGGTGATCAACAATCGAGCTAAACTGCTTTCCCTTTGTTCTTGTATCCTTTATGAAATCATGCACTTGAATGATGACCTTGAAATATAGGAACTGTTCACTTATTCTCATATTATTTGGGCATCAAAACCAGGTGGAAGGAGATAAACTTAATTTTTTCCCAGTAAATGCCTAATGTATTTCCAAATCATAGTTTTTGTTCTTATCTTTTAGAGTAGCTGGTAATACTGATAAAATACATGGGCACTTTCTGTCAGGGAAGAAGGTAGGGACGTGAGACTGCTGGCACAGGACCTCAAGGTCCCCACCTCTTTCCTCAGCACACCTTGCTGCTTCCTCTTGAGGAGCCTTCAGTGAGACCCTGTCTGTTAGACTGAGGCTGTGGGTACCTCATTAAGTGAGTGCAGTCTGTCCTTTTTTCTTCTCCTCCGAAACTGATGTGTAAAAAATATTTGATGAGATTATGTTCCTTTAATCTGAGCTCTGGTATAGTTATCATAGAGACCTGCCTATTTATTCTTTGGCGCCATCTGGAGTACTACTTGTTACATTGCATGCCCACGGATTCTCAAGATTCCTTATTTGCCTCGAGAACCTTGTTTAAAAGCAGAAGACTGCAAGGTAAATTTTCTGCTAAAAATTAATGAACCATAAATACCTATTTGTGCCTTGAAAAGCTAGTACCAGTTTTTTTTATTTTTGTTTCCAGATTACTTAGAGTGAATTGGGTGAATCAAGAGCTGCTTAGTCACTAGACGTAGCTATTTCTTGCATTTTACTTTCTGTTCACGGGACACTGTGCTGAGCATAAGAATATTCTAGAGCCTGCTCATCAGCTGTTCCTTAGCCTCTTGCTGCAGTTAGGGGCCGATCCAGCTCTAGAAGAATGGAGTAGGTCTGCTAATATGCTGATTCTTATTGCTGGAGTGGGCCTCTGTGACTGATGGCCATATATTGGATCCCTTAGGTGGAAAGAAATAGAGAAAAGCTGAGAACCCTGGTCTGGACCAGTGAAATGCTTTCTAGGGGCTTCCATTTGCTAAAAGTTGAAAATTGAGTTCCCAATCTTGAGCCGTGTTTTTCATGGTGCTATTGTTATTGTTCATTGTCATCAGGTTCCTCCACTGTGTGGTAGATAGGTACTTGCACAGCCGGTATGACTCTGTTTTTTTATCTCTAGATTCCTTCGCCTCAGAAACCAATCTAGATTTTAGAAGTGGGCTGGCTATAGTGAGCCAACATGATTTAGACCAGGTAAGGTTCTATTCTCATATTCTTTTATTTTTCTTTATTAAAGTAAAAGGGCTGGGTGTGATGGTACACATCTGTAATCCCAGCATTTTGGGAGGCCGAGACGGGAGGATTGCTTGAGCCCAGGAGTTTGAGAGCAGCCTGGGCAACATAGTGAGACCCCGTCTCTTAAAAAAAAAACTGGCATACTGTGGTGGCATGCACCTGTAGTCACAGCTACCTGGGAGGCTGAGGTGGGAGAATCACCTGAGCCTGGGAGACTGAGGCTGCAGTGAGCTGTGATTGCACCACTGCACTCCAGCCTGGGCAACAAAGCAAGACCTTGTCTCCAATAAATGAATGAAAGAGTGAAGCAAGACCTTGTCTCAAATAAATAAATAAATAAATAAATAAATGTAAGTAAGTAAAAAGGAAAGCCTGGTATGTTAATAAGATTATGATTTTCAGGGTTGCTTACAGACACCTGGTTTGAACTCTAGCTTGACCATTTTAACAGCTATATGACTTTGAACAACTTACTTAACTTCTGAGCCTCGATTGCTTCATCTAAGAAATAGGAGGATTCAACCTTAGAGGGTTTTGTCAGAATTAAGTGAGGTTTCATGTATGTGAGGCTGCTAGTGTTGTACCTAGAACATGGTAAGCATTCCGTGATTGGTAGGCATTATGATCTGGAAACTCCTGATGTCTTTTGATTAGCTTTGTAGAACTTTTTAGGTACAAAGTATCACTCAGCACTTATTTTTCAGGAAATAATTTAATGGTGAGATTGAGAGCAGCCAAAACAAATCCCACCGTCGTAGACCATAGTACACAACACTGTGCTCTTACTAACCTGTTGATCAGTAGTGTTAGAATGAATGAAGAGTATGCCAAAAACAATTACAATGAAAACCTCATATTAAACTAATAGCAAAGTTATGTTTCTAACAAAGCAGGTATCAGGGTGTGTGATGTTAGGGAAAATGAATTACAGCTAGATCCTCTACTAGCCATCTGAATGTCCTTAGCCATGATTTGATAAAGCCTCTGCTCCTCCCAAATCCCTCTTTTTGCTATTTTTCTTAAAACAAGGTTGTGAATGAAAGGTGCAGTTACAGCAGCCTCCAAAGCACAGCTTGCTGGATATCATGGATACCACGCTCCCATCCCAATCCAGACTACATTCGCCCCTTAGTGACTTTATAAAAGGAATTCGTTTTGTGGCTAGGCTTGTTTAGGAGAACTAGTGTTAATTGAGGCCATGTGCAAAATTAGCCGAAGAAGATTATTCAGAAGTTTGTTTGTTTGTTTTGTCTGAGAGACAAGGTCTCACTCCATTACCCAGGCTGGCGTGCAGTGGTGTGACCACAGTTCACTGCAGCCTCAACCCCCTGGGCTCAAGTGATTCTCCCGCCTCAGCATCCTGAGTAGCTAGGACAACAAAAATAAATATATTTTGAAGTAATAACTGTTACTATTTTATTTAGACTGCTTTGTGAAAAAGCTAGAAAAAAATGCAGGATTAATAAATAATCTCACACTCTGTGTTGTGATTTTAATGCAAAACTGAAAACAGGTAGATTGATCTAATATTGTACTTAATTTTAGTCTTTTAGTATAACATCAAAAAGATCCATCTGAAACTACATATGCATTCTAGAATATATATGAATTCTAAAGCATATAACAGGTGTATCCCCGCATTAATATTTTTTGAAAACAAAAGCATGCAAGTGGGTTTTTAAAAATTGCAAAATGAAGTAAAAAGTAAAAGCTTCTTTCCCACCTACCCTCCTGTCCTCCCTCCCTCCCTTCCTTCCCTGCATTCTCCTTCCCTCCCTTCCCCCCCAGTCTTACTGACTTCTTGTATGGCCCTTCAGGAAATGTTTTTGTGTGTATGTTAGTATATCAGCATCAGCATCAACATTCATTGCTATTTAAAGCAGGTTTTTAAATTTATACAAGAAAAGAAAGCAGGAAAAACATGAGAATTAAACCAAAAAATTCTAAGGTAGAAAATGTGAATGTTTAGTTAATTTAGTAACACATTACAAAAATTCAAAAGTGTTTACATTGAAAGAACCACATTACAAAAATTCTAAAGTGTTTTAAATTGGAAGACTTAGAATAAAAGAAATATTTGAGACAACAATTTTAACAAAATGTCTTTTGTGTCACCGCTAGCTTCAGGCTGATGCAATCAACGCTTTTGGAGAATCACTACAAAAGAAACTTCTGGACATTGAAGGATTATATTCAAAAGTTCGATCTCGATATAGTTTCATACAGGCTCTTGTCAGACGTATCCGTGGCCTCTTGAGGATATCAAGGAACTGAGAGCCCGTGCTTATGCTCTTCTATGAGAGAGATGAATTGGGGAGAACTGTCTCCATTTTATAGATTAGTTTCTTTCTAAATTATGACCAAAAATATTTTGCTATTTCTTTCTTTGTATATGGACATCTTTTCTGTAAACTTCCCCTAGTTCCATCCTCACTAGTAAAAAATAAATACTTTTTAAAAAAACAAAACAAATGTATGGTTAATCTTTTGATCTTTTATCTTTTGATCAGCATTATCAGGAATCTAACAAATAAACCTTCAACAGTGGTGATTTTCCCATAGAGATATTATTCTGAATGCCAGATTAAAGGCATAGTCTGAAAATTCTAATTTTTTCACCCTTTGTAGCTACATTACACTATTAACAATATTCAGGGTTACTAAACTATAGCCATGCTCTTATAGAATAGTGTACTCAATACTGTGAAAATGTCTGAAAAAGTCAAGCTTTTTCCTAAAATTATTTAGGTTTTCCTTTTTTTTAGTTTTTTTCTTTTCTGCACGTAAGTTGACAATACAATTGTCCCTTGGTATCTGGTGAGTACTGGTTCTAGGGCTCCCACGGATACCAAAACCTAAGTTTTGGCATGCATGTTCCTTATATAAAATGGCATTGTGTTGCATATAATATAGATACATCTTCTTGTATACTTTAAATCATTTCTAGATTACTTACAATACCTAATGTAATATGAATTCTATATAAATAGTGGTTAATACTATGTTTTTAAATTTGTATTATTTTTTACTGTTACACTGGTTTTTTCCCCCCAAATATTTGTGATCTGTGGTTGGTTGAATCTGCAGATGTTGAACGTGGGGATATGGAGAGCTGACTCTACAGTAATTTGTGTTTGTTCCTTAGAAATGATTGTGAAATTTCTCAAATTAATCATCTGCCAATATTTCTCATATAATTAATATGGTGGCTATCACTAGGACAAAACATTTACATGATCACCACTCTATTTCTTACCCAGTTGTTTTCATGTTCAAGTAACTACATCATCCGAAACTGCAAATTTCCTTTTCCAGACAGCAATTACTTCAGCCTAATACATAGGAGAGACTGCTGAGAGGAGAAAGTCTTTACTTTCATGTAGTAACAGAATAAACGCTATAACACTATAGAATAAAATTGATAATTATTCTATAGTGTCATAGTGTTTTTTTGTTTTGTTTTGTTTTTTTTGTTTTGTTTTTTGAGAAAGAGTCTTGCTCTGTCGCCAGGCTGGAGTACAGTGGCATGATCTCGATTCAGTGCAACCTCTGCCTTCCAGGTTCAAGCGATTCTTCTGCCTCAGCCTCCCGAGTAGCTGGGACTCCAGGTGTGCGCCACCACACCCAGCTAATTTTTGTATTTTTAGTAGAGACGGGGTTTCACCATGTTGGCCAGGATGGTCTCAATCTCCTGACCTTGTGATTCGCTCACCTCGGCCTCCCAAAGTGCTGGGATTACAGGCGTGAGTCTCCGCGCCCAGCCTAGTGTTGTTGTTGTTGTTTTTAAATGCTTACAATAAAACTTCTGTGGCTTCCAAGCGTTGGTTTTTGGGTTTTGTGGGTTTTTTTTTTTTTTTTTTTTTTTTTTTTTGGTGATAGGGTCTTACTCTGTCACCCAGGCTGGAGTGCAGTGGCATGATCGTGGCTCACTGCAACCTCCACCTCCCGGACTCAAGTGACTTTCCTGCCTCCGCCTCCCGAGTAGCTGGATTACAGGTGTGTGCTACCATGCCCAGCTTATGTATTTTTAGTAGAGACGGGGTTTCACCATGTTGGCCAGGCTGGTCTTGAACTCCTGGCCTCAAGGGATCTGCCTGCCTCAGCCTCCCAAAGTGATGGGATTACAGGCATGAGCCACTGCACCTGGCCTTTAAGCATCTTTAAAACAGCTTTATCTTAGAGGAAGTTATGCTGTCAGGTTTAAAAAAAGAAAAATATAAAGGCTTCGTCAGTGTTATATTTTGTAATTAATTTACCACCAACCAGATATAAACATTAGCTGGAAAACATTCTGTTAATAAATAAAAGTCCTGGATGTGAAAGAATAAATAAATGGATCCAAAATGTAGTTATAGTGCATAGTGCTCCACTGGTCAGGTATATGGTTATCTCTGTCATCTGGAGCACAGGCATGAACCTAGAAGTGATTAGCAAAGAGCCTAGGCGTGAAATCAAAGCATTTTATAAACTTCTGAAGTATGAAGCCTTCTTAACAGACAAGACATATAGCTAAATTTCGAACTGGGATTTTAGGAGTGAGGAGGTGGTTCTTGCCTGTGTTTTATGTGAGTGAGAGCAAGTGTGTGTGTGTGTGTAGGCAGGGGAACTCTGCTTCTTGTCAGTGACTTCCTCAGATTCCTCTATCCCTCCGCCTCCCTGACTACTGCTGCTGCAGTGGCTGCTCCCTGGGTTGTAGGAAATGAGTGATAATGATGACGTCGGGGTGGAGAGTGACAAGCAACAACAGAGATTTCAATCTGCGGCTGACAAATGGGCCCATCATAATGCACTGGAATGAAATCGTAGGGACCACATCAAAGGCAGCCTCCAGTTTGTGGGACGCAGTCCCAACACTCCAAGGAGAGAAGGCCATAGAGTATATCCAGCATATGCAAAGGGAAAAACCACACGCCAGTGAGATATTGATGACCTCAGCGGCAGAATGCTCTTCTGAAGCAGGAAGTCCGTGCACCGAAGGGGAGGTCAAGTGCCCAGCCACAGGCCAACTATCCCTCCTCAGACAGCATCCTCTACACCAATGCCAAGGGCAGCACCACCTCTGCCTTTGATGGGGGCTCCGACTGCAGCTCAGAGTTGGAGCCTGAAGAGGCCTGAAGTAGGAAGAAACTCCAGATGGAGGCCAGCTGAGTTACTCAGGGCAGGCCAGCAATAAACACTGTCTCCATCATCCTCCTTTCCGTTTCCTCAGAACCATTTGAGAGACTCTTTCTCCCTTAAAAATTGCTTTTTAAATTTTTATGTAAAAGCTCTTGGGGCCTGGCACAGTGGCTCACGCCTGTAATCCCAGCACTTTGGGAGGCTGAGGCGGGCAGATAGTTGAAGTCAGGAGTTCGAGACCAGCCTGGCCAACATGGTGAAACCCTGTCTCTACTAAAATTACAAAAATTAGCCTGGCGTGGTGGTGCACGCCTGTAATCCTGGCTACTCGGGAGGCTGAGGCAGGATAATTGCTTGAGCCCAGGATATGGAGGTTGTGGTGAGCCTAGATGGCACCACTGCACTCCAGCCTGGGCAACAGAGCAAGAGTCTGTCCCCCTCCCTACCCCACCCTCCCAAAAAAGCTCTTGTCCTCCTTCCCCATTTCTACTATAACTGTTTAAAAAAAAAAAAAAAAGTGTTTCCTTCAGGGATTCCCTGTCTCCACCAAGAATTTTTAGACCAAAACACCCTAGCTTGGCAGCTTTTTCTATGGAGGACAGATGGCCAGCCTGACCTCTGAGCACAGTATCCTGCCCACTCCACCAGCTCCTGCAGCCCTGCCCAGGCACATGCCTGGAGGACACCTGCCCCACCCAGGCTGCCTCCAGGTCCATGCTCACCTCTGATTAACAGACTTTGAGAATCTGTGAACTGCTCTTAAGATGACTGGGCCGGGCATGGTGGCTCACACCTGTAATCCCAGCACTTTGGGAGGCAGAGTCGGGCGGATCACCTGAGGTCAGGAGTTCAAAACCAGCCTGGCCAACATGGCAAAACCCTGTCTCTACTGAAAAATGCAAAAGTTACCCAGGCGTGGTGGTACGCGCCTGTAGTCCCAACTACTCAGGAGGCTGAGGCAGAGGTTGCAGTGAGTTGAGATTGTGCCACTGCACTCCAGCCTGGGTGACAGAGCGAGACTCTATATCAAAAAAAAAAAAAAAGATGACTGGTTTGGAGTAATCAGATTTACACTTTCTCCTTTTTAAAGACTTTTTTCTCTTTTTCTAAAAAGCTATTTATCCCTCCAATTGAGTGACCAGATCCTTAAAGAAGTTTGTGGTGTAAAAAAAAGAGGGGTCGTGTTTGCAGCACAGAACCTTTGGCGTGTTTCTCTCCTGCTTCTCAGCCAATTGTTTAAGCCTACGGTGCCAGCCTTAAGGAGGGCTGCATGACACCTGTGGTATGTATTGGAGATGGCAGCAGTGAAGTCGCAGCCACCAGGGAGTGGTCCTTTGGGGTTGGGCAGGGAGGGCAATATTGGGTGGTGTAGAGGTTTTGTATTGAGGGCCAATGATGGTGTTTCGATATTTATTTCCTGCTACTGAAATTTGAATCTGAGTGAGTTGTCCCTATTTCTTGATAATACCGGTATTGCAAAGTGACAGATTCATAAAGTAATGATCAAATCTTGCTTTCTGTGTGTATGTCTAAGAAATAGAGCCAACTGATTTTGTATATAAATACCAAGAGTGATTTACCTGGTGCTAAACCGGTATCCCAGTGTGGGCCTTTCCCTGCCCCAGCTACTTCCCTTCCTGCGGCCCTGGTACCTGCCTCCATTGTGTGATCCAGCCCTGGTTCTGGTTGCAGTCAACAGATCCCAGTGAAGGGTTTTGTGTGTTTAGGCCTCATTTGTCTTTTTCCTGCTCCATTCCTGGCATTTGCTAATTTCTAGTATATATTCTGTAGTCTCTGTCTGGGTTTGATTCCATTCCATAGAAATAAAAAGTATGTTGTACATATCCTTGCAAGAATTGTCTTGCAAGTTAAGGCTTCCTCCCTTTACTATCAGACTACAAGACTATAGTCTTAAAAAAATAAAGATTTTGGATTTACTGTGTTTCATATTGTTTTCATATCATTTTGTCCCAAATTACCACTGACTGTGGATCAGAATCGGGGGCAGTGGAGAAGTGTGTGGGAGGGAGTGGCGGGCAGGCCTGCAGCTGCATCATACTGCTGACCAGAAATGTTTGTGTGACACAGCGGGGAGAGGCTGACATTCAGCCTGACCTCTGCATTCTGTTACCTGGGGCATGGAGAGAGGGTGCCAGGTGCAGCACGCACTCTTCACCGAAGCAAGCAGAGAGGATAAAACCAGTGTTGGATAGTTTGTTTTGAAAAGCTACATTTAAATTTTAAATAAATGTAGGATTTAAATATGACATTTTTACTGAGTGAATCAGTTTGGTGGGTTAGAAAATCAAAAAGAGGTACATACTCTCTTCCTAGTCATTACTACTGTAGTTTTGGTCAGTTAGTAATATAGAAATTATGTCTGAACTTAATCTGGGCTGTAACAGCTGTTAATATACAACATAATCTTTTCTAAATATTTGTCTAGTGTTTTCTCAACTTATTTATTTATTTATTTATTTATTGAGACTAAGTCTTGCTCTGTTGCCCAGGCTAGAGCGCAGTGGCACAATCTGAGATCACTACAACCTCCGCCTCCCGGGTTCAAGTGATTCTCCTACCTCAGCCTTCCAAGTAGTAGAGATTACAGGTGCCCGCCACTATGACTGGCTAGTTTTTGTATTTTTAGTAGAGATGGGGTTTCACCTTCTTTGCCAGGCTGTTCTCCAACTCCTTGACCTCAGGTGATCTGCCTGCCTCCACCTCCTAAACTGCTGGGATCACAGCACCCGGCCTTCCCAATTATTTTGAACAATTTTAAATCTTCAAAAGAGTTGGAAGAAAGGTACCATGAACCCATACAGTTTTCACCTAGATTCACCAGTTGTCAACAGTTTGCACATTTGCTTTGTTTTTTGTGTGTGTATAAATATATATGCTAGTTTTCTTCCCTAAATTGTAGACATTATGACACTTGCTAAATATTATGACACTTACTTGCTAAATATTTTAGCGAGTAAGAACAAGGATGTTTTCCTTCCTAACCACAACACCATTATCATATCCAAGAAATTTGACAATAAAATACAATAAAAATATCTAATCTGTCCATTAAAATTTCCTCAATTGTCCCAAAAATGCACTTTATAACTTTTTTTTTTTTTTAACCGGGGATCCAATTAAAAATCACACATTGGCTGGGCGCGGTGGTTCACGCCTGTAATCCCAGCACTTTGGGAGGCCGAGGCGGGCGGTTCACGAGATCGAAACCATCCTGGCTAACGCGGTGATAACCCCGTCTCTACTAAAAATACAAAAAATTAGCCTGGCGTGGTGGCAGGGGCCTGTGGTCCCAGCTACTCGGGAGGCTGAGGCAGGAGAATGGCGTGAACCCGGGAGGCGGAGCTTGCAGTGAGCCGAGATCGCGCCACTGCACTCCAGCCTGGGCGACAGAGCAAGACTCCATCTCAAAAAAAAAAAAAAAAAAAACACACACATTATATTTAGTTATCTCTTTTTTTTTTATTTTTTGAGACAGAGTCTCGCTCTGTTGCCCAGGCTGGAGTACAGTGGCTCGATCTTGGCTCACTGCCACCTTTGCTTTCCATGTTCAAGTGATTCTCGTGCCTCAGCCTCCTGAGTAGCTGGGATTACAGGCGTGCACCACCATGCCCGGCCTATTTTTGTATTTTTTTTTTGTAGAGACAGGGTTTCACTGTGTTGGCCAGTCTGCTCTCGAACCCCTGGCCTCAAGTGATCTGCCCACCTCGGCTTCCCAAAGTGCTAGGATTACAGGTGTGAGCCACCACACCTGGCCCACTAAATAATGAGATATTTAGTTATCTCTTTAGTCAATTTTTATTCTAAAACAGTTCCCTGGCTTTTCAGAGGATGGGAGGCTTTTATAACTGACATTTTTTAGCTGTTTTGGAAAAGGTCCTACAATTCGTTTTCTTTCAAACGGGTTAAACAGTTGTGGCCAGAATACCACACTTGTGCAGTTGATATGTGCCTTCAGTGTATCACATCAGGAGGAGGTGCATATCAGTGTGTCCAATTATATTAAGCTTGACCACTTGGTTAAGGTGGTATTTGACATACATCTTTGTTGTAAAATATGTGTTTCCCATTATAACAAGTGATCCATGGAGGGATACTTCAAATATCTTGTTCTTAAAAAACCTTGCAACCAGGATGGGCCCCCGGCCTTTTTTTTTTTTTTAAGATGGAGTCTCGCTCTGTTGCCCAGGCAGGAGTGCAGTGGCACGATATCGGCTCACTGCAACCTCCATCTCCCGGGTTCAAGCGATTCTCCTGCCTCAGCCTCCCGGGTAGCTGGGACTACAGGCACACGCCACCACGCCCAGCTAATTTTTGTATTTTTAGTAGAGACAGGGTTTCACCATGTTGGCCAGGATGGTCTCGATCTCTTGACCTCGTGAACCACTTGCCTCGGTCTCCCAAAGTGCTGGGGTTACAGGCGTGAGCCACCGTGCCCGGCCCAGTTGTCATGCTTTTTAATTTTGCCAATCTAATGGGTATAAAATATCTCAATTGATTTGCATATTTTGTGTACCAGTCTTTCCCCCCTTCAAAAAGCTTTACCCATTTTTTTTTCTATTGGGTTTTTCTTTTTGATGTGTAGGAGGTAGTTACACATCCTGAATTTATATGTAATTGCTGAATTACACATGGCTGAATTGAAGCCATTCAGAATGGCTTCAATTTTTTTCAGTTTCCTCTTTTCAGACAACCAGTCTGTTGGATTATCTTTTCAACTTTTTTATGGTATACTTGTTTACATTTTAATGTGTCAAATCTTTTCCTTGATGGTATGTGCTCTTTATCTAAAAATTTTCTCCCACTTGAAATCATAAAGATACTCTTCTGTATTTTCTTTTGGCATTTAAAAAATGTTGCCTCCTCCTTAGGTCATTAATTTCTCTGGCATTGATATTTGTGAATGGTATAATCTACGTTTACTTTTTTCCATATGGATAATTTTATGATTTATTGAATAGCACATTCCTTCCCACTGATATTTTTGTCAGTGCCTCAAATGGTAGCATACCAGCATCTTGCTTTTTTCACTTGAGGATATTTCCATATCAACACATAAAGCTCTTTTCTCTTGCACAAGTATTTCAATGTAGATATATAGCATGATTTTAATCGTTAATTTATTGGTTAACATTGTTTCCAACCTTTTTCTACAATGAATGTTTTTGAGCATAATTTCAGCAATTGCTAGGAGAAAGTTATGCTTATTTAAAATTATAGTTCTGGCCAAACTGCCTCCATGAAAGTTTTAACAAATCATTCTCCCCTCAATGTTGTGTAAACTGTGCCTGTTCCCCTACTTCTTCCAACACAGTATGTTATCAAGCTGTTTAAATTTTATTTTATTTTATTTTATTTTGAGACAGGGACTCACTTTGTCACCCAGGCTGGCATGCAGTGGTGCAGTCACAGCTCACTGCAGCCTTGACCTCCCGGGTTCAGGTGATCCTCCTGCTTCAGCACCCCCAAGTAGCTGGACTACAGGCGCACATCATCACAGCCAGGTAATTTTCGTATTTTTTTGTAGAGATGGGGTTCCACCATGTTGCCTAGGCTGGTCTCACACTCCTGGACTCAAGTGATCTGCCCACCTCAGCCTCCCAAAGTGCTGGGATTACAGGTGTGAGCCACCGCGCCTGGCCAAGCTTTCTGATTTTTGCCAATCTGGAGAAAAATGGTACCTCATTATAGTATTAATCCACATTTCTCTTAGTATTAACATAAATGCCACCCACAGGATCTTTTCATATGTTTGAACCATCTGTATTTCCTTTTCTGTGAACTGTTCAAATCCTTTGGCCATATTTTATTGAGCCATTGGTCTCACTGATTTGTAGCAGATCTTTATATAAAGGAAGTTAGCACTGTCACTTATTTCACAAAAAGTGTTTACAGAATTTTTAAATTTTTATGTAGTTGATTTTCTCAATCTGTTATGGCTTCTGGGTTTTGTATCATGTTGGCGATGTGAAAAAGCTTCCACTCTCATTTGTAGATTATAAAATTACTTCTCTCTTTTACTCTTTTAATATTTTTTGTCTTGTTTAAGCTGTTACTTATGTGTGCAGTGCCATTTATGTTATCTGTAATTTATGTGCAAAGTGTAAAGTAGGAACCCAACATCATTATTTTTTCCACGTAATGATCCTGGTTAGATGAGTATCATTTGCTGAATGATCCATCTTTTCTCCATTTAGTGCTTAGAATCACTGGTATGGGACTGGAAAAGGTGGAGATCAAAAATTAGAATTTTAAAAGGCAAGTATCAGAGAAGACCACTGGATAAGAGAATTGAGAGTAACGGTCCTTAAAGTACTGGTCTCTTGGGGTATAGACTAGACAGAAAAGGACTGAAGCCTTCCAGAAGAGGGCTCATAGCTCATGAGAATATGGAATAGCTGAGTGGAGATCTGGCTAAGGTCAAAGGGCTGATAGGAGAGGAGGTAGGATTTGGGAGTATACTTCACAGGTCTAGGATATGACAAAGTGTTAACGATCACGGTAGAGCACTGCTGAAGGGGAGTGAAGGTGAAGGTCACTGGAAGGAAGGAGATCTGGAAAGTACAAGTGCATATGGCCTTGAAGTCACCCAAAATTATGATAATGTGGCACTGAAAGGAAGGCTGTGGGTTAGATGCCAAAGCCTTCAGTGAATGAGGAGACTGCCTCAGAAATCAACAGATTAAGACATTAAGAACGGCTAAAGGTAGGCTGGGTGCGGTGGCTCACGCTTGTAATCCCAGCACTTTGGGAGGCCAAGGCGGGTGGATCATGAGGTCAGGAGTTTGAGACCAGCCTGGCCAATACAATGAAACCCTGTCTCTACTAAAAATATATAAATTAGCTGGGCATGGTGGCGGGCGCCTGTAATCCCAGTTACTCAGGGGGCCAAGGCAGGAGAATCGCTTGAACCCAGGAGGCGGAGGTTGCAGTGAGCCGAGATCACGGCATTGCACTCCAGCCTGGGTGACAGAGCTAGACCCCACTGCAAAAAAAAAAAAAAAAAAAAAAAAAAAAAAAGGGACGGGGGAGCTAATGGTAAACAGGAAAGTAAAGGAAGTGTTTTTATATAAGGATATTGAAGGGATAATCTGGAAGTAGCAGTGGGGAACAAAAGAGTCCTGCCTTGCTTCTCCACGCCCTGTGTTTATTTAGAGAAAACACCTTTGAAAAAGCCTTAGATGAAAAGCTAGGCTTCATTTAAGCCTTATCTTAAGGAGAGGATAAGTTTCTATGAAATAAATTTTAATAACTATCCTTATATTGCGTTCAGAGGCTGTGCCAGACACTTGTTGGGCGCTGAGGATGGAGTCATGAGCTCAACAGGTGAAGTCCTCACCCTCAGTGTAGCTCACAGTCCGGCATCTTGCAACTCAAAGTCTGGTCCATAGACCAGAAACATCATTTGGGGTTGAAAGAAATGCAGAAAGTTAGGCCCTACCATAGACGTACTGAATCAGAACCTGTAGTTTAATAAGATGCCCAGGTGATGTGAATGAAGATTAAAGTTGAGAAGCACTGGTTAAGTCTTGAGTGAGTCAAGTTTTAACCTGGACAGACTGGAAAGTATGGTGTGTTGTAGCCGTCTCCTAGTATCCCTTCCCTCTTCCCTCTTGGCAGCCACTTTAGTTCAGAGACCCTGCCCTTTCTAGTTGTAGTTGATTGTGGAGCATCTGACACCATCTTGACCCATCAGTTTTCCTTTCCCTGGCATTCGAGAATGGCAAAGAGAGAGAGATCTTATTAGGAGTAAACTCAACTTACTTGAGTTTACTTGTTAAATGGTGATATGGTTTGGCTCTGTGGCCCCTCCCAAATCTCATCTCCAATTGTAATCCCTGTAGCCCCGACGTGTCGAGGGAGGGACCTGGCGGGAGGTGATTGGATCACGGGCGCAGTTTCCCCCATGCTGTTGTTCTCTTGATAGTGAGTGAGTTCTCAAGAGATCTGATGGTTTAAAAGTGTTTGGCAGCTCCCCACTCCCTTTTTCTCTCCTGCTACCATGTGAGATGTTCCTTGCTTCCCTTTAGCTTTCCACCATGATTTTAAGTATGCCGAGGCCTCCCCAGCCATGCAGAATTGTCAGTTAAACGCCTATCCTCTACAAATTACCCAGTCTTACGGAGTTCTTTATAGCAGTGCGAAAACAGACTAATACAAATGGCTAACCACAGAGTGTCTCTATTGGTTAGCCATTTAATAAATAAACCCAGGTCGGTTGCTGTGGCAATATGCTGGAAAGCAGAAAAACCAGGAAGTGGGTGGGGGAAGACAGAGAGAACAATGAGAGATGTTTGGAGAAAAGCAGAAATAGGAAATGTTGCTTAGATTCCTATAGCTTTCCTATTCCCTAGGTAAACTAAACATCCTAAATCCCTTCCATTGATTGAACAGACCCTCTTTTTGGCCAAAGGGACTCCAGAAAGACCTTAAAACTGAGTTCCCAGACATGATGGTACGGGAGGTCAGACATGCCTCGTTATATCCCCTCTCCTTTGCAGTTTAAATGCAACAACTGATCAGCATTAATGTTAAAACATAGACCAGGGGGACTCTTTCCTTTCTGTCTGGCAGCAGCCATCAGGTAAGCCAAAATGGATGCATACAAGTACATCCAGGAGCAATGGAGGAAGAAGCAGTCTGATGTCATGCGCTTTCTTCTGAGGGTCCGCTGCTGGCAGTACTGCCAGCTATCTGCTGTCCACAGGGCTCCCTGCCCCATCTGGCCTGATAAAGCATGCCAGCTGGGCTACAAGGCCAAGCAAGGTTACATTATATATAGGATTCATGTTCACCATGGTGGCCGAAAATGCCCAGTTCCTAAGGGTGCAACTTATGGCAAGCCGGTCCATCATGGTGTTAACCAGCTGAAGTTTGCTCGAAGCCTTCAGTCCATTGCAGAGGAGCGAGTTGGACACAACTGTGGGGCTCTAAGAGTCCTGAATTCTTACTGGGTTGGTGAAGATTCCACATACAGATTTTTTGAGGTTATCCTCATTGATCCATTCTATGAAGTTATCAGAAGAAATCCTGACACCCAGTCGATCACCAAACCAGTCCACAAGCAGAGGGAGATGTGTGGGCTGACATCTGCAGGCCAAAGGAGCTGTGGCCTTGGAAAGTGCCATAAGTTCCACCACACTATTGATGGTTCTTGCTGGGCAGCTTGGAGAAGGCGTGATACTCTCCAGCTCCACCGTTACCACTAATATAAGTAAAGTTTGGGTCAGGCGCGGTGGCTCATGCCTGTAATCCCAGCACTTTGGGAGGCCGAGGCGGGCGGATCACAAGGTCAGGAGATCGAGACCATCCTGGCTAACATGTTGAAACCTCGTCTCTACTAAAAATACAGAAAATTAGCCGGGCGTGGTGGCGGGCGCCTGTAGTCCCAGCTACTCGGGAGGCTGAGGCAGGAGAATGGCATGAACCCGGGAGGCGGAGCTTGCAGTGAGCCGAGACTGCGCCACTGCACTCCAGCCTGGGTGACAGAGCGAGACTCCGTCTCAAAAAAAAAAAAAAAAGTTTGTAAAATTCGTACCTAATAAACAATTTAGGACAGTCATGTCTGCTTACAGGTGTTATTTGTCTGTTAAAACTAGTCTGCAGATTGTTTCATGAATGCTTTGTCAAATTATGAAAATTAAAGTGCAATAATGTTTGAAGACAATAAGTGATGGTGTATCTTGTTTCTAATAAGATGAACTTTTTTTGTCTTTGCTTTATCTTATTAGGGAGTTATATATCTCATTAGGGAGTTAGTGTTTAAAACATACTGTGTGGTATAATAGGCTTAAAATAAATTCTTTAAAAGAGAAAGAGAGAGAAAAAAACACACACATACACAGACCAGAAGACTGACAGAACAGGCTCTTTGTGGCGATGATACCAAATTGTCAACAGGACCTATGGCCATCCCAAGCAAGAAACCCAGCTGAGCCAGTGAAACTGAGGGCCAACCTGATGAGGCCTGCCAAATGCAACTTCTCTCACTTGTTTTTAGCCACCTGCTTTTAGTGGATTAAAAAACCCACATAGCTAAAGTCACAGAGCTAAACAATATATATCTAAGCTCCCACTAGCTTCCTTATGGATAACATCTCTGACATCTGGGTTGCTTGATAAAGGTTTCTTGTTTTTCAGGAAGTTGGGGTCAGTTCTTGTACAGTTTAAACCACCAAACTCTCAACTGGGCCTGCATGAAAGCCCGATGGGTGTCCTTCTGACATTACAAGGCCAAAACCTCCACACTCAGATCATGCTAAGGATGTCATTTTGTGACCATGTATCCTATGAAGAGCCATGAAGCTTGACTACCTCGCGCAGATAACCCATTGCCAAACTTTTCCTTACCTTCAACCGCCTTTCCCCACACCTCAGACCACCCTGCTCCTCTATCCCATAAATATCCCTAAAAAACCCATCTTTGGGGAGGCAGATTTGAGATCTGTTCTCCCGTCTCCTCGGCTGGCTGCCTGGTGAATAAACCTTTTCTCTCCTACAAAACTCATCATCTCAGTGACTGGCGTGCGGCACACGGCAGCATGGGCCCCATACGGTATCACTAGACTCCAAAGCCCAACATCCGAGCTTCTTAAGCACCCAGCCTCTACCTTGATTACACAACACCTCATTACACAACGCTGATTACACAGCACACCTGCGGAGCTTTGAGAGCTACAAGCCTCCTTTCCTCCCCGCAAAGTCCAGCTGGGCCCAAGTAGAGGATGCTGCAAAAGCCCCCACGATTCAGCTGCGAACCTAGGGATGGGACCCGCTGCTCATGCCGTCCTTCTAGGTTAGAGAGCCCTAAACTGGGCTGTGTATCAGAATAGTCCGCGTGCTGAGAATAATATAGATTCCTGGGCCTCGGCCCAGGTTTACAGAGGCGGGATGCTCAAGGATGCCCAGCCAGGCTCGGGACTTGCTCTTCGCAAGTCCTGTCGCGCGCTCGCTGCCCCGCCGGTTCAGGCGGTGAGGCCAACGCGCTCCGCCAGGGGGAACCTGGGCGCTGCGACACTGCAAGTCGTTTCCGGGCGCGGGCTGAGTGGGAGGAGCGGGGCGGGGCGTGGCGTGACCCGGAAGTCGACGGGGGGTTCCGCCCCCCTGCGCATGGGGAGGTAGGCTCGGACCGGCCCGCGGAGCTGCTGCAGTCTTTCGCGCCCTCCTCGCCCTCCCCACCGACATCATGCTCCAGTTCCTGGTGAGTGGAGCTGCCGAAGAGCGGGGCCCGCTGCCTGGGGCGTGCCTCAGACCCCATTTCCCCCTTGAGGATTGCCGACCCCGCCGACCCGGCCTGGGCGTGGGTCCAGCGGTCCCTTCGTCCCCCGCGCCTGGTCGTCGCCTCGCAGGGCGGCCGTTTTCTTCCTGCCTCCCCAGAAAATCCCTTTGCCAATATTTTTCTGCAGCCATCCAAGTCCCTAAAACTTTGAGATGTCAGAGAGTGTGCGTTTCCAGAGCTACTTATCGTGTGCCGCGCCCCGCGCTCATTGTGTAATCCTTGTATTAAAGCTTGTGTGGTCCTTGATGACTTTTCGTAGTCCGCCCCCCTTTCTTTCTGCGCTCCTGTTCCATTACATGGTCGCCGGCCGGTCCCTGCTGTGGAGCCCTGCTGGTTGGCTTTTCTGAGGAGGTAGGAAGGCCAGGAATAAACCGTAAATTAGCCACCTCACGAAGTCCGAGAGGCTAAGTCCTCATCAGACCTTTCAGAGTTGGAGGAGTGAGTCAGACACTGGTATACAAGTAATTTTTCCCAAAATGTGTAAGCATGAGTAAGCAGACTATTTCTCCTGGCTCCTTATTTGAGTTAAAAACGAGTTTTCTGGCAAAACTCGGTATATTTCAAAAATTGCTTGGTGAAGGTTCCAGGAGTTGCTCATCAAATTTTCAAGTGAAAGTTTTTCTGCCAAGCTATTGTGCATTCAAAACTTGATGCTTTCAACCTCTAATTTTTTTTATTTTTTATTTTTTTTGAGACGGAGTCTCGCTGTGTCGTCAGGCTGGAGTGCAGTGGCGCAATCTGGGCTCACTGGAACCTCCGCCTCCCGGGTTCAACCGATTCTCCCTCCTCGGCCTCCGGAGTAGCTGGGATTACAGGCGCGCACCAGGATGCTCAGCTAATTTTTGTATTTTTAGTAGAGACGGGTTTCACCAAGTTGGCCAGGCTGGTCTCGAACTCCTGACCTCAAGTGATCAACCCACCTCAGTCTACGAAAGTGCTGGGATTACAGGCGTGAGCCACCGCTCCCGGCTCAAATGCTGTATCTTTTTTTGTTGTTTGTTTTGACGGAGTCTCGCTCTGTCGCCAGGCTGGAGTGCAGTAGTGCGATCTCGGCTCACTGCAGCCTCCGCTTCCTGGGTTTAAGCGATTCTCCTGCCTCAGCCTCCCGAGTACCTGGCGCGCGCCAGCAGGCCCAGTTAATTTTTGTATTTTTAGTAGAGACGGGGTTTCACCCTGTTGGCCGGGATGGTCTCGATCTCCTGACCTCAGGATCTCCCTGCCTCAGCCTCCCAAAGTGTTGGGATTACAGGCGTGAGCCTCCGCGCTCGGCCCCAAATGCTGTATCTTTATCAAAGAGATTAAAACACAAAATGCACCCGTTTTGTCCTTTTGAAAGATGGTAATGGATTGTTAAATCCAATTAGTCAAAAGAGTGTCCTTAGTCTGCCCAGCTAAGACAGGGCTGCTCCTTTGCCTCTAGGAGTTTCTGTAGTGTCCTAACTAGATGTTAGTTTAGGAGTTAAGAATAATGACAGTCATTTTCTTGTAGTAAACACTAGATTAAAAGCGGTATCACTTAGTTCCAGAGTATAGAATGATGTAATTGAGCTGCCTACTATATCTGTTGCTCATTGATAAACTGAGAGGACATGATTCAATTACAGTTAACTTTCTAAGTGGTTTTGCAGAATGAGGCTATTTGGTTTTGCAATAAACTTTTACTGTGTGTTAATTTTTTTTTTTTTTTTTGAGACAAAGTTTCTCTTTGTCACCTAGGCTAGAGTCCAGTGGCACAATCATGGCTCAGTGCAGTCTTTAACTCCTGGCCTCAAGCAGTCTTCCCACCTCAGCCTCTTTAGTAGTAGCTAGGACTACAGGCCCGCACTACCACCCGTGACTAATTTTTAAATTTTTTTTTTGTAGAGACAGGTCTTGTCTAGGCCTCCCACAGTGTTGGGATTACAGGCATGAGCCACTGTGCCTGGTCAGATTCTGATATGAGAATTCAGAATTCTCAGTATTTAAGGAGAGATGCTAAAGCTGTCAATTATATTCCTAGCTGAGAAGTAACTGAACACTGATGTTCTCTCACCCTCTGGTCTTCTACCTCATTGCTTTTTTTTTTTTTTTTTTTAAATAAGTGGATAGCATTACTTTTCACATTGATTCCACCTCTGTCAAATGAGCCACTGACTCTAAAGTTGAGCAAGTGTTTCTCTTTGTGTGCAGTCATTTCATCTATAAAAAAATGACCATCATGTTCTAGTGTTTAAGAGATTAAACTTCAGAGTCAGACTTCTCAGTCTGAACCCTGCCTCCCATCATTTTCAAGCTGTGGCAGCGTGGGTGGGCTATTGAAATTTTCTTTGCTCCCATTTCCACATCTGAAAATGCAAACCCACCTCACAGTTTTGTTGTGAGGATTAAAAATGAGTTAACACATTAAAGAACTTAAAAACGGGAGCACTCAACAAGGATTCAGATAGTGTTCAGTTTTTCTTTTGCAGGGTTCATTTGAACCCTGATTGAGTTTCTTCTCAAGTGGGGATTAGCTTCTCTCAGAAGGGTAGGTGATAGGAAAGGTTTAGAAGTGATGAAACAGTCACAAGTTAAGCAGTGCGTTGTCATTACACATTTTGGAACCGTCTAAGATGTTTCTCCTACAGTTGTGATTTGTGGACAGTTTGAAAACCACTGCACTTGCTTGTGTTGGTGATAACTTCCTTCCGTTATTCATATTCCTCCTCAGATTAAAATATTCTCCCTTTGTCCCTATCTTGAAGAGACCTTGTTCCTGTGATTTCCCCTTTTCTTTTACTGCAGTTTTTCCCCTTTATTATTATTATTTTTAATAGTAGAGATAGGGTCTCACTGTATTGCCCAGGCTGGTCTTGAACTCCCGGGCTGAAGCAATCCTCCCACCTCAGTCTCTCAAAGTGTTGGATTATGGGCTTGAGCCACTGCTCCTAGACTTTTTTTTTTTTTTTAATGCAGTGCTTCAGAAATTTGTGTGTGGTCTTTGCGCAGGGGCCATTCTGATCTCTGTATCATTCCAGTTTTAGTGTATGTGCTGCCAAAGTGAGCACCCCCCTTTCTTTTACTGCAGTAAAAGACACCTCTTTGCAGATAGTTACCAACACTACCTGAGGGAAGCTACTGCTTCCTTAATTGTAAGGTTTAGCTAGAGTTATTTTAAGGATGCTTTTGGCGGGAAGCTAACATGATAGCACTGCTGGGGGCTTTGTGCACACTGCCTATGATGCTGTTATTGTGTTATTGTAATCTGTTGCTTTTTTTTTTTTGAGACAGAATCTCACTCTGTCACCCAGGCTGGAGTGCACTGGTGCCATCTTGGCTCACTGCACCCTCCGCCTCCTGGGTTCAAGCGATTCTCCTGCCTCAGCCTCCGAAGTAGCTGGGATTACAGGCATATGCCACCACACCTGGCTAATTTTATATTTTTTAGTAGAGATGGGGTTTCACCATGTTGGCCAGGCTGGTTTCGAACTCCTGACCTCAAGTGATTTACCCACCTCGGTCTCCCAAAATGCTGGGATTACAGGCGTGAGCCCCTGCACCCGGCCGGTTTTCCCTTTATCCTTTTTGCCTTCCTAAATACTCTTCAAGGCCCCACTTTGATCTTTTTCCATGAGGCCCTCCTGATGACTTATGCTCCTGAAACCTTTACACTATTATGTCTTTGTTTTGTTTTGTTTTTGAGACAGAGTCTCGCTCTGTCACCCAGGCTGGAATGCTGTGGTGCAATCTCGGCTCACTGCAACCTCTGCCTCCTTGGTTCAAGCGATTCTCGTGCCTTACCTTCCCAAGTATCTGGGATTATAGACGTGTGCCACCATCCCCAGCTAATTTTTGTATTTTTTAGTAGAAACAGGGTTTCGCCATGTTGGCCAGGCTGGTCTCAAACTCCTGGCCTCATGTGATCTGCCCACCTCTGCCTCCCAAAGTGCTGGGATTACAGGTGTGAGCCACTGTGCCTGGCCTTACACTATTACACTATTATGATCCATTTCCTCATTTATTTAGGTCTCATGTCTTTTCATTAACTTCTGAATAATTATCTTGCACCTTGTTTGTTATGTTTATTTCTATTTTGTTAATTATTTCACCAGTTGATGGACATTCAAGATGTTTCCACTTTTGGCTATGATGAGTAATCTTGCTAGGAATATTTGTATACAGGCTTTTGTGTGGATATGTATTTCAGTTCTGTTGAGTATATACCCTAAAGTGGGATTGCTGCATCATGTGGTATCTTTATGCTCAACTTTTTGAGGAACTTTTGGACTGTTTTCCAGAGTAGCTGCACCGTTTTACATTCTCACTAGTAATGTATGACAGCTTCAATTTCTCCACATCCTCGCCAACATTTCGTGTAGCTCTTATTGTTTTTGTTAAAGTAATTCTAGTGGGTGTGATGTAGTTCCTCATTACGGTTTTGCTTTGCATTTCCTCAGTGACTAATGTTGAGCATCTTTTCATGTGCTTGTTGACTGTTTGTAGCTTTGGAGAAATCCTTTCACATCATTCGCCCATTTTTATTTTTGTTTTATTTTATTTATTTATTTTTGAGACGGAGTCTCACTTTGTCGCCCAGGCTGGAGTGCAGTGGTGCAGTCTCGGCTCACTGCAACCTCTGCTTCCTGGGTTCAAGTGATTTCTCCTGCCTCAGCCTCCCGAGTAGCTGGGACTACAGGCGTCCATCACCATGCCTGGCTAATTTTTGTATTTTTAGTAGAGGCGGGGTTTCACCAAGTTGGCCAGGCTGGTATTGAACTCCTGACCTCAGGTGATCCCCCCACCTTGGCCTCCCAAAGTGTGGGATTACAGGTGTGAACCACTGCGCCTGGCCAATTTGCCCATTTTTAAATTGAGTTTTTTTGTGTCACTCAGTTGTAAGAATTATTTATATATTCTGCATACACATCCCTTATCAGATATATATTTGAAAATATTTTATCTCATTCTGTGTGTTGTCTTTTGACTTTCTTGATGGTGTTCTCTGAAACACAGATATTTTTAATTTTGATGAGGTCCAATTTTTTTTTTTGGTTACTTGTACTTTTGGTGTCATATCTAAGAAAACTATTTGCCCAGCCCCACTCATGTGAAACACAGATATTTTTAATTTTGATGAAGTCCAATTTTTTTTTTTTGGTTACTTGTACTTTTGGTGTCATATCTAAGAAAACTATTTGCCCAGCCCCACTCATGAAGGTTTACGCCTATGATTTCTTCGAAGAGTTTTATAGTTTTAGCTCTTACATTTAGGTCTTTAATCCATTTTGAGTTAATTTTTGTATATAGTGTGAGACAGGAGTCCAACTTTATTCTTTGCATGTGGATATCCCATTGTCCCAGCACCATTTCTTGAAAAGATTATTCCCAGCACCATTTCTTGGAAGACTATTCTTTCCATATTGAGTTCCTTGGCACTCTTGTTGAAAATCACTTGACCATAAGCCTTTACGGTGTATTCCTGGGCTCTCCACTCTATTCCATTGATCTTTATTGATCAATAGAAACAATTCAGTCTTGTTTCCTTGCCACCACAGTAATCGGCTTTTCTCTAATGGGTACTTGGTTTTCTTAAAAAAAAAATTACCTTTTTAAATTCCTACATCTTTTCATCATCTAGTAGGTCCTTGTTTCCTCAGCCTTTTCTGAGTATAGGTACCGGGAGAGTGCTTCTCAGGCAGTGCTTTCATCATGTTGCTGAGGGCAGAGTAGTCAGTGGCTCCCTACCACGACTGCATGTGAAGGAAACTCCCCTGCCTCTGATGCCCAGGCTGGAGTGCAGTGGCATGATCTCAGCTCACTGTAACCTCTACCTCCTGGGCTCAAGTGATCCTCCCACCTCAGCCTCCAGAGTAGCTGGGACTACAGATGTATGCCACCACATCTGGCTAATTTTGCATTTTGTTGGTAGAGATGTAGTTTCACCATGATGCCCAGGCTGGTCTCAAACTCTTGGGCTCAGGCCATCCTCTCACCTTGTCTTCCCAAAGTACGGGGATTACAAGTGTAGCCATTGTACCTGGCTGCCCTACCTGCTTGTTGAAGCCCAATATCTAGACCTTTCCGGCTTTCCATACTTAATTCTCTCCATTCTTTAACTCAAATTCTCTTTTCCAGTCAGGCTTGTTTCTTTTATGCCAGTCATCACATGTCCATTCCCATCTCGTGCCTTGATTTTCCACATTCAGTTTTCTTCGCATTTCCTTTACCAGTTGTATTAGTCTGTTTTCACACTGCTGATAAAGACATACCCGAGACTGGGTAATTTACACAGGAAAAAGGGTTTAATGGACTTACAGTTCCACATGGCTGGGGAGGCCTCAATCATGGCAGAAAGCAAGGAGGAGCAAGTAACGTCTTACATGGATGGCAGCAGACAAAGAGAGAGCTTGTGCAGGGGAACTCCTCTTTATAAAACCATCAGATCTCATGAGACGTATTCACTATCACGAGAACAGCATGGGAAAGACCTGCCCTCATGATTCAGTTACCTCCCACTGGGTCCCTCCCACAACATGTGGGAATTCAAGATGAGATTTGGGTGGGAACACAGCCAAACCATATCACCAGTTTAAATGTGAACACTTAGCATATTTAGAGCCTTTAATATCAACCTGAGGTATATATTTTTCAAGTATGATTTCTTAAAAGAATCACTTCTGTGTCATTCATTTTGCCACTTAATGCATGGCCTAGTTCTGATGTTTGGAGCATCTGTTAACATTGAAAATCCTGTGCAGGGTCCTGCCTTCTGTTGTTATGTAACTATTTTACCTAGCATTTCTTCCTATTCATCATATAAGTTCTCTAAGGGCAGAGATCATTTTTAATCCTTTCATGGGGCTAAATATGAAGTTGATTTTTAGTATAAGGTCTGCAGTCCCTTAATCAAAATCTTTAGGGGCCGTATGTATTTGGGAAATCAGATTTCTTTCAGATTTTAGAAAAGTAATAAGCTGCATCATGTACCTCGGTACTTAACACCCCCAGCAGCATCTGGGATAGCACTTTGTAATCTAAATGTATTAAAATTTTTGGTGTGAGACATATTCTCCAGCGAGGAGGTCTAAGGCAGGATCCTATATTTAAAGATTTCTATTTCTATAGCAAAAAATGATTATTCACACTAAAGTGTGATAATGACTATAAATAGGCTCCTATTAGTTCAGGTCAGATATGCTTTTGCTACCAAATGAGTTATGATGAAATGTAGTTTGGATTGAGTTGGGTTTCAGAATTGTGGATAATGGATTGTGGAGCTTCACTGATTCTTAGTGTACTCTCTATTTATAGAGCTGACAATGTGATTCTTCTGTTGTGTACTGCTCTGTGCCAGTCTAGACTTCTCTTTTGGGGCTCTTAGCTCCAGCATCTTCTTCCCATCTATTTTTCCTGTACACTGCTTTCCTCATCTCAGTCCTCTGTTCTCAAACTTCCAGTGTTTTACCATTAATTGTCCCCAATGTTTCTGTGAAAAGAAGCTACTTTTTCATACCCCTAAAGTCTCAAAATTATTGCAGAGAGGGTGTGATAGTAATGCACTTAGTGTTGAGCTTGGGAAGAAAGCATTGCATTCCTTATGCCACAGTCTTCTCTACAGGGAATACTAAGGGGTGACCATGTGATATGGGGGAAGCAGGGCATTGTGATGGCATTCAGCTGACAGAACTACTGATGAGGTTTCCAGGTCTTGGCCTGGAAGAAGTTAGGCATTCTTGGCCTGCAAGGAGGTTTCAGACTCATCCAAGACCTCCTATAATCTGACTCCAGTCTAACCTCTGAGACTGAGTCACTGTTCTTCAGATTTAGGTTTTACTTTTTTGTCTAGACTTGCCTATTGACCATCCCGTGAACGACATACTGTTTATGCTTTTCTGGCTTCATGCATTTTTCCCAACATTTCTCTTAGTGATATTTTTCTTGTGTATTTAATCTTATGATACTCCTTTGGTAGATCTGGTAGTATTCTGAAACTGGAATTGATATGACTTGTTTAGAGGCTCATGGTTTTTGTTTTGTGTTGTGTTTTAAAATAATCATGAGTTTTTCATGTGCCCTGATACCTGGCAAAGTTGCCAAAATGAAGCCACGTTAGACATGCCACATTTATTTAGAGACACATTTGGTAAGAACTAGGAATCTTAGCATGTTGGAGCTGGACATTACATTGTGAGTATAATGTTTTATAAATCAGGAAGCTCAAATCAGCAAAGCTCCAGAGAGGTTAAGTGTCTTGCTTTAGGCACACCGCTTGATAGTGGTGGAACCAGAACTCGATTATTTTTTTTGAAAGTTTTTAAATCCCATGTTTTTTCTTTTTGGTGTTAGAGCTAATAGTTTCATTTGATTTGTTTTCTCTTCTTTTAAGCAAATTTAATACTCCTTCTGGATTTGGAAAACCATTTCCTACCTGGTTTCAACCCACAGGAGAAAACAATCATTCTCCTTCAAGGTGCAACATTGGTAAAAGTAGGATTTTGCAGGCCATATCTGATTAATCAAATGATCAGAATGGTCTATGATTAGAGATTAGATAGCCTCTTCTACGTTTTTTATTGCTAACAACAAACCAATCTAAATTATACTTTTGGTGTTTCAAGCTTAGTAAGTTTAAAGTGTACTAAGGACCCAGCTGCATTCTGTTCCCCTGTGTGCATCTCCAACTTGAAGAGAAGGTTCAGTCATGCCATGTGATTGATGGTGTTAAGTGCCACATTTTATTTTTTTAAACCTCTCTGCTGTGTATTGATTGAATAAAAGCAACAATGATTAAAGAAAATGATGAAAAAAATTGATGCTAGTTTGAATTTATAGAATGAGAAATTAAGCTCCAGATGGAGCCTCTTAGTTACCAGAGGAAAACAGGGAATTATTGTCATTAAAACTCAAAGCTGAGGAGCCTTGGCCCTTTTGGGTATATCTAAATTTTCATGAACCAGTTTTTGTTTAGGAAAATAGTCACCAAATGAGATAAATATTTAAAGTTTTCTAAAAATTGCACCCGTCTCTTGTCACTGTGTTTCCCACCCGCCTTAAATGTCCTGCCTGTTAGACTGTACCTGTGGCAGAGTGCTAAGCCGTATGTGCTCTCAGTGGTGTGTCAGAGTTTTCTCTTCTTTTCTGTCATCACATATTTTAGTTTTTGAGTGTGAAGCTAATGTAGATTGTCCTGTCCTCCTTGTTGTGAATGTCCTTGGAGAAGTCCCTTCCCATCCTGGGCCTCAAGTTCCTCTTTTGAACTATGAAGAGATTGTAAACTGTGAAGAGTCCCTTCATTCTCTGAGATCCTATGATTTGACTGAATATTTATTTATTTATTTTGAGATGGAGTCTTGCTCTGTCTCCCAGGCTGGAGTGCAGTGACACAATCTCAGCTCACTGTAACCTCTGCCTCCCGGTTTCAAATGATTCTCCTGCCTCAGCCTCCTGAATAGCTGGGATTACAGATGTGAGCCACCAAGCCTGGCTAATTTTTGTATTTTTAGTAGAGGCGAGGTTTCACCATGTTGGCCAGGCTGGTCTCAAACTCCTGACCTCAAGTGATCTACCACTTTGGCCTCCCAAAGTGCTGGGATATAGGCGTGAGCCTCTGTGCCCGGCCTTGACTGAATACTTTAAAAACTGAATAATTTTTATTTGATTTAAAAAGGAATAACAATATCCATAACCAAAAAAAGACAGAAAAATTGCAGCATTCAACAAGAAAAATCTGAACTTTGGCTTGAGTTTCCAGAACTTGTAGTCAAGTATTTATGTGGGTTTTGAGGGGATAAGAGAATTTAGGGTAGCTTTATACAGTGTTACCATTTATTCTTTTTTGTTGTTTTATTTTTTTTTATGTTTGGTTGGTGTCACCATTTATTCTTTTGTATGCTGTTTAGCCTCTGGAGAGGGCATCTCTGTGTTTATAGAAGAAAAATGTGACTCTCATGTTGTACACAGCCCTAGACTGGACATCAAGGTCTTCTAACTGTCCTAAGCTTCTTAGGAAGATATTGTCTATGTATTTTAGTTTGGAATTAGACTGGCACAGGACTCGGCATGCACTATAACTCTTACTGTTCTATTTTTTCAGCTTGGATTTACACTGGGCAACGTGGTTGGAATGTATCTGGCTCAGAACTATGACGTAAGTCGCCATATCCATGACTTCCTTGATTCCATGTAACTGTTTTAGAGTGACTTTTCTTTGTTTGAGGTAAGGTGTGACTTCCAGCGTAAATGTAGTCCATAGGGCTGAGGCAAAACTCCTGAATATTGTAGAATGGTTTGCCATTGTTTGAAAAAGTAATCCAACTCATGAAACAGCTGTCCTCCATATCACCACAAGAGGGCAAAATCCCTTCAGTTTAGCTGGGCTCATGATCATCCTCAGCTGTGGCTTGTTAGCCGAGAGTGATATTAAGTTGGGCTCTTAAAATTCTTTGGGAAATCATGTGATAAGTGAGAATTTAAAAATTAATTGGATAATATTTTCAGCCCCACTACCCAGTAGTAGAGATGACTTAGAATTTTGGAGATGCATCTGGGTAGGGGGACTGAAAAATATAGATCTATATTCCATCTCCAAAATTCTAAGTGTAGCACATTTGGGGACAGAGTTTTGTGAAGTTGTATTAACCTCACTTTATAGGTGGTGATGTTGAAAACCAGGTGGTGCAGCAGCCTATGAATGGGGATTCTGGACAGGTGTTTGAAAAAGACAAGCAAGGGAAACATGATACTAACTTGATTTGTTATAAAGCTTTTCATATGACAAAGGGAATTCCTTTGTCAACCTTCGTTTGAGTCATACAGTTTTCTAGGCAAAGGCTACATTATGTCACATTTATTGTTTATACGTACAACCTTTACTTGGCACCAGATCGAGTGGAAGTGGGTATACAAAAGTAGAAGTGGGTTTCAGAGAAGGAGCATACTTATCTGACAACTTCTGATATCTTTCATATGCAGTTATAAGGCTAAGAAATACCACTATTGGCCGGGTGCAGTGGCTCACGCCTGTAATCCTAGCACTTTGGGAGGCCGAGGTGGGCAGATTGCTCGAGCTCAGGAGTTCGAGACCAGCCTGGGCAGTGTGACGAAAGCCCATCTTTACAAAAAATACAAAAATTAGCCAGGGGTGGTGGCATGTCCGTGGTCCCAACTACTTGCGGGACTGTGGCGGGAAGGATCACTTGAGCTCTGGAGGTCAAGGCTGCAGTGAGCTGTGTTTGCACCATTGCCCTCCAGCCTGAGTGATAGAGTGAAACCCTATCTTAAAAAAGAAAGCAAAAAGAAATAACCACTATTTAGCAGATCTCTTGGAGGAAGATAAAAGCTTGTAAAACCATTTATCTTTGGAGGAAGAGAAGTAAAAGAATATTGATTAGGTAGATGCAAAATTATAATAATCTTTTTTCTCTTCAAAGATACCAAACCTGGCTAAAAAACTTGAAGAAATTAAAAAGGACTTGGATGCCAAGAAGAAACCCCCTAGTGCATGAGACTGCCTCCAGCACTGCCCTCAGGATACACTGATTCTACTGCTCTTGAGGGCCTCGTTTACTATCTGAACCAAAAGCTTTTGTTTTCATCTCCAGCCTCAGCACTTCTCTTCTTTGCTAGACCCTGTGTTTTTTGCTTTAAAGCAAGCAAAATGGGGCCCCAATTTGAGAACTACCCCACATTTCCAACATACTCACCTCTTCCCATAATCCCTTTCCAACTGCATGGGAGGTTCTAAGACTGGAATTATGGTGCTAGATTAGTAAACATGACTTTTAATGAGTAGTGTCTTCTTTATTGTTTGCGATTTTTACTACCTTTTTTCAAAAGAAAAATTGATGAGTTTTGTATAGCTGGTCAGATACAAATAATAGTGACTTCACAGTTTAGTAATTATAATGGGTACTTGTTAAACATTTGGTACTAAATTATGTTGCTGCAAAGTAATTAAAATTAATATCTAGAACTAGTTTCTGGTGAATTATTCATTTATTTTGTACTGTTGTTAGGCAGCTCTGTAGTGGCTAATTTAACCAATAAGTCAATTTGCTATTCATTAAGAAACGATTCTGAGAATCCTATCAGGAATTGGGGAATGAAAAAATACACAAAATAATGGTCTTTGTCCCAGTAGAGTTCATAGTCTATTTAGTGTGCATGTTTTTCCTTAATGATGTATTTGATCTGACTTTTTTCCTTCTCAAAAGAATCATACTTGGGATTACAGGTACATTTGATGTTATGTGATGGATAAGTGAAAAGTTTTTAAAGGAGATTTTATACCTTTTCACATTAAAAAAGGTATTTATATTATTACTTTGTAGTGATTGTCTTAAGAAAAAATATAGCCCAAATGTATAGTAAAATCAGCAGCTCAAGAAGAATTTCTGCTTCTCTTTGTAGTTGATGCTTTGTTTTTTCCTGCAGTCAGAAATTCCTTGTATTTGTCAAATGTATAAACAGCTTGTATTGTTTTTAAATTAAAAAAAATTTGAATAATTAACTTTTGCCATGGGACAAGATACAAAAGTAATTTCATATAAAGGGCCTCTCCCACCCCTGTTCTCTGGCTCCTGGCTCCTGTTTGACAAGTTACTGTTACCACTTTGCTTTATACTTTTGAGAAAGAGTCTGTGCTTAAACAAACACATGTAACACAAATAGTAACTATACATGGAGGTCTAGCCCTCGCCTTTTTTTTTTTTCTTTTTTTCTTTTTAAATGGAGATCATTCTATATCAGCATGTAAGTAGCAAGGAACCTCATTCTTTTTTTGGCTGCCTAAAATTTTTTTGAATAGATATAACATAATTGATTTAATCTGCTACTGGTGAATGCTTAGGTTGTTCTTTTGCTATTACAGTGATAACTTCAATCCTAATGTTATTAAACATATCGATTCAGGGTATAGCTATAAGATAAAGTCCTGAAAGTATAATTTAGACTAAATACAAATACCCATTTTGCTAGCTGTTTTGTTTCAGAGGACTTGTTGAGCAGCTTCACTAATAATGCCATTTTTGAAGACATGGCAGGTTCAGAATCAATAAACTGGAAGAATTGTTCAGAGCATCTTTTTTCAGGCAGTGATGACATTGATTCTGTATGTGATAAAGTGATTCTGCTTCTCTTTGACAACTTGCATCTCTCCTACATGGAAGTAAGTTTTATTCCTGTCAATGTTGTCTTTGTGTGTGGCAGATTAGGATTAAATTATGGTTTGACTTTTCCTAGCAGTGTGATCATGGGCAAGTGGCTTATTTTTTTTTTTTTTTTTTTTTTGAGACAGAGTCTCACTCTGCTGCCCAGGCTGGAGTGCAGTGGCACAGTCTTGGCTCACTGCAACTCCTGCCTCCCGGTTCAAGTGATTCTCGTGCTGCAGCATCTCAAGTAGCTGGCATCACCACCACACCTGGCTAATTTTTGTATTTTTAGTAACGACGAGGTTTCACCATGTTGGCAAAGCTGGTCTCAAATTCCTGGCCTTAAGTGATCTGCCCACTTCAGCCTCCCAAAGTGTTGGGATTACAGGCGTGAGCCAGTGCGCCCGGCTTTTTTAAACTTTTAGATTCATTTAACAGGTAAATTGCATGTCACGGGTTTGTAGCTTATTCTTTCAGAAACTCTTGCATTATCTGTAGACGTGGACGTAAATGTCCACCTCATAGGGTTTTCATAAAAAATAATTGAGATAATGTATGTAATGTTGCACAGTGCTTTGCAGACTATCTAATAAATAGTAGCTATTAGTACAAACTTGTTGCTTTTTGGCTAGTTCTGCAGTCACTTTTGGAATCAGCTTATGAACCACACAAAAAATTTGTCATTATTCTGTAGTCGCTGTTTTTGATACTGATGAAAATTTACAGTGTCCACCTGGATCGTACCATCTGGCTCACAAGATTTGATCTTGAATTGTCAGCACAATGAACTACAGCCTCAAAGGATGAAAGTTTACCTTGCGGGTATTAAAAATGCTAGAAGCTTAGAAAGCTGTTTCCAAAGAGGGATTCCTTGTTACCAACCATGATAGCATTGCTGTGGTGTGTGTGGTCTCCCAGAGTGGCTGCTTTGGGATTGGAGGTCACTTAGCTATTAGAAGGATAGGTCTCTTTATATTATACCTTGTAAACAAGGCTCATTTGGACTTAGGGCTTCCCTTAGAGGTGACACTTAACCTTGCCAAAGGGATCATTTCTACCAGTGGGATCCATCTAGCAGATCAGTTCTTAAATTCAGCTTCATCATGTAAACTGCTACACAGTGCAGGCTGACTTTGCATTCACCATTCAGATACCCTCTCCTAGTTTTATGTTCTTGGCAGCAGTGAAAAGAACCTCAGAGTTCTCAGGCAAGATGATCTTCACTGAGCTATATGTTGGAGGAGCCCAGAACCATCATAGTTTTAGGGTGTAGTTGAAAATCCTTACTGTGAATGGGGTTTATGGCACTGAAAGTTACCCCTTCCCTGGGAATTTTGTAGGAACCCTTGCCACACAGATCAATGGAGCAGTGGGAAGAAGCACCACAAGACAGGCCTTTTTTTTTCCTTTAAAAAATGTTTGAAAGCTCTACTAATATGGTTAGGAAAACTTCTGCCACATCTGACCATAAAATGAGAGTTGCTCAAAATACTAGTGCAGATTACTCTGACATGTGAAATACAAGACTTCAGGATTGATGCTGGAAAAATACAGTGAACTTGAAAAGCTTATCCCTAAACTGTAATCCTCCCAAACAAAACAAAAACAAAGCAAGAAAAAAAGCCTTATTTAAAATTGTCAAAAGAGGCTGAATTTTATGAAGTTACCAAAAGTATATCTTTAGACTTTTCTTCTGATTTGGTATTTTATGTATTTAAGCAGTTACCTGATTCTGATTTAAAGGAGCAATTTTATTTCTCTTTTTCTAACTCATTTACCCAATGAGTTTGTGTGACTATAGAGAAAAGTAGGCTGTGTGGTTTTTCTAGTTGTCTATACACATTGCCTCATAGAACATATGTACACATGGTACACATGTGTAATGTTTTCATTTCCACTAACCCGTTCACTCCCTAGATACTATGCTGGTGTTTGTTTTTCTGCTGAGGTCTCCCACATTTTTAATGCCTTTTCTGAGTTATTCCTCCTGAAGGAACGTTATATACTGTACTGGAGCAAATGAGGCTTTTCTTAAACTTCCAGTCTTGGGTTTTGCATGTAGCATTTCCATTCCTTACAGATGAATGAGTTCTTTTTTCCCTGTTGACTATTAGGGCTTTGCCTTGAGGAAAGGAATAGGGTGGTGAAGGGAAAATATTTTGAGATTTTGTCTGCTCTTAATAGGGAGTTTGTGACACTTAGATTTTCAAGTGTTCAGTTTATACCTTTCCCAAATCTGGTTGCAGTGTATTTAGTCAAGCATTGAAGACCTAACATATGGCATGTTTTGCAAGGCACAGGGAAAGAAAATTGAACTGAGAACAGTGAGACCTTGTGGAAGTTCCCAGGGTGGGACGTTGCAAACCCTGGGTCCTAGGCCTTCCTGAATCACAGCCTCGGTGGGAGGATCTTATGAAAGGTACAGTGCAGTTGCATCATCTTACACAGTTATACAGGACTGGGACCAAAAAAGGTGCCACGTAAATAGTGCATGCAATTGTGTTCAGTGTTCGTTCAGTGAGGACAGCCCCACTGAGCTACCTGTGTACTCAGGTGGTCTCGGTTCCCTTTGCGTTCTAATGGTTTGAGTTTCTCGCTGTACTGAGAGTGATTCTAGTGTTTAGAGACTTTTTCAAACATCACAGTCCCCAGATGTGAAGCCAACTACCTCATTTATTGTATGGTTGAACAAACAGATTTGTTCTGATGTTGGAAGGAAAACTAGCTGCTTTTGATTTATTAAAAGATGGTACATGAGTGTTTGTGATATGTAAATACTAATGTGAAAGATTGTATACCATGTACTTAATGTCTGACTTAGTGGAATTTCAAAGGCAACTTTGACTAAGCAAATTTGATAAAGAATTGGCTTAAGAATAAGATGCAACTATACTTAGTGACTTTGGCTCACAGTTTCATCATCCATAAAATATTAGAAGATAAAATTAAATTATATTTGCAAGAGACACAAGACTATTAAGGAGGGCTAGAAGTTATCCAACAGTGGAGTGATTTAGATGACAAGGAGTTATTAATCATATTTGCCATTTCCTGTCACTGGAATGGGTAACCTTGCTTGGCTTGAATCTCCAGTTCTGGGAAAGAACAGTGCTGTGCTTGAGAGCAGTTTAGTAGACCAGACTGAAATAAACGCTCTTTCTAAATTGGCTAGTTGAATGCATTCACTACTCAGAACACCTGGCAGCAGTTGCTGGCACAGCTTTCCCTTCAGGAGTGAGTCAGGTTCTCACATAGTTGAATACTGGCCAGTAATTCTAAGTCCACTTAATTCTAAATCAACTTTTCTTTCTCTTTTTACTTATACTCCCAGAATCTTACGGATTGCACCTTTGTCCTATTGTCTGACTTAGGGGCAAAGGATCTGTGTTCTGTGATGGTTCATAAATGTGATGTTTGGCTGCTCTGATAATAAGAGTAATACCCTGACTCTTTTGAAAATTTAAAGCAAATGACTTTAGAGATGTTGGCTGGATCAAATCAGCTGTAGTGTACCTAACATTGGTATTTCATTTGGGCTTGTGAGGTCTTAGCTATTATATTGGACAAATAATTTTGGTCTAACTCACAGGGCAGAAGCACTGATGTTCCCGTTAACCATGGTCAGTCACATTCTGTGGTTGAAGCACATGTTTGTGGTGGTTTCTTTTGCTCCAAAAGAAACTTTACAACTCACAGATGCTTGATCAATTAAGGGAGTGATTTTATAGATAAATTATTGTGGGAAAACAGCACGTGCTATCAGTAGTAACTTAAAATCACTTAAAACAGTGCAGTAATTGTAGGGGACTCCCTTTCCCCTAAGACATATTTAGCAAACAACTGATGGGAGAAATAAAAAATATGTAACGCTAACAAACTAGAGGGATTGAGAGCTATCTCCAGTCATGTAGCAAGGATATCTATCATGGAGAAAATGGCATGGTCTTTAGGAGGAGAAAGAAGCCTTGATTTCCAGACAGTTGTTTTCTCATGGGACACGTTTATTGAGCATTTACAGCTTACCACATTGTAGAAGTTGCTGGGGGATTTCAAGAGCCATAGACAGCTCTTCTCCCTCAAGGGGCTCATGTAGGGATGTGTAGGAAGTGACAGATGTGTTTGGACCTTTGGCTACTACCTAATACTTTGTTTTCTCAGGAACAAACTACTTATTAAATCCAGAAGCAAGCCAGTCTAATATAATAATAGTGCTGTGGTCTTAATTATAGTTTTGGTTTCCCTTATAAGACACGTAGGAAAGTTTTCCCTCCCTCCCAAAACTTAACCAAGGCAGTAGTATTTGTGGTTAGTGACAGGTGGAGAGAGAGATGTTAATCTCAATGTATCTTCTTTCTTGACTTCCCTTTCCTTTTGAGACGGAGCCTCGCTCTGTCGCCCAGGCTGGAGTGCAGTGGTGCGATCTCAGGTCACTGCAACCTCTGCCTCCCGGGTTCAAGCGATTCTTCTGCCTCAGCCTCCTGAGTAGCTGGGATTACAGGCGTGCACCACCACGCCCGGCTAATTTTTGTATTTTTAGTAGAGTCGGGGTTTCACTCTACCAAAACCCTGTTGGTCAGGCTGGCCTCGAACTCCTGACCTCATGATCCGCTTGCCTCAGCCTCCCAAAGTGCTGGAATTATAGGCGTGAGCCACCGCGCCCGGCCGACTTCCCATTCCTTTGACTAATAGAACAACACCAGCCTCTTTCTGAAAGGGAACACTATATCTTTATGGGAATTTGGTGCCCAGGTAAAGGGGAGCCATTGAGGAGAGATGCTTAAAAGGGAATGAAAGTAGTGATGAAAGAGTACTAATTGCCATGAAGAAGACCTACTAAGAATGCCTTCTTGTGGACAGAACTTAGAAGTACTTAAGAGAAAGGAGCTGACGGCCGGGCGTCGTGGCTCACGCCTGTAATCCCAGCACTTTGGGAGGCTGAGGCAGGTGGATCACCTGAGGTCAGGAGTTGGAGACCAGCCTGGCCAACATGGTGAAACCCCATCTCTACTAAAAATACAGAAAACCAGCTGGGCGTCGTGGCACATGCCTGTAATCCCAGCTACTCAGGAGGTTGAGACAGTAGAATCGCTTGAACCCGGGAGTGGAGGTTGCAGTGAGCTGAGATCGTGTCACTGCACTCCAGCCTGGGCAACAGAACGAGACTCCATTTCAAAAAAAAAAAGAGGGAGAGAAAGGAGCTGACATTAGGTTTTGAGTTCTGGGTGAGGTTTCCCACAAAAAAGATGTCACTGGTTTCACTCTGCCTTGGTAGGATGACTTGGGTATCTTTCTACTCCTAAGAAGGTATTAAGAATAACATAAAACCTAGTGAGTTTGCAAGGCTTAGCCTCTGAAGGGTGACTAAGACAGGCTTTCTTTTCCTGTCTTCAGAATGAATGGATTACAAAGACTAGATACAACTTTAGGTTTTCTTTGTCTTCTTTTTTTTTAATTTAATTTTTATTTTCTTTTTCTTTTTCTGTGAGCCTATGGCTTGTATTGAAACTTTAGGTTTTCTTGAGCTGTGGTGCTGAGGGCAGGAAGAAGACACTAACAGCGAAGCATGTGTTTGTGGTTGTTGGAGGATTCCTGCAGTTCACTTGAGGTGGCGGAATCTTCTGGAGGGATGCCCTCCAGCGTGGGTCTGGGGTTGTGTGCTCCTGGTGGTCCTAGTGGTTTTCTTTGCCTGTGGTCCAGATTCTGCTGGATACTGGCAGCTCCTGTGGTTGGGCCAGTTTGTACACTTGGCGTTAGGCTTGATCAGTGATGTTGCTGACCCTCGCCCATGCTGGGTAAGTGTCCAGGTGGAAGAGGCTAACTCCCCAGGTGTTGATGGCCACCATTACTATCACCAGTCCAATAACGTTGACTCCCAGGCCAGCTTTCACCTGCAGGACACAAACCAGCACACCCTAGTCACTCTGACCAGCAGCAGCACAGATCCCCAAGTCCCCCTTCTGTTCCTGCAGCCTATGCCTTGTGGCCCAGATTAGTTCCCAGTTGCTGCCTGGGGTGCTCTAGCATTGCCTTGTAGAGTGCACAGGACTGTGGAAAGGCGGGAAAGGGACAATTAGAGTCATCTCCACTTCATGCTTACAGCACTCTCACTAGATTTCAAGTGGAAGCCTAGAAGGTATGTTAGTTACTTGGAACACCCACTCTGTGGAACGTGAAGAGGTATTTCTGCAGCTCACTGATGGGGAAATATGCTAAACAAAACTAACCAGATCTCTGTAAAGCAGGAACTTCTCAGAGCCCCTATGCGTTAATGCAGGGAACTTGTACGAGGGGCTATATTACATGAAGCCTTTGCTACTGTTACCTTTTTTTAAGGAACAGCTCATGGAAATAGTGTACCTTGAGTTCACTTGGGGAAACGGTTCAGCTGCCTCTGCTCAGCTCTTCCTCAAGAAGGGGACACAGGCGTGCTAGCTGGAATGGAGCCTTTGCTTCTTTCCTCTGAGGGAATTACACCTCAGTGACTGACCCTTTTCACTTCTGCCTTGACATTGACACTCACAGGCTGAAGTGGGGGATGTGAGGGATGATGGGCTGGCAGAGCCAGATGGAAAAATGTGTCCTGTAAGGATAGCTGGCATCCTCCCAAGGAGTAACCAGGCATATAGCTTGTAGCCAAGACAAGTCACTAGCTGGCATTAAGTTGGGAAAATTGCAAGGGGAAAGTGGATGCTGGGAAATTGTTTCAAGAAAATGGCTAGACGTGTCCTCTCTCTCCTGCCGTCTGGTCGGGGCCCCCTGGGCATTTTGGCATGGAGGACAGCCCATGTTTCCCCACAGGTGAGAGGGCAGGTTCTAGCAGGGCTAAATTAAGGAGTGTTAGAGTTGAAAGGGACCCCATGGAGCATCCAGCTGGAACCTCATCATTTAGCAGATGAGGAAATTGAAGTCAAGGTAGTGCCCAAGCTGGGAATAGTGCCCAAGACTGGCTCACTTCTTGTCACCTGGTACCTTTGAAAATTACTGCCTCTAATCATTTGATTCCAGTGTAGAAAGCTAGGGGTCAGTGGTGGGGGCACACAGCAGAGGAAGCAGGAGACAGGAGAGCTGGGGTAGAGCTCAGCGTGAGCAGACTGAGGGTTACGCAGTAAGATGGGAGGGGAGAGGGATGGCTGGGACACTCCATTCAAGGAAGTATCACGGATGACTTAGATGAGCAGTTCGAACAGTCGAAAGGACCTGAATAGGCTGAGAGCGGTGACTCACACCTGTAATGCCAGCACTTTGGGAGGCCAAGGCAGGCAGATCACCTGAAGCCAGTAGTTCAAGATCAGCCTGACCAACATGGTGAAACCCCATCTCTACTAAAAATACAAAAATTAGCTGGGCATGGTGGCGCACACCTGTAGTCCAGGGTACTCTGGAGGTTGAGGCATGAGAATCACTTGAACCTGGGAGGCAGAGGTTGCAGTGAGCTGAGATCGCACCACTGAACTCCAGCCTGGGTGAGAGTGAGATTCTGTCTCAAAAAAAAAAAAAAAAAAAAAAAAGGATAAAAAAGGACCTGAATATCTGCCACCAGCCTGAAACTTTTTCTTCCTTTCCTCTATTTGTTACTTTACAGGGCTGCCCAAGAACAAGTTTGGCTCCCATGAAAAAAATTGTCAGACCATCAGTAATTTGTATCAGTGTTTTCCATCCTCTCCCCCACCCCCTCAGCCCTGGATATTAAGTATAGCAGCAGGTGTATAGGTAGAGGAGTAGAAGGTAGATAGGCCCAGTGCTAAAGTCAGCAGCAAAATATCTCAAAGCCATCTTTTGTGAGCCCAGCTGAAAATGAAAATGAATGGTGGACGCTTTATTTTCCATTGTTGCTTCAGGTGTTTCTTGCCTGGGCCGGGGTGGGGGGGTGAGTTGAGCAGAAGAATCCTGTTTTCTCAAAATACCTTTCACCCTAGGTTCATACACTTCCTCATTCTCATCTTCTGTGAATAAACCAGTAGCTTTCTCAATGAATGTCTCCACTGGCCTAATGAAGAAACGAAGGCAAAACTTGTTTGCACAGGCTCATGCCTTCTGGAACTGGGCCACAGCCTGTCTGTTCCAGCTTTTTCTACCTAGGTACCCATTTCCTTCCAGGGAAGGGTTGGGGAGAGCACATTCTTGCTATCCTTGGTGCTCATAGACCAACCAAAAACCTTTTTATAGGTGCTATTCTTGCTACCACACTGGGTTTAGTGTTGACAGGCCAGGGACACTGCTACAAAATAAGCTTTGAAAGAAGGCTGCAGAGCTGTCATCCCTGTCCTCATGGCAGCTGGGCCTGGCAGGGAGAGGGCACCCCAACTCACCATATCTTTGATCTGGCAGTGCCCATAGCTGAAGACGATGGCATTAGGGGGATTGCCCACAGGCAGCATCACTGCAAAGGAGATGCACATGGTGACTGGGATCAGGGTGTAGAGGGGGTTAATGTGCAGCGTTTCAGACTAGAAGAGAGAATTCACAGAAACATTCACGAGATTAGGCTTGCATTTCCTGTGCTTAATGTCAGGAGCATGCTTTAATGATGACTTGGTGCTGGCTAACCTTAGCAGGACACTATGTGGAGGGGTAGTTAGGTCTCTGCCCTCTGGGGCATGCAGTCCCTTGACAACCTTAATAGGCTGATGCTGCTTACTTGCTCCACATGGAAATATGGCTTTGAGTTACTCCCTAGAAGGGATGTTTGATTTTTTTGGTGTTATTCTAAGGAATTGGTTCCTAAACTTTATTCTTTAGCTGAGACTTCCTTTCCTTAAACTCAAATCTCATGAATAGGTTGCTTTGATTGAAGTGGGGATCCCTCAGTCTTAGGGTACAGAACTAAGGTTTTTTTTTTTTTCTAGGGAAGATAATTATTTTATATGGGATTTGAATCCATGGTCCTGCTCTCAATGTTGCCAAGTTTTAACTGCACTCTCTTGCTCGCAGGAGCAAGATGACGGAAGGGAGAAGTTGGGGTCATCTGAGCAATGAGCAGAGAGTATGGCTCTGGGGTTAGAAAGAGCAGTAGGAGACTATGTTGCTGGGGTCAGGAGGGACCTTCATTTCCTGGATTCTGCCTCCCAGAATGGGACAGATGAAGCATTAGGTCAGATGCATCACCTTTCCGGCTGCTTGGCCAGGCTAAGATCTGGCCGTTGCTCACCTCCCTTATTCTATTCACAACAAATTGGTCTGAGGCTGTGGAGCAAAGTTGACCTTGCTCCCAATCCTCAGAACTTCCCGGAGGACAGTGAAACTCAGTGGAGGCTGTGATGATTGTCTGAGTTGTGATCTCAGTCTTTTCAGCTGTGTGTGTTTTACCTCCATTTTCTGTGGCTACCTCTTTGGCCCTACTCAGGTTTTATCTCAGGAGAGAAAGGTTGATAATGATTGCGGGGAATTGAAATGATAGGGTTTGAATATTATTTTGTATGTTCTTTGGTTTCCACTCAGGGCTGCCCCTAAACTAATCCTACTCTTTTGGACAAAGGTTTCTAGAACTCTTGCTATGATTTATTAGTATATCTTTTTATTTACTAGTTGCTATTTGAAAAACTTCATTTTTCAAAATAGGAATTGAACACCAATTAGTGAAGGCTGTGGGCAGTAACCAGAGGAGAGCGTACAGCTACGGAAGCTGCCCTGAGCCAGGCCTGCCACTCCAGGCCCCTGGGACAGCCTGTCTGGATGTCTGGGAGCTCCGCACTACTCACCAGGCTGCACAGGATGGGCAGAAAGATGGTGATGGTTGCTGGGTTGCTCACAAACTCAGTGACAATGGACACGAGGATGCATGCCAGCAGGGTGACAGCCCACGGTGGGAGGCTGCTCAGGGACAACATCTGGTTCCCAATCCATGTAGAGAGGCCAGAGCTCTGTAGGAAGAGGTGTTACAGTAAGAAGAAAGGAGAAGAAGCACATCCCAGCTGGAGATCTCAGACTTCAGAAGGTCAGGGATGTTGGAAGGCTGGACGACCAGGGATCCTCTGATCTTTAGTCTGACTGGAACCAGAGGTGTTCCTGATTTTTATGATTCGATCATTTTTGTAGCTCAGAAAATTGGTTTTTATGATTGCACAACATTCAGTGTTTGGGTTTTGTCATGGGACATGGAGAGCCACCCTTGCCATGATCCTTCTTAGAACTTTGCCATGACAACTTGTCAGAGGTTGGAGATCTTTGCTCCTCAACTTCAGTCTCGTTACCCTTTCTCTAGCCTCTGACATCCTTACCCTGTGCATTGATTCGACCATGCCCTTCACAGAGTGCCAAGTATAGCCATTTAATCTGCTTTTGAAATCAGTTTATTTTGTTACCTAAAAAAGGGAAAAATTTATCAACATCTGTGGATAGTAGCCTTTCCTGTGTTTTTAGGGAGATGAACAGGCAGGGCTGAGCACTGGAGGTTTTACAGGAGTAATAAAGTAGAGGGGGATAAAAGTCTATTTCCACTTAGTGGAGAAGGTGCCTCTTAAGTGCCATGGAGGCTGGTCATTCAGCCCCAACCTGTTTTAGGTTCAAATCTCATCATGGCTGACATTAGTTCTACTATCTGTCAGGAATTTTTTTTTAATTAAGAGGAGGGTCTTGCTGTATTGCCCAGGGTCCAGGATGAGTGCAGCGGCATGATCACAGCTCACTGCAGTCTCAACCTCCTGGGTTCAAGCAATCCTCCCACCTCAGCCCTCCAAGTAGCTGGGACCACAGGCACATACCATCACGCCCTGCTCTTTTTATTTGTAGAGACAGAGTCTTTCCATGTTGCCCAGGCCTGTCTCAAACAGACCTGGGCTCAAGCGATTCTCCCACGTTGGTCTCCCAAAGTGCTGGGATTATAGGTGTGAGCCACCGCACCTGGCCTGCCAGTGCTTTTTGAAGACACAGATATGAAGGCATATTGACCGTCCTGAATTTATTCCACTAGCAACAGTTACACACATCCACTTAAATAAATGAACATTCTGGCTGGGTGAGGTAGCTCACACCTGTAATCCCAGCACTTTAGGAGGCTGAGGAAGGTAGATCACTTGAAGTCAGGAGTTTGAGACCAGCCTGGCCAATGTGGTGAAACCCCACCTTTACTAAAAATACAAAAATTAGCTAGGTGTGGTGGCACGCGCCTGTAATCCCAGCTATTCAGGAGGCAGAGGCAGGAGAATTGCTTGAACCCGGGAGGCAGAGGTTGCAGTGAACCGAGATTGTGCCATTGCATTCCAGCCTGGGTGACAGAGTGAGACTCTGTCTCAAAAAAATAAAAAATAAATAAATAAATATTCCCACTTGGAATGATTCATTTGGTTGGAAGACGTTCACCTGCAAATAGGGAGGGCTACCTCCTTCTCCTAAAAAATGAAAGGTATCATTGAGTTTTGTATTAAAAACTCCAGGTTGCCATATGCATCCTGCCTCCCTTCCTCTCTCTCTTCTGTGGTGACAGGCTCTGCCTTTTCCCATGGTACCCTAGAAACTGCGAATGCAATGACAATATGGAGAGCAGGGACAGAAAGGAAGGTGAGACATTTGTGATTCCTCAAGCTCTTAAGTCCTGCTACGCATGTTTTACTATTAAAGACCGCCTTCCCTACACTGCCAGCATGTTACTTTTTCTCCTCTCTTCCAAATTCATCAAAAGCTCATTTCATCTCTACAGTACCCTGGCCACCTCCTGGCAAGCTCATAGACAACTGAGGACCAAAGGCCTTCAGAATTCTCTCTGTTGTAGCCACTTCACCTTGTAGAACTTTTCTTCCTTTTTTTCCTCTCAACTCACTGAGAACTTACAAACCCAATATGTGCAGACTGCATCAGTTAATGCTTGTTTCAGAGCCCCAAGCCCTCCAGGAACTCTTTAATTGTTCCCTCTGGTAAAACATTAAACCTTGCTCATTGGACAGAGGCAGGGGAGGAACAACAGTTAGTTGAATGGAAATGGTACATTATATAAAGAGATGGAGTTTTACTTAACATGTTATCCAAATAGTACTGGTAAGTAAAGTGAAATAATTTTTTTTTTTCTTTTTGAGACAGAGTTGTGCTCTGTCGCCCAAGCTGGAGTGCAGTGGCACCATCACAGCTCACTGCAACCTCTGCCTCCCGGGTCCAAATGATTCTCATGCCTCAGCCTCTCGGGTAGCTGGGATTACAGGCATGCGCCACCATCCCCGGCTAAATTTTTTTTTTTTTTTTTTGAGAGGAAGTCTCACTCTGTCGCCCAGGCTGGAGTGCAGTGGTGCGATCTCGGCTCACCACAACCTCTGCCTCCCAGGTTCAAGCAATTCTCCGGCCTCAGCCTCCCAAGTAGCTGGGATTACAGGTGCCTGCCACCACACCCGGCTAATTTTTGTATTTTTAGTAGAGACGAGGTTTCACCATGTTGGCCAGGCTGGTCTCAAACTCCTGATCTCAGGTGATCCACCCACCTTGGCCTCCCCAAGTGCTGGGATTACAGGCATGATCCACTGTGCCCAGTCCCTGGAGTTTTGCTTTTGTCACCCAGGCTGGAATGCAGTGGCGTGATCTCGGCTCACTGCAACCTCCTCATCCTGGGTTCAAGTGATTCTCCTGCCTCAGCCTCCCAAGTAGCTGGGATTAAAAGTGTCCGCCACCATGCCTAACTAATTTTTGTATTTTTAGTAGAGACAGTGTTTCACCATGTTGGCCAGGCTGGCCTCAAACTCCTGGCCTCAAGTGATCCTCCTGCCTCACCCTCCTTAAGTGCTAGGATTACAGGCATGAGTCACCATGCCCGGCCTAGTAAAGTGAAATAATTTATTGGCAATTATTTTTCCAGCAGAACTATTTTATACTATGATTTGAAATAAATTAGACTTCAAAGTTAGCCAAAAACACAATCAAAGGAAGTCTTAATTCTTTAAACTCTTGGTATGAAAACATTTTACAATGGATTTTCTTCACTAATGTCAAAACTGAAATTATTTCAAACTGTAGGAATCACATATATGCTACCTAAATTATTATTAAAATTAGTAGAGGCAGTAGGCTTTACAGAAATAACTGTACTATCTCTAATATGTGCACAATTTTGTTTTTATTGGTTTTTTTTGTTTTTGTTTTTTGTTTTGGTGGCAGGGGATACTGTCTCCCTCTGTCTCCCAGGCTGGAGTGCAATGGTGGGATCTTGGCTCACTGCAGCTTTGAACTCCTGGGCTCAATCCTCTCACTTCAACCTCCTGAGTAGCTGGGACTACAGGTACGCACCACCACACTGGGCTAATTTTTGTTTTTGTAGAGATAGGATCTTACTATGTTGCCCAGGCTAGTCTCAAACTCCTGGACTCAAGCAATCCTCCCGCCATGGCCTCCCAAAGTGCTGGGATTACAGACATGAGCCACTGTGCCCAGCCCAATTTTGGTTAAAAAAAAATAAAATCTTGCCAGGCCAATCTTGTCAGAGGCCAAAACTAACAACTGAAATTCAATAAAGATAAATATAAATATCCCGAACTTGGAATGAGAAATATTGATGTCATATATATAGGATGGGGTGAAGGTCCAGTAATGATGAACAGTTAAAAAGAATGAAGGGTTCTAATTGACTGCAGTTTTAATATAATTGTTGACATGAGTGCCAAGGATGCTTTATAAAAGCTTCCATAAAAATGCAGGGTGCTGCTTGAATTAGAGGTGAGAGATGGGGCTTGGGTAATATAACTACTCTACTTGGCAGTAGACTGACCACCCCATGGACCATGTTTGAATAAGGCCAAGTGTAGTGAGTCCTGAGGAGAGAGACCAGATGGTATGGGTCACTACTTCTTGATTTTTTCATGTTAATAATTATTATCTAGGAGAGGGTCCCAGAGAACAGAGCTAGAGCCAACAGCTCTACATGCAGAAGAGCCAACATGCAGAAGACCTGAGCTGAAAATAAGGAACAATTATTCTTTGTTCCCTGCACAGGGAGTACCTTGTCACTGGAATTGTCCAAGCCAGAAGTGCCATGGAGGGGAATCTCACCATGGGCAGGAGATAGGACTCATTGTTTTCTAAGGGGTTCTCCTTAGTGGAGTATTCTGTGACCTTATTATTAATAATGCAGATAGTATTTTGGGCCATGAAAAGTGAACCAAGCCGGGCACAGTGGCTCATGCCTGTAATCCCAGTACTTTGGGAGGCCAAGGTGGGTGGATCACTTGAGGCCAGGAGTTCAAGACCAGCCTGGCCAACGTGGTGAAACTCCATCTCTACTAAAAATACAAAAATTAAGCTGGGTGTGGTGGCGTGTGCTTGTGATCCCAGCTACTTGGGAGGCTGAGGCATGAGAATTGCTTGAACCTGGGAGGCAGGGGTTGCAGTGAGCAGAGATGGCGCCACTGCACTCCAGCCTAGGTGACAGAGTGAGACTCTGTCTCAAAAAAAAAAAAAGAGAACCAAGTTTAGCATGGGATAATGCATGTAGACAAGATGGAGGGAGAAATAGTCTGAACCTTAACCTAATTCATTCTTAAGATTGTTTTCTATTTTATGGAGGGCTAGCACTTTAGGAAATTCAATCATCCCCTCACATCCCCACCCCACTTAAAAGATCTCATCCAAAATCCTCCCAGTCAGAAAATCAAGAAGCATTTACATCAGCTTTAGCCTAGATTTTCCAAAGGGGCTCAGTCTATGTATTGTGGACAGACAGTTCACCATGTGTCACTTGGAGCATCTCTGGTCCCTTACAGAGATCTCCTATTACCACTCCTATTACCTATTACCTATGTCTATCTCCTGTTACCATCTCCTATTGCCACTGTCAAATCCCAGAAGGAGATGGCTGCAAACTCCAATAAACCTTTTGCTTGTAGCAGCATGGGCCCCATAGATGAACTATCAATGCCCATGTGTCATGACTGTGTGGCACAGCCGATCTGTTCCTCTGTTCCTAGTAGCACTAAGAAGCTTAGGGCAGGAGAGGACATCCATCCTGCTCTATTGTTTCCCTTCCCAGGGACTCTGTGAACATTCTCAGCTGCTTTGAGTCTTTCCTCCCAGGCCCATAATGACTCATTAGGTAAAGATGCTGGAAAAGTATTTGACCCATAAGAACAGAATTCAAGCTGGGTGCAGTGGCTCATGCCTGTCATCCCAGCATTTTGGGAGGCCGAGGCAGGTGGATCACTTGAGGTCAGGAGTTTGAGACCAGCCTGGCCAACATGGTGAAACCGCGTCTCTACTAAAAATACAAAAACTAGCTGGCATCATGGTGCACGCCTGTAATCCCAGCTACTTGGGAGGCTGAGGCAGGAGAATCGCTTGAACCCAGGAGGCGGAGGTTGCAGTGAGCTGAGATTGTGCCACTGCACTCCAGCCTGGGTGACAGAGCAAGACTGTCTCAAAAAAAAAAAAAAAAACCCAAAAAAACGGAATTGAAGAATTACCTTGCTACCAGAAGCCAGAGCATAGCCTCCCCCAACCAGAATGACAATCTCCCAGGGCATGGTCTTCTGGAAGTCCTTCCACGTGATGATGGGCTCGGTCCCCAGTGAGTGCTCCTGGTTCTCTCCTGGATTAGAGAGAGATGTAAAGCCAGATAAACCCTGATGGGCATGATTTGTGGAGACAGGAGCCTAATTGGTGAAGTGGATGATTTGGGATACTGCTATTTGGGGCGGGGGGCGGGAGGGGGGTGGGAATCTGAAGGACCTTGGTAAATCTCTTTGGGAGTATTAGTCTGATTTGGGTATTCTTCAACTAGAGCTACCCCCAGTTTCTTCCCTTCTCTCACCATCATTCTTTTTCCCAAAGCAGGGCTTCTTCGCTGGAATGAGGAAGAGGAGGAAGCCAAGGAAGACAGAGACTGTGGCATCAGTACGGTAGCCTTTCCTAGTAAAGAGACAAGCATAGCTGAGGATAAGGGTCAGGAATTTTCAGGAGTAACATGATGTCTCGGAGCAGTCTGTCCAAACACAGTGCCTCTTTTTAGGACTTATCTAGAGGTGACATTAACCTTAGTTCTTGCCAGTTGCTGCCACGCTATCCACTTTGGATTTAATGGGCAATGGCGAATGGCTGGAGGCAGGGCCTGGCTAGAGTAGATGTCTTAGTGTGAATTTGTGAGCCCGTTAATTGGGGCAAGTCCTAGATGGAGTGATCAGGAGTGGAGTTGGTTAGATAAAGGAGAATAGAAGAGGATGAGACCTCTTTCCTATGAAGGCCACACCTCCATGTGCCTCCCTTCTCAAGTGAGAAGTTGATTTCTTCTTTACAGTTGGTACTTTATAGATGTTTCCTCCTTTAACTTTCATAACCACCTATGAGGTAACCAAGCTTCCAAGAGCTTATGTAATGAGACTACATGCAGCACTGGATTCCAACCCCAGACCGGGACTCCAAAGAGTGTTTTTCCTTCCTGATTTCACACTGCAGCCTCCCTAAAAAGAGTGGATTTCCCGGGGAATGAAATCTTCCTGGCTTCATATCTGCCCCTGAGAGTCTATGAAGTCTTGCCTGAAGAATTGGGGTGAGGGGGTTGTTCTTAAGGAGGAAATGATATCACTTACTTTTCAAAGAAAGAATCCCAGCCAGGGACAAAGCCAGGCTCCCGGGTAAACCACAGTACGGTCATCAGGATGAAGAAAAATCCAGTCACCATTTCCGGGTAGCTATAAAATAAAACAGAAAGACCCACTCAGGAACTGAGAAATTTCTCCTAGCTTTTTCACTTTGCTTCTGGAAGCTTCTGTATTTAGAGTTTCAATACCCTAGACATAAAACACACTCACTGCCTAACCACTATGAATGGCTGACAGTGAGATGAGGAGAAGACTGAGTGGCCCCAGAAAACATGACATAAACCATGTTCCTGGAGAAACTTCAGTAGAAAGGGCAAGAGAACACAGCACTGTACATTTGTAAAATAATTTCAAATACAGCCTACAAGGAGAGTGCAGTGAAATAGGCAGCCCCAAACACTGTGCTGGTGGGAGGAGGAATTGCTACAACCTTTTTGAGGCCATTTGATGATACACATCAGAAGCCTTAAAGTTGGTCATTCCCTGGCTGGGTGTGGTGGCCTGCGCCTGTAATCCCAGCACTTTGGGAGGCCGAGGTGGGCGGATCACGAGGTCAGGAGATGGAGACCATCCTGGCTAACACAGTGAAACCCCATCTCTACTAAAAATGCAAAAAAGGCCGGGCGCGGTGGCTCACGCCTGTAATCCCAGCACTTTGGGAGGCCGAGGCGGGCGGATCACGAGGTCAGGAGATCGAGACCAAGGTGAAACCCCGTCTCTACTAAAAATACAAAAAGTTAGCCGGGCGTAGTGGCGGGCGCCTGTAGTCCCAGCTACTCGGGAGGCTGAGGCAGGAGAATGGCGTGAACCCGGGAGGCGGAGCTTGCAGTGAGCCGAGATCGCGCCACTGCAGTCCAGCCTGGGTGACAGAGCGAGACTCCGTCTCAAAAAAAAAAAAAAAAAAAAAAAAAAAAAAATGCAAAAAATTAGCTGGGCGTGGTGGCACGTGCCTGTAGTCCCAGTTACTCGGGAGGCTGAGGCAGGAGAATCGCTTGAACCTGGGAGGTGGAGGTTTCAGCGAGCCAAGACTGTGCCACTGCACTCCAGACTGGGCAAAAGGGTGAGACTCCATCCCCCCCCAAAAAAAAAAAAAAAAAAAAAAATAGTTGGTCATTCCCATCATCTAACCAGAAATGCATACTGAGACATTAATTACCTATTAAAAAATGGAAGCATCCTCTATATCCAATGGTATTTCATGACACTGAATACATTTTGATACAATTTTATGTTAAAATGAGATGCATCCATTGATAATCCCATTTCCACAGCAGAGTTAAGGATGTGGAACATACTGTACTGAGAGTACAAAGTTGAGTTGAGAAAGGCAAGGTATACAACAGTTTCAGTGTGGACTGAATTTTACCAAAAATACGTAAGAGTTTTGCACAAAAAAGCATGGAAAGAAGTGTTAACATTTGTTAACATGGGGTGCTAAGAATCCAGTCAATTTTAATTTTTTTCTTATACTGTCTTGTATTTTTGAAATGTTCTACAATGAACATGTATTCCTTTTATAACTTAAAGCTTTAAATAAGACAGTGTCTACCTGGATTGTTTTATGCAAAGTTGTATGTGCCAATTGCCATAAAAGGAGAAATAGCACTAAATAGGAAGCTGGGTCCTGTGGAAAAGCTGATGGAAGTGGCTGAGGGTTGGTTAGTGATTTCTTGGACGCTCTCTCTCCAAGTCTGTCTTTGATACTGCCTTATACCCTAAATATAGCACAGAGTCTCCTATCTCCCTGGGAGTGATAACTGGACCACTGTGGTGGCGCGTCTGAGCAATGAGAGGTGGCCTGGCTTTGGAAGGAATTCACATTTTCCAAGAGGGTGGCTGTGCTGTCTTTCCCTTCTTCTGCTTCTGTCTGCTGCATGGTCAGCACTCCACCCCATGCCATGGCTATACCTTGGACTCCGAATAGAGCAAAGGGGAAGGGTGGCCACCTGAAATCTGGACCAGCTTGGCTTTGGCACTAAATAGCATCTTCTAAAGGCCTGATTCAGAGTTGTGGAAAATTCTCCCAGTCTCAGGGATTGTCAGGAACAAGGCTGCTCCTGTGCTCACTTTACCTGCTGTGTTTTTGCTGGAGAAGGAGAGAAGAGGAATGGCTGATTTTTACCTAATGTCTCCCAGCTTTTCATATTCTTCTTGGATCCTCTTCTCTGACAACTGTTCCCTTTTGGTCTTCTTATTCTTGCTCAGAGAGCAGGTCTCTTTAAAACTGAGAAGGGAGAATGAGAAAATGATTAAAGAAAACACACTTCTGAGGCCCAGAGATCAAATATTAGGTAAATACTAAACCGCTTGCCTGCTGTGGTCACTTTTCTCCTCTTTCACATGCTCTATCCCTCTATCCCCCACCTATTCATATGGCTTTTATCTGCCAAGTTATCCGGCCTCTCGCCTACTGGGGATATCCATCTGGGTCTGTCTCTGGTATATTGGTGTGAAGTGATGTCTCAGGGACTTGTGCAAGTGTATTCGTGTGGGGTCATTTCTACCTACTTGTCTTTTACATAAGTAAAATAATCAGTGTAATGTGGTATATGTGTCTAGATGTATAAACTAAAACTTTTATTCCACTATGTGTCTAGATGTATAACTAACATTTTTACTCCAGAGAAGCTTTGTCTCTAGCCAAACAAACACACAAACATCTGCGTATATGGAACACACAGTGTTAGTTTTATGTTAGCAATACTGGAGTTAAGAAGTATATAGTTATCATTGGTTTGACAACAGTCTGAGTAAAAAGAAAAGTCAGAGAACATTTCTTGACCAATGGGAGCATTGGGTTATATGGACTAATAGCAAAACATTATATTATCTTCCCTTATGTGTTTGAAACTGATCAAGTTTGGAGTAGACTGACTTGTTATTTTGAGGCATATGAGCATATTTTATTCAGGCTACTAAGTATAAATCACCCATGCCTATAAAGTTAAACCTAATGCAAATTCTACTTAGAGTCATATTTTTTATTTCCTATTTCTTGGAGTAATTGGAAGTGCTCTATATGCTTTGAGAGCAATAAAACGACATTAAATACTCTTCACCTCAGACTTTGTATAAACTGGACAGGCTCTCTAACCATTTAGTTGGAATTAAGAACATTTCATTGTAGAGCTGAGAGTGAAGTGCAGAGTTCACGAATGTTTAGAATGTCTAGAAGAGACAGCGCCTGACTCTCAGACCAGACCACTGCATTCTCCTTGGGCATCCTCTGTGGTTACTTGGCAGTCTCCCTTGCACAGAGCCATCCAGGGCCCATGCCATGGCCTTTGGATCAACAGGGGGGCTTCAGTGCTTTGCTGAAAGGGCCCTGGAACTCACTTGCAGCCCAGGAACAGCCAGTGCATCCAGAACCAGCTGACCACCAGCATGATGAGGGATATGGGGAAGCTGAAGAGGAACCAGGTGCCAAAGTTCACCACCTCTGCGGCTGGATACTGGCTGGAGGGTAAAGAACCAGGTCAGCAATTAGAAAAGGGAGGGTTTCCGTATGGTATTTTGGGGTAGTATGCCAAATGCTCCCTAAAACAGAGCTGGGCTAAGTGGGGAGATAATGATAACGATATGGTAAAACATTGCTTAGGACTCATTTAGTTGACAGTTGCAATTGTACAGAGCACAGACAAGAATCATGAAACTAGCTAAAAAAAGGAATCAAAACAACTAAAATTAATATCATTAAAGTGTATATACTTTGCACTCAAGAGAATGACTCAGGACGTATTTGCCCTTAAAGATTCTGCTAAGTTTATTCATCTGGTTTTCAAGGCAACAGAAAATGGAACAGCTTGGTATACTTTGTTTCTAAAATCACCAAAGGAATGTAAGTTTTGATTGGGGGACACAATTCTGGAGAATCTGGAGCTTTAGGGCTTAATGAAGTTTTTAGATATTAACGGTGCCCATAAGAGAACCAGGACTTGGAATCTCCAAATCTTTATCAACATCCACTGGTCTCAGGGTAGAGGGGATTGGTATGGGGAACTGCTCATTCATCAGCAGGCAGAGCTGTGGCCCCCCAGCCCAAGTGCTGTTTCCTGGGGAGCCTGGATGGACCACGCGAGAGCTGTGGCTTTTGCCTAGACAAGGCTCAGGCCTAAATGACCTATGCTGTGTTTTCCTTGGGTCTCTGTTTTTGGGGCTGGGCGTAAAACTCCTCAAGGTGTGAGACATCCCTCTATCAATGATCCCTTCTCCCAGATCTTTAACTTCCCTCTCATCTGGATCATCCCTACCAGCATCTAAATGTCTCCCATCTTGAAAACTCCGTCTTGACCCTGCTCTACTTTCCTTTTATTTTTTTATTTTTATTTTTTTTTGAGATGGAGTCTTGCTCTGTCGCTTAGGCTGGAGTGCAGTGGTATGATCTCAGCTCACTGCAACTTCCGCCTTCTGGGTTCAAGCAATTCTGCTGCCTCAGCCTCCCAAGTAGCTGGGATTACAGGAGCACACTACCATGCCCAGCTAATTTTTGTATTTTTAGTAGAGACGGGGTTTCGCCATGTTGGCCAGGCTGGTTTTGAACTCCCAACCTCAGATGATCTGCCTGCCTTCGCCTCCCAAAATGCTGGGATTACGGGCATGAGCCACAGTGCCCGTCCCCTACTTTCCTTTTATTATCATCCCACATCTCTCCTTTCCTTCACAGCCAGCTCTCCATTTTCTCACCTCTACCTTAGTCCTCAACTCACCAGAATCTGGCTGCTTCTCCCACCTCTTGACCAAGGTCCTCTTGCCTACATCACCAGTAACCTCCACGTCACCAAATCTAATGGATAACGTTTTCATCCTTACTTTGCATCATCATTCATTGACATTAAATATTGTAGGCACTTCCTTTTTCTTGAAATACTTTCCTCCCTTGGGTAGAGTGGCACCAGATTTCCCTTCCCTCTCTGCTGTCTGATATTGTTTCCTTCTGTCCGTTAAATATGTGAGCTTAATATTTATGTCCTCTGTTCTCCTTACCCTGTATATTCTAGGTAATTTCCTCCACTCCCGTAGCTTCCCTTACCAGGAGGCAAAATGAATATGCAGCCCGTTTACCCAAAGGTTATTATGAATATCCAGGCAGGGACAGCAGAGCATTAAACCAAGCATGACGCCTGTCTGGGCATGGTGGCCCTGTGTCCCTGTACAGGCGGCACGCCCATGACCCCAGCCCTGCAGGCCGCTTTCTTCAAATCTATGCCTTCAGCCTAAGCATTAATATTTGCCTTGACATTCACAGGTCTGTTTTCACCTGGACATCTCAGCCTCTATGCCAATTTTTCCAACACCCCATACTTCCTCTTTCCCCTCTATTCCTTCACCTGCTGAGGGCAGGAGCCTGAGAGGCAGACGCGGCCTTTCCCTCTCTCAGGCCCTGTCTAACCTTCCTGAGACCCAGCAAGTGACCTCTGAGTTTCCCTTAAACCTGACTGTTCTTCCTCCCCACTGCGCTGTCAGCCAAGCCACCGGCTGCCCTGGACAACTTTGCAGCAGTGTCCTGAATTGCCTTCCTGCTGTCTGGTTTCTCCTTTCCAATCTGTTCTCCTTTTTTTTTTTTTTCTTTTTCATCCAGAATGAGTTTTCAAAACTATAAATCTGACCATCTCACTCCCTGCTTAAAATTCTTTAAAAGCATCTCAGAGCCTTTCAGATGCGGTCCAAGTTCCTCAGTGGGTCTTGCCAAGCCCTGGAGATCTGCCCATCCAGCTCCCTGGCCTCCTCTTACCCTCTGTCGTTTTCTTTTATGTGCTCTGCTGTCCTGCCTCGGAGCCCTCCTACGTACTGCTTTCTTTGTCTGGATAATCTCTCTTCATCTAGTTTACTCCTGTCCTTCAGGTTTCCACATGGTCGCCTCTTCAGGGAGGCATTTCCTCCCTGCAAATGGGTGAGCTCCCCCAGCAGGGCTCTCCCTGCAGAGTCCTGGACTTCTCCAGTCTCACTTAGCTATAATGACTTGATTTCCCCCTTTTTTTCCTTTTTTAAATTTTTATTTATCTATTTATTTTTTGAGATGGAGTCTTGCTTTGTCACCCAGGCTGGAGTGCAGTGGTGCGATCTCAGCTCACTGCAACCTCTGCCTCCTAGGCTCAAGCGATTCTCCTGCCTCAGCCTCCTAAGTAGCTGGGATTACAGGCACCTGCTACCATGCCTGGTTAACTTCTGTATGTTTAGTAGAGATGGGGTTTCACCATGTTGGCCAGGCTGGTCTCGAACTCCTGACCTCAAGTGATCCGCCTGCTTTGGCCTCCCAGAGTGCTGGGATTACAGGTGTGAGCCACCGCGCTGGGACTTTTTTTTTTTTTCTTTTTTTCTTTTTTTTTTTTTGAAGCAGAGTCTTGCTCTGTTGCCCAGGCCGGAGTGCAGTGGCACGATCTCGGCTCACTGCAACCTCTGCCTCCTGGGCTCAAGTGATTCTCCTGCCTCAGCCTCCTAAGTAGTGGGGATTACAGGCGCCTGCCACCATGGCTGGTTAACTTTTGTATTTTTAGTAGAGATGGGGTTTCACCATGTTGGCCAGGCTGGTTTTGAACTCCTGACCTCAAGTGATCCGCCCACCTTGGCCTCCCAGAGTGCTGGGATTACAGGTGTGAGCCACTGCGCTGGGACTTTTTTTTTTTTTTGAGACAGAGTCTTGCCCTGTTGCCCAGGCTGGAGTGCAGTGGCATGATCTTGGCTCACTGCAACCTCTGCCTCCCAGGTTCAAGTGATTCTCCTACCTCAGCCTCCTGAGTAGCTGGGATTACAGGTGTGCGCCACCACACCCAGCTCATTTTTGTATTTTTAGTAGAGACGGAGTTTCACCATGTTGGTCAGGCTGGTCTAGGGATCCTGACCTCGTGATGCGCCTGCCTCGGCCTCCCAAAGTGCTGGGATTACAGGCATGAGCCACCGCGCCCGGCGTTTTTTTTGTTTTTGTTTTTTAAATAGAGACACTGTCTTGCTCTATCGCTCAGGCTGGGGTTCAGTGGCAGGATCATGGCTCACCGTAACCTCAAATTCCTGGGCTCCACAATTCTGTCTCAACCTCCTGAGTAGCTGGGACTGTATACAGGTGCGTGTCACCATGCTCAGCTAATTTTTAAATGTTTTCTAGAGACAGGGTCTCACTATGTTGCCCAGGCTGTTTTTGAACTCCTAGGCTCAAGCAATCCCCCTGCTTTGGCCTCCCAATGTGCCGTATTACAGATATGAACCACTGTGCTCAGCCTGTTTTTCCCTCTTTCTACAGAAACTCTTCTATTCTCATTTTCTACCATATCTCTAGCACCTAGTGCAGTTCCTGACACACAGTGGTCATTAGTAAATATTTGTTGACCAAGTGAATCACTTACTTGTTGAAGTGTTCCAGGAAGATGAGGCTGGTGGAGGTGCCGATGATGGTGGTCAGGCCGCCAATGGTAGCGGAGTAGGATATGCTCAGGGAGAGGCACTTGCAGATCATCTGGTCATGGTGGGACCTGTACTTTCTGTTCAGCTTCTGCTTCCTGGGGCTGGGGGTCAGGACTTGTGGCTTTTCCTAACAAAGGAAAATCAGCGAATCTGTCCAACCCAGCTTGGGCTGTCTGGCCGAAGCATGAGAGGCAGGAGGCACCATGGTACAGCGGAAACGGTTTGAGCTTGGATGTCAGAAAGACAAATCACAGTTTCTACCATTTATCAACTTGGGCATGCATCTGAGCTGCAGTTTCTTCTTTGTAAAATGGTGGAAACCATATTTTCTCTGCTGAATTGTTGTGAAGAGTAAATGAAGTAATATATGTAAAGCGCTTAGAACACTTCCTGGCATTTAATGAATGGTAGGCTATTATTATTTTTGTGATTAATGTTATTATTGACAGCATGGCTTGTTTTTTATTTGAACTCCTGTAAAACTGGTGTCACTCTACATTGTGTTTGAATAACAAACAGATGTTATTCCTGTAGAGTTAGAATGACAGGATTTGGCCTTCCCCTCAGGCCCTTTCTAATCCTACCAAGACCCATCAAGCTACCTCTGAATATCTCTCAAATCTGGCCATTCAAGTCCATCAAACCCTGATGGAGAGATGACTAAAAAATACACCTGGATTACATAAAAACCCTAGTCTTTATTGGGAAGAGGGTTGAAGTGTGATTATTTCCTCCTTCCCTTCCTCATTCTTTTCTCCTTGCCTGACTTTTCCTCTCTACTTTTTTCTTCCACCTTGCAGATAAACTTCAGTTTAGTTGTGGTCCTCTCTGAGCCTGCTTGGTCCAGATGACGGCCTTGCAGGGTCAGAGAGGTTGCTGAACTCTGGTCTCAAGTGTTTCCTGAATAAGCAAGTCCCTCCTGTTCCCTTCACACCTGGCCACCTTCATTGATTCTTCATGAGACTAGGAAAGTCCTGGTGCAATTGTCAGCAAGTCAGGTCATGAAAGAACCAATGGGGAAGCGCCACCTTGCCACATCTCTCAAAGCCCTTTCCCACTGCCCCATCTTACTAGTGGGGCCGAAGTATGGCTGACCCTTCCAGACCTCTAAAAGATCCATTGATTAACAGAGCTGGAAGAGACCTCAAAGATTCTTTGGTCCAGTGGTTTTCCACAATCCTTTCTTCTACTGAAATTTTGCACAGAATAGTATAAGTGTAGCAATTGGATACATCCTTTTTTTTTTTGAGGCAGGGTTTCACTCTGTTGCCCAGGCTAGAGTGCAGTGGTGCCATCATAGCTCACTGCAGCCCTGACCTCCTGGGCTCAAGTGATCCCCCTACCTCAGCCTCCTGAGTAGCTGGGACTACAGGCATGCACCACCATGCCAGCTAATGATTTTACTTTTATTTTTAGTAGAGACGAGATCTGGCTGTGTTTGCCAGGCTGGTCTTGAATTCCTGAGCTCAAGTATCCTCCTGTCTTGGCCTCCCAAAGTGCTGAACCACCACACCTGGCTGGCATGCATCCAATTTTGTAATTGGAAGTATATTGATGGGTTAATTGCATGTGGTCAAGGAGACTTGGATTTGAATCAGAATGCTCCCCTATCTAGTTCCTTGGCCTTGGGTTATGATTTCATCTCTGCCTTGTTTGCAAAAATGGAGCTCAAAATCGCTACCTCATTGAGCCAAGACCATAGAAAAAATGCTGAGTGCAATGATTGATACATAATAAGCATTTAATAAATGGTGGCAGTTATTTATGATGATGGATATTAAACAAGTGAGACTGTTTTGATGAACACAGACATTTGAAATCAAGGGTCATAGGTGACAGTTGCTATTTTATACAAGCCTCAACATTCATTCGACTTCTGCATTTTATTTCAGAGGAATCGTGCCAGGAAGACAATTATTAGTTCAGAAAAGCAGGTGCCTTACAATCTTAGGATACTCAAATAAAATATTTGCAGTGTCCCTGAAGCACCTTTGAAGAGTAGTTTGAGGACCTCTGATCTACACCAAACCCCAGCTTTTATCGTTGAAGACACTGGGGCTCAGGCAGTGGACTGTCTTGCTACAGTCAAGTGAGCTTGATGTCTCACCTCCATGGCGCACACAGGCCAGACATGTATGAGGGTAATGAGTGCCTGGTGACAGCTCACTAGCCTGATTCCCTTACGACTTCAAGACCAGTGCCCTTGGGAAGCAGTTCACAGCGTTTCATGTAGGAAACAGGGCTAGAAGGGGCCGTTCTATTACCTGGGATGGGTGTTGCTTCTTGCCCTGGTGTTGGTTTGCAGTTTTGATGGGGTTGGTGATCGAGGACACACCATTCAGGTTCTGTTGGGACAAAGGCCATCTCACTATTAGGAAGAGGAAGTGGTGAGCCAGGTGCCTCGAGAAGGACCACCTAGTCATCCCAGGGCCACCCCATGCCTCAGCACTGTGGGAACCAGAGGCCAGAAGCCAGGGGGAGCATATACACCAGGGCACCTCAGCCAGGCCTGCCCCGCCCAGTCTGGTGTCAAGCTCTCCACTTGAAGAGGCTTTGAAACTAGGCAGAACATGGCTCTGCCCTTAGAGGAGAGCCAGCCTTTCTGGGACTTTATTAGCTAATGAAGAACCCTTTATATATAAGATAAAAAAAAGAAAATGAAAAAAAAATCACAACCAAGTCCACAGTTTTTTGTTTGTTTTAGAGACAGGGTCTCACTATGTTGTCCAGGATGGGGTCAAACTCCTGGGCCACAGCGATCCTCCTGCCTCAGCCTCCCCAGTAGCTGGAAGTACACGTGCACACCATTGTACCCAGCTGAAGTCCAATGTTTTATTGGCCTTTTATACTTCTCATGAAAAGATGTATAACCAGATTTGGGGGAGTGAAGTAAGTTCGAGTAACTGTGTGCAGGTAAACTCTGCTTTCCCCTGTAAATGTGTTCTTTTTATTTTTATTTATTTTTATTTTTTGAGATGGGGGTCTTGCTCTATTGCCCAGGCTGAAGTGCAGTGGCACGATCTGGGCTCACTGCAACCTCTGCCTCCCAGGTTCAAGTGATTCTCCTGCCTCAGCCTCCCAAGTAGTGGGGATTACAGGTGCCCATCACCACTCCCAGCTAATTTTTGTATTTTTAGTACAGGCGGGGTTTCACCATGTTGGCCAGGCTGGTCTTGAACTCCTGGCCTCAAGTGATCCTCCTGCTGTGGCCTCCCAAAGTGCTGGGAGTACAGGCATGAGCCACCACGCCCAGCCAATGTGTCCTTTTTAATAATAACATTTTGTCAATGGAATCCTCACTGAAAGGAACTCTAAGGTGGATCCGTGGCTGTTGAAAATCTGGTTCTGAATCTTGGGTTTCCATGAAGAAGTGCTGAGGGATTTTCAAGTGATTCCAAAGCACAGAAAAACCCCAAGGCCATACCTCGTTGTGCATCAGAGTGGTGAGGTCTGCGTTGGACCTGCTGGAACCAAGCAGAGGACACAGAAGCCACGTCAGTGAGGCTGACTCTTGGGAGGGGAGGTCCCCCTGCATCAGGCGTTTGGTGTAAGGGACTTAAACTCTCTGGATTCCAGTTTTCTAGTCTCCAAAGAAGACTAATCTCTCCCTTGTCTTCCTTGCCTTCTGAGATGCTGTAAGGATTAGTGGGGCCAGGGGCCTGCTTCCTTCTGAGGGCAGGGGCAACACTTTCCTTTGACATTAACAATCGTCCTAACAGCAGACGTGGAGTGGATATTAGATACAGAGTGCACATATATGGGCTTTAACCCCCAGAGATTGTTAATCCTCATCACAGATCTATGGTCCTGGCATTCATACCTCCATTTACACCAGTACTTAGCACGGGGATGCTAAGTGGCGGAGGAGGGTAGGAGTCCAGGAGTCTGTCTCTCTGGAGAGCCTATGCCCCCTGACCATGTTCTCACTGGCTGACTCTCATGTTCTCACTGGCTGACTCTCATGTTCTCACTGGCTGACTCTCATGTTCTCACTGGCTGACTCTCATGTTCTCACTGGCTGACTCTCATATTCTCACTGGCTGACTCTCATATTCTCACTGACTGACTCTGGGAAGACCACTATCTAAAAAGGGGAACTTGTGATATGCGTATCTGAGGTGACAGGAGCAGGGAGGGCCTGGATTGTACTCAGGGAAAGTCAAGGGAGAGGGAGAGGGTGAGGGAGGGGGAGGACTTCTGATCAGCAAGTACACCTCAGGGGGTGAGTCTCTCCCACCCCTGCTGGTCCCCAACCTTTGCCTTGAGGACAGAAGAAGATGAGAACTTAGCCATCAGTGTAACTGACACACTGAGTGATCAGTGAATGTTTCCAGTTTATCTTAGTTGCGAGGACAGTGGGAGCCACCAGCTCAGCCACTGTGAAGACAGAGAGCGTATTGGGCACACACATGCGGGATGTGGGTCCTGCGGCCATGGTCCCTCTCCAGGCTCTGTCAGGGAAGGATAAGAAGCTGACAGGCGTGCAGAGGGAAGTGTTCTTTGGAGTGAGTTCTTAGCCTGGGAGGAGAATGTGCTGTGATGTTTCCCTTCCCTTCTTCCCAAACTGGGTGAGGAGGGTAGGTGAGGATCCTCAGGTAGCATGGGAGGTGGTGGCCGCAAGAGTGCTGTCTGCACACCCAGCAAGTGACCCAGTTCCCAGCACAAAAGATGCTTAGAATTCTAGGGACAACTCAGGCTTTTCTTTTGGAGTTTGGGGATACATTTTTGTGTGGAAAAGAGCAAAGGCAAGAAGCCGGTAGGGTGATGCCAGAGAGGCCACAGGGAGGAGAAAAGGCCACAGTGAGGATGGCCTTTTCCTGGGTCACCTAGGAAAGGCCTGCCCGGAGGCAGAGGCAGCCCCAACACAGGGGTTGTGGGGGAGTTAACCACGAGAGCACAGGCCCAGGAGGGTGGCGTGAGTGTTAATCCCAGAGCAAGGCCCTGCCATTAGGCCTGAGGCCCTGCAGAGGGCGCCATAATGGGATGCTCCAAAGACCCTGAAGGCAGTTGCCCCACAGATGAAAGAGCCAGGGATTGAAATCTCAGAGAGGGCACCAACCCCAGACCTCAATAGCCCCTATCCAGACCCTTCTCACCCATTTATCTTTCCTGTACCCTAGAGCTGCTGTCCTAAGCCCAGAAAAGTCAGAAGCAGCAGAGTGAGGGTGTGGTTAGGGGAGGAGGAGAAGAGGGAGGTGGAGGAAGACAGAAAGAAGCTCAACTCCCTCCCTGACTTACTTTCACCTTCTTTCTTCTGCAGGCCTAGGGTGAGGGGTGGGTGGGTGTGGGAGAAGCTTTGGCTGAGAAGTTGAAGTTTTGATTTGAATTTGGACTAGTCTCCCAAATGTCTGAACATGAGATTGTTATAATACCTGAAAGGAACCAGGAGAGCTACGGGATTTGCCTGGGATATCATCAAGGGTGATGTCATCAAGAAATCCAATATGCTATGATTGAAGATAGTGGTGGAGAAAAATAAAGCGATTTCCTGATGGCACCCTTCCACGTCTGTCCCACTGTGAATGCTGATTTCACCCAATGTGCGTTCTCCTTTTTTACAACAAGGGCAAATGACAGAGCTGAGCTGTATTACAAATCCGGCTTTTAAATGTGGACTATTCATTGCGGCATGCCTGTGGGCCACATTTTGAAATAGAATCTCCAAATGGAATCAGCTGTTAATGGAGCTTCCTCCAGGAATGTCTGAGGCTGCTTCTCCTTTTCCAGCTCTGCTTCCCATCATCACAAGGCCCTCTCACCTCCTGTCCCCTCATCCCCTACCTGTCACCTAAGTTTTCTTTGCCATATCTAACAAGACCAAATCTACCAAGACCTTATCTAATATCTAGAAAATATTTCATGATTCTCCAAGAATCTGCAGTGGCATCGAGATGTGAACGGTTTTCCATTAACAAATTAAACATACTATTTTCCTAAAAGGGACATGAATTTAGAAGAGATTCTGCATGGTGGCTGTGTGGACAGTTCATATATCCACTGAGATTCAGTGTGGCCTTTTTATTTCCTCATCACTGCAACACTGTGGTTAAGGGAGTGACTCTCCAGGTCCTGACAGGTCACTCCTAGGTATGGAGAGGAAATGGGGGAGGTTGGGCGGGGGTGGGGGGTGTGGCAAGGTGGTGAGCTTGGGCGGTACATCTCAAAGAGCTGTTTATGGGTCTAGGTCCCCTCTTTTCTGACCTCCCCTATGGACTCTGAGAGGCGCTGTCTGGGAAGAGGGCAGTCATACTCACTCTTCATTGACAAAGATGAGTTCCAGAGAAGGTTGGCTGTTCTTTACATCCAGACCTATGAGTAGCAAAGAAAAGCAGTATGTGAGAGGTGGAGGCTGGGGCTGACCCTGTGGGTTGGAGCATAGCTCAAGGGCTTAGGGTGGACGTGGGCCATATGGAGTGGGTGACATTTCTCCTTCCCTTTGCTCTGTAAGTAGAGTGGGGCTCATGGATGCAGACTGGCCCCAGGGTTTTGCAGTGATCCTTGAGCATTTGGGGGCAAAGAGCAGTGTGTACCCTTGAGCATTTGGGGGAAAAGAGCCCAGAAGTGAAGGAGGAAGGAAGAGCCAGAACAGGGAGTTCAGGGAAGCTTCAGAGTCCAAGAGCTGGGATGGGAAAGAGGAGAGAGGGAAGAGGAAGGGGAAGGTGGGGGCATGGCTGAGGGGGACCTGGGGTGGGCACAAAGTTGGGCAGTCTCCCTAGAGGAGCCAGGCAGGAGGACCCCAGGGGAGGTTGGAGGAGCAAAGGAGAGATGAACTCCAGCAAACTGTACTGATGGGTTCGGCCTCTTCGGTGTTGGAGTTGCCCGCCACGAGCTGCTCGTCCTCAGCACTGACCAGCTCCTGCAGCACGGCCTCCACGATGGGCATCACCATGGCGGTGGTGGAGGTGTTGGACAGCCACATGGACAGCAACGTGGTACAGCACATGAAGCAGAGCAGCAGCCTGGAAGGCAGGGAGGGTTGGGGCAGAGCGTCCACGGAACACGCATCCCTGCGGCTCCACAGCGGGCCTCCTACCAACCTGCTGGGGCTGGTCTAGACAGCTGTGGCTGGAAAGGCAGGCATTTGTCCTGCAGGGTGCCATTCAGCTCTGTACTCCCAATGCTTGGCACAGCATAAGTATTACAGCAATACTTCTTGAATGAATGAATCACACTTCATGGACTAGCGGCCTTAGCCAGAAAAAAGTCCTTAGTGAAGCAAAGAATAGCTCTGGTAGTAGGGCCACAGGGTGTAGACTTACCATTGTTTTTCTGTCTCCGCGGACATTGGCTGGAGCTTGGTGGTGATGTGTGTTTGTGTGTGGAAGGCAATACTTTGTTTGCCCTCGCAGCCAGCAATTCTGTGAGCGCCACGGCACTCCTTGCTTTGCCGCCAAGTCACCATAGATATCAGTGACCCAATAGAGATGAATGTTTGGAGCTCACAGTTCCACCCACTACCTGTCAACATGCTGAAGGCGTAGCCCCCAAAGTCACAGAAGTGTCCCGTGTCACTGTGTGCACTTTTCCAGCTGACATCTTAAAGCGTCAACACTTGGAGAAAAACACTAACAAGGTTAACCCTCTAATTATTTCTCTTTGGCTTTGAGAACATTGTGCAATGTGTGCCTGTACAGACATGTCCTAGTTTCCATAAGATAAGCCAACATAAAGACTACTGTGTTTATTATTTTAGGTGGAATCACTGACTGCACAACTTGGGGACAGTACGTTTATCATGTGGACTCCATTGGCTGACAGCGACATGACTTTGCCAATTCTGTACCTACATGGGTAACTGCCTCTGGGGGTGGCAACTTGCTGACTGATGTAAATAGGGAGGAGTGGAAATGTGAGAGGATAAAAATTCTTGCAGATAGTACACAGAGATTTTAAAGAGCCACAGAGTCTCCATATGATGTGACGAAATGCCACTGTGTGCCTGGGAGGTTGAGTGTAGGGGCAAGATTATTACTGAGTTAGGGGGTGGATTAAGCTGTAGTTATCAGACCTGTTTGACAATCTGGGAGACAGGAACATGATTTTAAGCATAACCTATAGTCATCTAAATGACTCATACTGAGAACCAATACTATATTATTTATTTATACTCGTGTTGACTCCCACAGGAGTCAGGGCAGCTTACATAAAATGCAGCAAGAAAGTTGTAAACTAGAAGGAGGTGAGCAGGATATTCCAAAAGGGAAGGTACAGGCAGGGGAATCCAAATGGAGCATCGCTGAAGCTAACACAAAACTCAACCTTGACACCGTAACACATTCCCCGAGGGTGGGACTCCCTCCCGCATCACAGTCAAATGCAGTGTCTCTAACTGGGTCTGTGGTCTGAACTGATGACAAAAACTCAGGGTGGATGGGAGGAAACATTCACGTCTCCTTCAGTGACAAAGGAGAAGACAGCCACTTCCGGTCCAGCCTGTTCCCTGATACACAGGAAACAGGTTGGGAAACAATTTCTCTTGGTCCATCCTGTTTTACCTAATGGGCCCCTATATGTTGTAAGCTGCTGCCCTTGCAGCCTAGGTCAATGGGTAAGTTCTTTGGATAATGATAGCAAGGTCACAGGTTTAAATCTCTACTCCATGATCACAGGTCCTCTCCCTGGACGGGTCCTATGGCTCTGGTGTCAGCCCAACCCTTTGGTGAAAAAAACAGCTGAAGTGGACATCCCGCAGTGATCTGAGACCACTGTCCTGGTGGCACACTGGGAGCTAGAAGGATGCCCTATGTCCTGGCATCCCAAATAAGACTTACATGCCCGGCTTGGCTCCGGCCATCAAGACCATGCGCAGAGCAATGCGCTTATGCAGGTTCCACTTCTCCACGGCAGCCGCCACGCAGATGACCCCCACCAGCAGCAGCGTGGTGTTCTTGAAGTACTCCGCCGCCACCTGTAGGGAGGCCAGGCATGTCAGCCACCCTCCCGGACCAAAGACCCAGGGCCCAGCACCAGCTGGGAGAATGGGCCATACCCAATAAAACCTGTTCTCCATCAAAGAGGCTGGTGAAGAGGAGGCAGGGGGGTGAGGATTATTGAAATAGCCGCCCATCCTAGAGTCACATCTACTGAGCGTTCACTGTGGGCAGGCACTGTGCTAAGTACTTGACAGATTATTTCATTCAATCTGGCCAGTAACTCTATAGGATAGATGTTCTTCTCCACTTTGGAAAACATAAAACCACTGTATTTAAATATGATGTGAATATGATTTTAAAGAATAAACACATATAATTTTATATTGATCTTTTAAAATAACCCTAGGTTTCTCCCCAAACCTAATTTTTAATGTTTTTAGAAAATATTAGAAAATTATTTTCATTTCATTTCTATTAGAAAATTAATACATGCTCAGTATGGAAAACTTCAAAATATAGAAAAAGTTAAAGACAAAATTACCCTTAATCATGCTACTGTAAATACTTATAGTTTCTTCCATTTTTCCTATCCCTATATAGATAAATGGATTTATACAGTATGTATACTTTTATATCTTGCCTTTTTTTCATTTAACATCATATCCTCATTATTGTTTTTCTTTGAGACAGAGTCTTGCTCAATTTTTTTTTTTTTTTTTTGAGATGGAGTCTCGCTTTGTCGCCCAGGCTGGAGTGCAGTGGTGCGATCTCGGCTCACTGCAAACTCCGCCTCCTGGGTTCACGCCATTCTCCTGCCTCAGCCTCCCGAGTAGCTGGGACCACAGGTGCCTGCCACCATGCCTGGCTAATTTTTTTTGTATTTTTAGTACAGATGGGGTTTCACTGTGTTAGCCAGGATGGTCTCAATCTCCTGACCTTGTGATCCTCCTACCTCAGCCTCCCAAATTGCGGGGATCACAGGCATGAGCCAGCGCACCCGGGCCTAATTTTAAAAATTTAAATAATTCCCAATAATTCTCAAGTTCCAATGAATTCCAAAAATGAAAATAGTACAAGGAATACCTATACACTCTTTTTTTTTTTTTCCCCTGAACCATTTGAGGGTAAGTTACACACATTTTGGCTGGTCCTTTACCCCTAAATACTTCAGTGTATATTTTCCTTTCTTTCTTTTTTTTTTAAAAAAAATTTGAGACAGGGTCTCACTCTGTCGCCCAGGCTGGAGTGCAGTGGCATGATCACGGCTCACTGCAGCCTCAACCTCCCAGGCTCAGGGTATATTTTCTACGAATAGGGATTTTCTCTTCCTTAGTGGCCACAGTACCAGTTATAAACTCCTTTCTACTTTTTAATTTAATGATGGGGAAGTTGAGACATAGGGCAGTTAAAAAGATGTTTCGCATGTTTGAGGTTCATGGACCAAATCTTTGTTGATTCTCTCACTTGGAATATTCTATCTTTCCATCTCTGCCTGTACATTCCAATCAGACTTTGAAGCCCAGTTCAGGCCTGGCATCCTCTAGAAAAAACCTTTCTTGTGGCCCTAGCCTCTGATTCCAGAATATTCCTCCTGGGCACCATTAATTCCGCACACCACAGAGCACTTGGAGCAATGCTTGAATGATTGCTTCCTGATTGTACTGTTGTCTGTTTATTTTTGTATGTGTACTTCTCTTGTCTCTCAACTAAATTTTTCGGCTGTGAATGGTTCCCTTCTATATATCTTAACACCTAGTAGAATAATATGCAAAAGTAGATGCTCAATAAATATTTGTCACATACATGAGAATTGCTTCCAACTGGAGGAACCATACAGAAATTGAGAGGAAAAGCTATAGAAAAGTTTAACTTCTAATTGAAAAACCCTCTTAAAGTGAGAAAACAAGAACATTTTTAACTGCAGCAAAAATAAAAATTCAACAGGAAAGGAAATACATAGTAAAATACATAGCATTTGAAATAATATATACATGATCATACTAATTTTGATTATTGAATTAACAAAAATTGTGATTGAGCATATTGGGAGGATGGTAGAAGGCGAAGTGGGGGATGTAAAAGAAAAAATCTTCCCGGGAGGCAGAGCTTGCAGTAAGCCGAGATCGCGCCACTGCACTCCAGCCTGGGCGACAGAGCGAGGCTACGTCTCAAAAAATAAAAAAAAACAAAAAACAAAAAGAAAAAATCTTCATCTGCTATAACAAGAAGTCAACTGATAGCCGCTTAAAGTGAGAACTCAAGGACTAATATAAGAATATCATATGGGAATGGAGCTTAATGACAGAAGAAGCTGTTAACAAAGTTACAAGTTATTGACTCTGAGGGTGGGGTGGGACTTGGTGGGGGGGGAAGTGGGAGGGGTGAGGAAAGAGACTGCTGACTTTTCATTATAAGCGTTCGGTATTAAAGTATTTGATTTTTAAACTTTGTGCACGAAACACTTTGATAACATCAAAACCAAAATAAAGGCAGGCTGCTCCATCTCTCCTTTCTCTCTTTTGCCCCATGGACATTTCATTGCATCTGGTTGATGAGGGTTGTGTAGGAGAAGGGACATCTGCCCTCACTGTGACCATTTCCTGGGAGGAAAAGCTCCTGCTTCTGGTTAACCCAGTGTTTGTCTCTAAGCCCATTCCTCAGCGGACTACTGTCACGAATGCCCCCTGGGGGCAGGGAAGGCCCCCTGCTCTGGACAGCTTGTGACTCCATGGCAGAGTCCACTCTGAGAGGGCGGTGATCATGGTGGTGGGGGCGGGGGTGGGGTTGGGGGAGCGGCCCCCTAGCGGGAGCAGGAGGCACTGCAGGATTGTCCTAGGGAAGCGGCTGAACTTGGAGGTCAAGGGCCTTTCTCACTGCCTGGTTACTTTCCCAGGCTTTGTGGAGGCGGCTTTGTGGCACAACCGGAGCTTTATTTTCTTGTCTACCGAGGAGAGAAACCCACAGAAGATGCGGGACCGTTGTGGGAGATGGTCTTTCCACCAGCCCCATGACACAGCCCTGCGAAGCTTTTCAAGTCAGTGCGACTGGGGTTTCTTTCCCCGGGGACTGACTGACAAGAGCTACGTTTTCTGCCTCTATCATATCCCATTCTAGAACACCGGTTTGGCTGTGATGGTCTTTAGGATGCTCAGTGCCTGAATGACAGGTAGGCCACTTTCTCTGGGTTCCACTTGGAGGCAGAGGAAAGGAACCAGGAATATGGAGAGCCTTCTAGTGCCGGCATTTTGCATGTTGCATTCACTTTCTCATTTGAGCTCCACAACAGTGCTATGAAGCAGCACTATCCGTATCTCAGTTTACTGATGAGGAAACTGGGGGTTTAGGGAGCATCTCCCAGGTCACAGTGTAAGGGCAGAGGCAGGATACCACTTCAGGGCCATCTGAATCCGAAGCTTCCTAGACAGCCTGCCACAGGGTGAGCCGACTGGAAACCCCCATCTGATTCAACTCTAGGGGGATTTTCTGGGTCTCCCAGACAGCATGAGCTAGCACACATTTCTTGTCGTGTTTTTGTTTTTGTTTTTTTGAGACAGAGAGTTGTTCTGTGGCCCAGACTGGAGTGCAGTGGCACAATCTCGGCTCACTACAACCTCTGCCTCCTGAGTTTAAGCAATTCTCCTGCCTCAGTCTCCCAAGTAGCTGGAGCTACAGGTGCTTAGAAAAACTAAGGAAACCTCCTTAGTGAAACCACTACACCTGGCTAATATTTTTGGATTTTTTTTTTTTTTTTTTTTTTTTAAGTAGGTACGAGCTTTAACCAGTTTGTTGGCCAGGCTGGTCTTAAACTCCTGACCTCAAGTGATCTGCTCATCTCAGTCTCCCAAAGTGCTGGGATTACAGGCATGAACCACTGCACCCAGCCCACTGGTACACAGTTTTTATCTTCATTTATAATCGCAGTCCTGACACTGGCCTTAAATGCCCAGGGCAGGGCCAGTCTGAACTCCAGGCCCAGCTTCAGTGGGATATTGGCTCTGTGCTGTGTGTTTGGTGGGCTCAGCTCTCTTCTCATGTCTTTCCTGCTCCCTTGTAAGTGATACTATGTGCTCGGGAGACACGGCCTGGGGCTCAGGATATAGTTTGTGATTACAGAGGTAACATCACTGAGTGGGGAAGAGGGAGGACTCTGGAGTCAGCCGGGACTCCACTGTGTGACCCTAGACAAGGTATTCAGCCTCTCTGGGCTTCATTTTCTCATCTTAAAAAAAAAAAAAAAAAAAGGAAGGAAGGTTATGTGAGTCCCTACCTCATAAGGTTATTACAGAGATTAAATGACACGTGCAAACCAGCTGGCATGGCCTGCCACATTGATGGCCAGGATCCCTGGTGACTCTTCCTGTTGTGAAGTGCTCCATCTAAAGGCTGACCCGGTTTGAGGCCATTAGCACACAGAGTGGGCTCATCCATGCACAGAGCAAAGCCACAGGGCTGCTTTTTCATTTTTAGAAATTAAAATTCTGTTCAGTGGTGTTGTTTATTAGTTTTCTAGCCCATTGATTTTTCTTTCACAATAACACCTGGGTTATTCAGAGCCTCCCAGGGAACACCAGACTTTCAAGATTCTCGAGGATGACTGTAATTGTTTTCTAGAGTGTGTTGCAGATTTCCTGCCTTTATCAACAGAGCCTGTGCATTCTCCCCGGCTTCCTGTGAGACATGTGCCAACTCTCCCCATCATAGCCTCTGCCCAGGGAGCCCCTTATCGCTCTTGCCCTTGGCTAGCTGTCCAGGCTGCTGGTCCTTCTCTGGTCCCTGGGTCTGCATTTTGCTGGTTTCCCATCTCATTCTTAGGCGGCTGCATTTTCCCAATGTGAGGATGCTTGCCATTAGCATTCCTTTCCCCATTTTCTAATTTCCCAGACTCACATCCTGTGAGCTGGGAAGCCAGATAACGAAGCTTGTTAGAGTTTTTTGTAAAGAGAAATTAGACTCTAAATGGCTGTACCTCCCCAGGAGTAAAGTGCATGGATTTTAGGACATTTGCATTGGTGGTTTGATTGCTTTTTCTGCTTTTCTGCTCTGTGGTTTTTCTCAGTATGCCCCATCACTGAACTTGGAGAGCAGAGGTGTTTCTGGACTGTGTTTTAGGGAAGATGGGCTCAAGGAAGTCCCCTCGACAAGGAATAGCTATAGCAATCTTGGGCTCTGAAGTTCAGATGAGTTACCTGCTATTGGACACGCTAATGAACCTCTGTACCTCTGTCACCAATTCTTTAAGGGCCATAGTGATGCTACATAGCTAATTTAATCTGCTGTGACATGGGCTTTACACATAAGATAATGCAGCTGGGCTCTTATTTTTTTTAATTATGCGTTTTTTTATTTTATAGATTTTTTGAGACAGAGTCTCACTCTGTTGCCCAGGCTGGAGTGCAGTAGCCTGATCTCGGCTCACTGCAACCTTGGCCTTACAGGTTTAAACGATTCTCCTGCCTCAGCCTCCCCAGTAGCTAGGACTACAGGCACCCACCATTGTGTCCGGCTAATTTTGTATTTTCAGTAGAGACGGGGTTTCGCCATGTTGGCCAGGCTGGTCTTGAACGCCTGACCTTGTGATCCTCCCACCTTGGCCTCCCAAAGTGCTGGGATTACAGGTGTGAGCCACTGTGCCCAGCCTCATCTGAACAATTTTGCAGTGAAATTCTCTGAACCCTGGGAGCAGATACCTGGCCTGGCTCCCGCTCAGTGCTAAGCTAAGCCCTGCCAGGGCTGAAGCCCCACAGGACTCCATTCCAGTTAGTGTCCAAGCAGCACAGCCAAGCCAGCAGTGTCTCCTTTCCACCTTCCCTGGGGGCAGGAATGCTGTTTCTGCCGGGTAAGCCCCTAGCAGGGGCTCAGACACCCTTCTCATCACCTGATTTGCATTCCTGGTTCCATCTGTTTTATATATTGAGTCTTCTAAGATTTGGTTTAAAGAAAAGGTTTCGTTGCTTAAAAAAACATTCTTTGCAAATCCTGCCCTAGAGAAGTCTAAAGTAGAGAGACCCAGATGGGTGCTGGCATGACCCAGAAGCTGGCCCAACTCCTGCATGACTGGAGACACTGATTCATAACGGCCACCACCCCTGCCCAGTTTCTTCTTTGGGACCGTATGAACTACCCAGATGGGGAAGCTGAGGCAGGGGTCTGGGCTCTGAGCCACGAGCCAAGGGGCTGCTGGTCAGGTGGTGGTTCACAGGAAGCTGCTCTTCCCCCCAGAAACATTAGCTTGGTCTCGAAAGGCTGCAAGGTCTGTAGGCTCCCACTGAAGGCCCAGTGTGGAGCTCAGCCCTGGGGCTGCGTCTGGGTGGCTGAGGGTGAGGGCAGCCTGGGGTTCAGGCAGGTGGCCAGCTGGATGTCCAGCCCACATGCCCACGGGCCCGCATGCAGAGGACCGGTCAGCCTCCATGGCGAGGAGAGATGGGAAAGGCAGAGCTGAGAGTGCTTTATGAAATGCCCCCAGGCTTACTCAAACAGAGAAAGTCAGGGTAACGAGTCAGAGGGCAGGAATCTGGCGGGTCAGAAAGATCAGGAGCCAGCAGGGAAGCGGATTGATGACAGCCGACTCCAGCGGCACCAGGCGGCAGCGGCTGCGGGTTATCCCAGCGGGCGCGGCCTGTACTCCTCTCCTGCCCCTGCGGGTGCTGGAAGCTGAGTGACACCACAGCCCGAGGCCTGCAGCGCAGGGCCAGAGACCGCTGGCTGGGCCCAGGTGAGAGTGTGTGTGTGAGTGTGTATGTGAAAGTGTGTGTATGTGTGTGTATATGTGAGTGTGTATTTGTGTATATGTGAGTGTGAATGTGTGTGAATGTGTGTGAGGGTATGAGTATTTGTGTGAGTATGTGAATGTGTGTGTGTATGAATGTGTGTGTATAAGTGTATGTGAGCATGTATGAGTTTATGTGTGTATGCGTGTGTGAGAATGTGTGTATGAGTGAGTGCATATGTGTGTATATGGGTATACAAGTGTGTATGAGTGTGCGTGTATGAATGTATGTGTGCATGAGTGTGTATATTTGTGAGTGTGTGTATGTGTATGTGTATGAGTGTGTGGGCATGTGTATGGGTGTGTGTGAGTGTACGTATATGTAAGCATGTGTATGTGTGTATGTGTCTGAGTGTAAGTGTATGTATATGTGAGCGTGTGTATGAGTGTATGTGTGAGTGTGTGTATGTGTGAATGTGTGTGTATGAGTGTATGAGTGTGTATGTGTGAGCGTGTGTATGAGTGTGTGAATGTGTGTGAATGTGCATTAGTGCATATGGTGTGTGTATGTGTGTGTATGGGTGGGTGAGTGTGTATGTGAGTGTGTGTGTGTGTGAGTGTGTGCCAGTGTGTGTGTGCTGGGGAAAGGATAAAGAGCACATGCAATTACTCCCTGAAGTACACCCTAACCCTGGGCCTCCTGGAGAGCTGTTTGTTCCCAATCCCCAATATCCAACCCATGCTTTCTACTCCACCAGAGAGCCCTGTGGTGCCCACCTCTATGCCATTCTCCTACAGACAGTAAATCTTAGTTAACTTGATTGACACAGGTATCATGCCCAGGCTATAAACTTTTGGAGCAACACATTAGAAGGGGCTTAGAGGACTTCAGAGGCAGATATAATGACAGTAAGTGAGAGTCACAGTGGAGCCAAAATAAAAACAAACACACACAAACCTAAAATACAGGACTAATCAGCAGAGGAAGTAGCAGCTGGATGCTCACAAGATCATAGAGGGACCTTAGAGTCCAACCCATCTCCCAAGGCACAAAGTCTATGTCTAGTGTATCTGGCATGGTCATTTGGCTCAGACATCTAGGGACAGGAACACAAGGACCACACATGGCAACTCATGTCAGAGTTTTCCTTTATACAGAACGGGAAATTCCTTTATGGCACTCTGACTCTGGTTCTGGTGTGACGCTTTGGGCCAGGAGTGTGGAGCCATGGAAGCCTGGACTTATGGAAGCCTGGACTTATGTCCCCTTAAGTCTTCTCTTCATTCCTCATGTGACTCAGGCTCCAGCTTTTTAACATCCTGGCCACTCACCTCTGGATGAGCTCCTTATCCAGAATTTGGTGCACTGGACACATCATTTATTAATTTTTAAAATTAAAATTTTTTTTTTTCGATGGAGCCTCGGTCTGTCATCCAGGCTGGAGTGCAGTGGCATGATCTTGGCTCACTGTAACCTCTGCCTCCTGGGTTCAAGAGATTCTCTTGCCTCAGCCTCCTGAGTAGCTGGGACTACAGGCATGCACCACCATACCCTGCTAATTTTTTATTCTATTTTACTTTTAGTAGAGATGGGTTTCACCATGCTGGCCAGGCTGGTCTCAAACACCTGACCTCAGGTGATCCGCCCTCCTCGGCCTCCCAAAGTGCTGGGATTACAGGCGAGAGCCACAGTGCCCAGCCCATAATTTATTAATTCAACGGAAGATTTTGGTCACATTGCCTGGGGGGTTAACAGCTCAAGTTCTGGAATCATACAATCTTGGATTCAAGTCCCAGCTCCACCACTTAGTAGCTGCATAACCGCGGGTAAGTAAGTTACTTAACCTCTCTGAACTTCAGTTTCCTCCTCTTTAAAATGAAGATAAAAATAATAGCTCCTTCACGGAGGATTAAGTTATATAGTGCGTGTAAATGACCTCCCACAGTGCCTGGCATATGGTAAACACTTGGAATTTGGCAGCCACGTTGGACTGATGGTGACTCATGCTGAGCCTGTACTTAGCTAAAAGCCAAGGGTCTTTTTCGCATGAACTGCTGGCATTTATCCTTATTAGACTTCATTTTGTCAGTTTCAGTCCATTGTCTCTTCCTGTCCGCATGTCTCATTCTGCCACCGTACATTAGCACCGTACATTAGCCAGCTAGCGCATCCAACTTAGCCATCTGCAAATCTGATAATAAGCCTTTTATATTTTCAACTGCAATCTCACCCTAATCTGATGCCAACATGCTATTCAAGATTCTTTAGGTTCAGCTGTTCACCCAGCCCTCAAGTTACTCAACTGTGCTTTCTCATGGAGCCCACTCTGACTCCTCTGAGTGAGAAATTCTTTTTTTCCCTCTGGAAGTTTTGAAGGCTCCAAGGAAAAAGTTAAATTATTTTTAATAACTTCTGTTTAAAAGACCAAGGAAATTATAAAACCCATTAGAAAGACTGTAATCAAAAATTAGTCAACATGAAGTTTGGGCAGTTGGCGGTGTAGATTTTATTTATCTAGAACATCCCCTCTTGAGGAGTTGTATAAATCCTCCACAATGCCAGAAAACGAGGCATCACTTCACAGGGCATTCTGTATTTTTCCACATGGTTTATACTTTCTCTCTACTAAAATAGAAACTTCTCCAGGTCAGGAGCCCTTCTGTCATTTTGTATCTCTTATCAGCACCTGAGTCTGAGCTTTGCACACAACTCCTAATACCCACTGGCTGACAGATCATCACTGTAGAAATGAACCATTTATATGTACTTGTGATGGTTAACTTTGCATGTCAACTTGGGTGGACCATGGGGTGCCCAGATTAAGCATTGCTTCTGGGTGTTTCTGGATGAGATTGGCATTTGAATCAGTGGATTGCCCTCTGCCATCTGGACAGACATCATCCAATCTGTCGAGGGCCTGACTAGAACAAAAGCCAGAGGAAGCAGGAATTTGCCTCCTTTTTCCAGTCTCACTACCTGGGCTGGGACATCTCTCATCTCCTGCCCTGGGACTGGGATCTACACCATTGGATTCCCTGGTTCTTAGGCCTTTGGACTCACACAGAGTGACATCAGCAGCTCTCCTGGGTCTCTGGCTTGCAAGTGGCAGCTCATGGGATGTCTTAGCCTCCATAATTAATCAAGTGAGCCAATTCCTACACACACACACACACACACACACATGCGCGCTAGTCTCCTCTTCGTTCTGTTTCTCTGGAGAAACTGCAGAACATATCCAGCTTCAGACAGTGAGAGCTCAGATATGAGATTCAAGAGGGGAGAGATGACACTTTGTTTATTTTTGTCACCCTCAGGGTACCCGTATCATCCCATGTTGCACCTGGTAGATGTAGAACTCAGAAAATACTGTCTTCTAAATGTTGAATGAATAACATGAGGGAACCCAGCCACAGTCCCAGAGTCACACTGATCCTATTCACGTGCCTTCCTTCCCTCACTGAAGATGACATTACTGACACATTGTCAAGAAACACTGCAATCAACAGCTGTGAATGAGGGCTGATGCAAACATGGTGCTGGGCTACAGACAGGCCATAGACATAGACATTGTATATCCCAGAGAGCATTAATCTCGGTGGGGAGAGCACATGTCTATGAAAAGTTTATATCTGGTGTATCTGATGCACCATTTAAAAGATAAAGACATGAAATAGGCTCATTGAGAAGGGATCAACACTTTCAGCCTTTGGTCATTGGAAAGGCTTCACCAAAGAGAGTAATTGAGTAGGACTTTAAAGGTCAAAGAATGGGAGAGAACTTTCCAAAGTGGAAGAATAACCCAAGTCGCAGTAAGAGGATGGTCAAGAAGTAGATGGGTTTGGGAAATGACAAGGATTTGGGGGCTCCTAAAGAGCACCAGCCTAGCTTCCCCCTGTGAGCCATGGCACATTCTGGTGTCATAGTGGTGCACAGGTGGTTGTGGAATAGATGTTTTCTCTGCAAAGTTAACTGGCTTACAAAGGGCTATAACCCATGTGCTTTGCCTTACTGGCATTTCCCTCTAATCTGAGCTAAGAAGGTCAGCTAAACAGACTATATTTGGACTAAGCTGCTCCCTGTAGCCCAACTACTAAATATCATCATCAGCCAAAGCCACGTCATCAGGCAGGTGGATTTGGATTTTTCGCCTCAAATGATAAGACGTGCTTTCTGGCTCCTCCAGCCCCTAGCAATAGTGACACACAGTCCCTCCCTGGACAGTCTTCCTTTACTTCTCACAGAGTCCTGTTACCCTCCCAAGCGACTGCCTCTGCAGACTCTCCTTACGGGTTTGGCCTTCCTCTCTGGACAAAGGGGCGTCCCTCGGATAACTGTTGCCTGGCAACATCTCTACTGTGCCCTTGGAGAAACAGAGACATTGTCTGCTTGAAAGCTAAGGCATGCTGTTGGCTTTTGGGCTGCCTATAGTGAAATACAAAGATTAGGTTTCTTAATTAATAGTTTTCTCACTTTAAAAGGTTATTTAGGATTCAGTTCTTTCTAAACATCATTTTTTTCCTCTACCCTCCACTTTCAAGCCCTGCCCTTGATGGTTTTAATTTCACAATTTTAAAGAGAAGCCTGGGGAACAAGCTTGTATAGCTCTCTTAAGAAAAGTCACATTTAGGTTGCTCTTTTCTTTAGGCAGACACAAAACCCCATATTACCTATTCTTTTTTCATGAAAGAAGGGGGGCAATTAGAACAACTGCCTGGTGATTCTGGTCACAGATTAGCTTTTACATGGGTCCCCACGATATTGGGGTTGTACCCATCTCCAGGAATGAAAGCACTGCTGAGAGCTTTGGGGATTCTCTTCTTTTTGGTGAGCCTGAGGCTATGGCTACTCAATGCCACGTGTGTGTGTGTGTGTGTATGCGTGTGTGTGTGTGTGTATGTGTGTGTGTGTGTATAGCCACACACACATATATATATGTGTGTACAGATAGATAGATAGAAGAAGGAAAGAGAGAGAGAGGAGAGAGAGAGAGAGAGAGACGGGCCCAGGGGGAGAGAGACAGGGGAGGGAGCTGGGGGGAGAGAGAAAGAGAGAGAGAGAAAGAAAAGGAACCTAAAAGCAAACAAAGAAAAAACTAGTCAGTTAAATCTATCCAGTAGAAAGACAAAGTGTTCATTTGCAGTGAAGTACAACTATTAGAGGATTGCCTAATTCTATTTTTGGAAAGTTCTGTTGTTCATTAAAGCATCCATAGGCCCAGCTCCATTCTTCCTCATATCACAGAAGTGAAGAGACTCACAGTTCTAAGTAATAACTCCATGTGTACCTAGTGCCATGAAGCCACATACCACTTTATGGAGTCTTTTTCTTAAGGTGTAGTGATCAAGTGTATACACTTTGAGTTCTAATAGTTACGGGTTTGAATCTAATTCTGCTACTTTCAGCTTTGTGATTTGGGCTGAGTCTCTTAATTCTCTGAGCCTATCTGTAAAATGGAAATACTAGCATGCGCCTTGTACAGCCCTTGGGAGTATTACATAACAAATGCAGCACTTCTGATAGAGTGCCTGGAGCTTAGTAGGCATTCAAATATGAGCTTCCTTTCCTCTTCTTTCTGTGCCTCTGCCCATAACCTTACCCCCATCTCAGTGATTAAGGCTTTTTCACAAAAAAACAAAAAAAACCCCAAAAAACAAAAAACCAAAAACAAACAATAACAAAAAACAAAACAAAACAAAAACAAAACAAAACAAACAAACAAACAAACAAAAAACCCTAAGCAGAGACAAGGTGTTAATAATGAGCCAGTTGAATGGAACCAGGTGTTACTGAATGAGATCGTCATTCATTTGGTCCCAGGTTCGGCTGTTTTGTTTTGTTTTGTTTTTTCTTTTTCCCTACTCATGGCAGGCTTAAACTTTGCTCTGAAATTTTGCCACAACCTGGGCTTCCCACTGACAATTTCTGTTTGAGCTTTTGAGAATGCCACAGACAGTGAATGGAGAGGGCTCACTCTAGGGAGGGCGCAAAGAAAGAAAGTAACCTTAAGTCGGGGGAGAAGAAAAAGAAATGTTTTTTGGAGGGGTGGATGAAAACATTGTCAGGATTCAGGGAAATAGGGTAAGTCTCTCTGTAACAAACATTCATTGAGCACCTACTGTGTACAGGCTCAGCTTTCTAATGGGAGGTCTGATCCCTGCCTTTGTGTGCTTATCGTCTAAATAGACATCCAGAGTCTGAAAAAAGTCAACAGCAGCTGAGTTTTAGGCATCAATCACACAGCTCCTAAAAGGCTTCAGACCGAGGGAGCAACTGGATGTGTTTAATCAAGTAAGGCTTCCTGGAAGAGGCAAGTTTTGAGCCAGTTTGAAGGAGATGAGGATCATGGGTGGAAGGAGAGGAATTCAGGGTCTAGAACTGCAGGTGCCAAAGCTTAGTGTTAAGGGGTCATTCCAGTGGGTGACAAGGCCCCCTCATCGTCAAGTGCTGGGTGAATCTCCCTTCATTGGAGGCTCTCTTTCAGGGGCCCTGCAGGGACCCAGGCGGGGGGGTGGGGCTACAAGTAGTCTAACCTCATTGGACCGGAGAACTCCGAAGAACGGGTAGAGGAAGGCCGGCACCAGGGCTGCAGCTCCCAGAGGCACTGCCTCCGACACCCAGTACACAGCAGTCACGATCAGCACGTAAGCACACGAGGCCTCCTGCAAGGCAAGGAAAGGGGCCGTCATTCACAGGAATAGTCACTGCCACTGAGCGTCCGGATGCAACCCTGGCGTCTGAGGCAGCAGACTCAGACTGTAACGCGGGTACTAGGATACAGCCCTGGGACTGAAACCGAACTGGCAGGTGAGCATGGTGAATACATGGTGAGTCCATCCTTTGGTGGGTGACATTATGGCTGCTCCTTGGGGGACCGATGCCTGGCCTGCGGTTTGCACTGGTGTGTAGCCAGGCAGCTCGGAGGGTTCTGGAAACTGCCAAGGTGGGGACTGAACTTAACTGCAGTGACCAGACCCATGATCACAAAACCATACAAGTGGAGTTCAAAACTTTAACTTGGGCTGGGATGTAATTGGTGTTAAGTTGACTGGATATTAGAAGTTCTTGGGGTAGTTGGAGATAGGAATCACTATGTGTGGTGGGGGCTGGGGCTTGCACTTGTAATCCCAGGACTTTGGGAGGCCAAGGTGGGAGGATCACTTGAGCCCAGGAGTTTGAGACCAGCCTGGGCAATATATAGCAAGACCCCATCTCTAAAAAATAAAATATAAATTAGCCAGGTGTGGTGGCACAGGACTGTAGTCCCAGCTACTTGGGAGGCTGATGCCAGAGGATCACTTGAGCCCAGGGGCTTGAGGCTGCAGTGAGCTATGATCATATGCCACTGCACTCCAGCTTGGACTACAGGACTATAGAGTACGATGCTGTCTCAAACAAACAAACCAAAAAAAAAAACAGTTCATTCACATGTGAGCTCTGAGATCAGTCATCCTGAGTTTGACACATGTGCCTAAGATATGAAGATATGTGGCATTGGTGTGTGCCTGACTGAAGAGAAGTGGATCAGTAAGAAGTGAGATTTATAAACAATCCAAAAGGTGGCTTCTGGACTGTGCTCTTACAGCTCTGGGCGTCTGGGGTGTGTCTCAAGAATATACCAGGGGGATCAGCAAGGCCTGGAATCTGGACCCTCTCTCCAGCCTCATCCCAAATGGAGTAGCTTTGTTCTCATTTGATTCATATACGAACATTACATGTGAGATTTGAAAAAAAAAAAAAAAGCTTTATTGCTTTAAAAATGAATAAATAAAGTTAAATCCCCCTGTTTTAGACTATTTGCTGAAACAACTTGATTCAGTAGTAAATTTTAATCAAATAAATTATTAGGCAACTTGAAGAACTGGTTGACCATTTCCCCCTTCAATTTTGGATCTGAGGTCCTATCACGTTTTGCATCTAGAGACTGAATCCTTCTCCCAAAGGCCCCTGTAAGAGTTAATAAGGAGCTCCCTTCCCTGGGAGAGGGAAGGGAAGACTGAAGAGGAAGGCAGTGATCCTGAGCATGGAACTCTCATTTTGGATGAAGAAGCATCAGCTCCTAACTCAGTGTTTGTCAACCTTCGTACTACTGACATTTAGGGCCACATAGTTTCTTCTTGCTGTGCACTGTAAAAGAGCAGCATCCCTGGTCTCTACCCACTAAATGCCGGTAGCACTTTCTCCATTGTGACAACCAAAAAACCCTCTAGACATTGCCAAATGTCCCTTGGGGAGGTAAAATGATTCCTGGTTGAGAGCCACTGCCCTAACCAGGGTCTGGTTCTCGTTGCTCTTGGACTCCATTCTATCCGCTTGACACCATGGAAACATCCATCTACAAAGACTGAAGACAGCCATCTATCTGGAAGGGGAGGCCTGGAAATTCACCAGCATTTTCCATAGCCCACTCACTTTGCTGGCTGGACAACCTAGGGGTGCACAGGGTAATTAAGTACAACATTCTTATCAGAAGCCAGCCCTCCATCAGCTTGCCCTCTAGTTGTGTTGATTGCCCTGAATTATGCTGATGAACGCTGTTAAGACAGGTTACCGGCTTACTCTAGGGAGAGGCTGCAGTTCATGGGCCTTGTTAATGGTAACATCACCAAGCTCCGTGACTCAGAAGCGCATTTATAGAAAATCCAAGTTGGCTGTGGGATCCTCAATTTTTACATAGTTCTAAACCATCAGGACTCGTGTCTGATTTGCCCTGAGGCTGGCTGCTGATCAAGGAACCTGACAAATCTTGCTGTTTATGGCCCCTTGAGTTCATAACACGCGTCCTCAAACTCTTGCATAAAAGTTACAAAAGGTCGCTGTATCACTGAGGGGCAGCAGGAGTGATTAAATCAGCTGGACTGGCAAGGACCTTGTGCCCTCCTGACATTCATGGATTATGGGATTGGGGTTTGAGAAATGGGAACTGGGCCCAAAAGTTGTTGACTGTAGCTCCCCACTGAGATGTTCTCTGGGGCCAAAAGATCAGAGGGAAGATAAAACTTTTGGAAGTGCTGATAAGACAACAGAACCAATGGTGAAAAAAAAAGAGGCTCCACTTGGAAACAAATTCAATTTAGAGAAATACCCTGTTTGCTATAGAAATAAAACTACCTAAAGGAGTTCAAACCCACGTGTTCTCATCTCTCTTCTGGGAAAGAGACAGAGTGGCAGATCTTAACTCCAGTTGAAGAGAAAGAGTTGAGAGACAAAATGTCTGCCCCTCACTGGGGACCCCTTATTTCTTCCTGGAACCCTTAGTCTTTCCTGATCTGGTCATTACAGGGCTACAAGTTACAAGTTAAGGGGAAGGAGGTGGGGAGAGAAGGTGCAGAGAAAGGGAAAGGAGAAAGAGAAAAAGAGCCTGTAATCCCAGCACTTTGGGAGGCCGAGGTGGGTGGATCAGTTGATGTCAGGAGTTCGAGACCAGCCTGGCCAACATGGCGAAACCCTGTCTCTATTAAAAATACAAAAAAATTATCCAGGTGTGGTGGCACATGCCTGTAATCCTAGCTACTCTGGAGGCTGAGGCAGGAGAATCCCTTGAACCCGGGAGGCAGAGGTTGCAGTGAACCAAGGTTGTGCCATTGCACTCCAGAGCCTGAGTGACAGAGTGAGACTCTGTCTCAGAAAAAAAAAAAAAAAAAAAAAAAAAAGGAGAGAGAGAGAGAGAAAGAAAGAGGACTTTCCCTCTGCCAGGTGCCTTTAGTTTTGAATTAGGAGAATGTGGGTAAAATAAAGCAAACATTTTGGTTGTAAATATTGTTAGACATGCGACTAGGTTACTGGAAGAAGTAAGTCATCAGGCCACCTTCACCCAGCTGTATTAAGGACAGGATTAATTACTATCATTTTTTTACCTGGATTTTCCTTAGAGTAGAAGAATGGACAAGAGACACCTTTAGAGAGTCTTTCCATACAGTTTCCACTTATTTCACCCATGGAATCTCCATAAACTTCATTTTTCCCCTTCTAAAGCTTCCCAAAATTCAGGAGGTAAGCTTGTATTCAGACAACCAAAAATACTGCAAAGTTTGCTTACAAGGAGTCCCATGTCCCCAACGCCTATCCCATGTCTAGCAGGTGGTTCAGTTCACGTGGGCTGAACTGCACTGGACTTCTCTGCTGGCTGTCAGGTCTCGCTCATCTTCTGGAGAGAATATTCTGCAACCCCCAGGCTCTTTAACAACATCACTGGTTCCTTATAATAGCAGGTGTGTGGGGGTTGGGCATTGGTGCGTGTTCAGACAATGTCTTCAAGGGACATGCTATCTACTATTTTTTGGCTCCCGTTTACAAGTAAAGGAAAGAGTTCGAAAGTGGCATTTCCCCATGTAGGATGTTTCCTAGTCAGCTACTCACTTAGGTGTGGAACTGCTCGTTTTCCACGCAGTTTGACCACCCCAATGATATCCCACTCCAACTTCACGGGAAGGAGGTTGAAGTCTGTTATCTGTTATCATCAATGACTGGGGGCACCTTTTAAAAAATTTAGCTTGGGCAGTTGAGATGCAACTTTTATCCCACTGGGGGCACTGAGGAGGAGCTTAGTTATGGATGCCCTCTCTTGTACCCTCTTCTTCTATAACATGATAAACAGTGTCTGGACCTCTAGTTTTAGAGAGTTGGGCAAGAAAAAGGGGGAAGGTCATTTTGACTCCTCCTAAAATGTAGCTGAGGCTTGTCGCTTAGAACCATCAAAACTGCAGGCCAGGAGCTCCTGCCCAGGTACTCCATCACTGCTCTCAACTCCAGTCTAGAGCAAGAAAATCCATTTGGAATTTTAAGGGTTAAATATCAGACTCTAAAAGTTTGATGCAGGCCAGGCACGGTGGCTCACACCTGTAATCTCAACACTTTGGGAGGATCACGTCAGACCATGAGTTTGAGACCAGCCTGGGCAACATAGTGAAACCCCCATTTCTACAAAAAAAATTTTTTTAAAAATTAGCTGCATGTGGTGGTACTTGCTTGCCTGTAGTCCCAGCTACTCCGGAGGCTGAGGCACGAGGATTGCTTAACCCCAGGAGCTCAAGGCTGCAGTGAGCTACGATTGTGCCACCGCACTCCAGACTGGGTGACAGAGTGAGACTCTGCGTCTACAAAAAAAAGTTTGATGGAAGGGGTGACAGATGGATGAAAGACATGCTACCTGCTGGGCACCTAGTCTGTGCCTTCTGTGGGCAGTGGCCAAGGTCCCCAAAGATGGGGCTGACTCAACAAGGAGATATGAGAGGTTCCTGATACTGCTTGGGAGAGGAGGCTAATATGTCTCTTGGTAACAGTCCCTTATAGCAACCTACATGGAGAAAAAACAAAAACAAGAAAAGCCACAAAAAGAAAAAAAATCAGGCCCATTTGGACAAAGCAGAAAATTGACTAGGGTACAGTCCAGGAAGAATGTCAGCAGCAATCACTGTCTGCTAATCCCAGCCCAGTTTTAATCAGCGTCTCCCTGGCACTCTGGAGTATTTATTCTATGAAAGATTTAAGCCAGTTTGTTTTTAAGAAGAACCATCCTAATCCCCTCTGTTTAACTTTTTAACTTAATCTTGGTTACCAAGTTACTTAAGGAGCAGAGTGGAAGAATTGCTCCCCCTCCTACAAACGGGATTAACCTGCTTTAGCTTATTTTTCCTAAAGTCTCCAGGGCAGTGGCAGCTGGGGGAAGGGGACAAGCCACAGACAGGAGGAAGAGAACAGTGGAGGGAAGGGAAGGGAAGCAGGTGACCACGGGGAGGGTGTGACAGGCAAGCTGGATGCTGAGCCAGAGCTGAGGTTCCTCTGTTCTCACAAACCAGGTGAAGAATGAGGTCACGGGCTAGAGTTTGGGGGCTCTTATCTCTTTTTTATCGTGTCACTTTTTGTCTGTCCGTCAAGAGCACAGAGAAGAAAACACAGAAGACACAAATAATTCAAGGCCACGTGCATGGGAGCAGGGCAGCCTGCTAAGTTCTGCTTTCATTCCTTCCCTAAACATTCATTCCCTGAAGTTGATGGGCGCCTTCGGGATTAGAGCTTCAACTGTGGTCATCGAAGCCCACCAGGACGCGACCACAGACCACGGATTGGCTCCACGGTTCTCTTCCTCCTCCAGCCTTCTCCTCAGTGCCACTATTGGGAGCTCTTTCTGTGTCTCCAGGGGCTCTCAGATAACCAGGGTCCCAGGTGAACTCCCAACAAACACAGGTGCACCATGTCGTTTGCATGGGTGTCGCTGGCCCCCGCTGCTGGGGCAGGCTGGCCTGCTGCTTGGTGCAACACCCATCAGTCACTTCTGCCAAGGCCCCTACTCTGTCCTGACCCCGGTGGGGGCCATGGGGTTGGGGGAATGGGACTGGGATAGGAGATGAACATGACAGCTTTTAGGAAGAAGATATCTTGGTTTCCTCTAGAAAAATCCTTCCATTTCTTTAAACCCACCACAAGCCACTTTGAGGGACTGCCTGAGCACCCCATGTCCCCCACCGACCTCCCCTCTTTGCCCTCCCACTGACTCCCAGACCCCCGGTGGGCGCAGGTCGGTACTCACGCTGCTGGGGTGGAGGACGGGCAGAGGCAGCAGCAGGAGCGGGACGCAGACGACCAGCAGCAGCTTCCGGACTCGGAGCAGGCCCTGCAGCAGGCCCATCGCGCCTCTGTCCTCTCCAGCTCGTCCTCGGACCCCGCTCTGCCGGCGAAAGGCTTCCTCCCTGGGCACTGCTCTCTATCCAGAAAGACTTCTTAAACCTTTCTTGGCTTCCGAGAGTCCGCCTTCGTCTTGGGGGCAGAACGGGAGGGCAGTTATACCCTCGCTGTTTCTACAAGAGGCTGGGCTCCTGGCCTCCTGCTTTAGGTGGGATTGATGAGCATCGTTTTGTGACCAGCAAAAAGGAACTGGGAAAGGATGATAAACGGGGGCATAGTGGGCCTCCTCTCGGCTTGATTAGTAATAGAGTAACTTCATTCTAGGTGTCAGCAAAAACCCCCTTAATCCTTTAAACCACACCTTTGCCGCTGCTGCTCGGCCTTGAAGAAATCATTTAAAAGCTTAAAAACATTAAAAACGCTCAGAGCATATTGTGCTCTCCATCAGTTTTCCTCCCTCGGATGACCTATTTTGGGGAGTACCTGTTTCATCTCCCACCTGGGCTCGCTGTTGGTAAGAATCTAGTAGCCTCTTTCCTTAAAACAAGCACCTGAGCTTGTCAGAGTTGCATGCGGACTTCAGGTGGGGCTGCTGGTCGCTCCCAGGACGTGGTACCTTAACTCTGTTCACATGTCTTTCCCTCAAATTGGTTCCCTACTTATAATTTGCCTTGAGCCTGGGCCTGCAAAGCAGAAAAGAAAAGTCCCCAAGACATTCCTTTTTATCAAAGGACAAAACTTGCTGGAGGCCCACCTTTAACTTTCATCCACCAATGGGAAGCCGGGACAGAGACAGTAGCTCCGCCCACTTCTCAAAGCCAATCAGCAAATTGAAAAGAATGAGTCAATTTCTCTCCCCGCGGCCGCTCTTGATTGGTCACAGCGGGGGCCTGCTGATTCCGCAGAACCTAGGCAGCCTGCTAAGCTTATTTTTCAGTTTCTCAAACTTCCTAGGGCTGGAGTGATGACCATCATCGTAAACATAATCTCACGTACCCAAGCACAGCTTTATTGTTTCGGATCATAGGACACAGAGCTTTCGCTGGGAGGGCCGCCTGCTGATCTAGACCTTGGGAAGGGAATGTGCCTGGTGGCAGGGAGAAAATGCAACATTACTTCTGGAGAATTTGCCTCAGAGTGTACAAAGTTAAGCCTTTCAGACCTCCCTGCTGGCAAAGATCGTTTGCCTCAGCACCGAGGGGGGAGTATAAAGGGTCTATGCCAGCAGAGGGTATAAGCCGGTGAGAAAGACCCCAGATCTTTTGGGAAGTATAGCTGCCTCCCTGGCAAAGTCTAGATGCCAGTCTCATGCCCAGATGTCAGTGGTCTCTCTGGCTAAATAGGTGCTCAAATGCTTCTCTCTGGGGCTCTCCAAAAAGGAAACCGAAGACCTTCTTTTGCTGGTACAAAAGGAGGAGGTGGGAGGGCAGGGAAGAAGTTGACAAGTTCGGGGCCAAGGTCTTAGCTGCAGTTGAACTCTGGAATTTCTCCTGTTTACAGATTGGAAGAAGTTGTTAGCTTCTTTTCTCAGAACGGACACGTGGATTTGGGGCAAGGAAGAAAAGCAAAAGCCAAAGCCCAAACATTCTGTAAGTAGTGGTTCTTGGCAACATTACCTTACCTTGATCTGGGAGATGCTGAGCAGAGTCAAAGGGTTATAAAACCCATGTTGTCTTGAATTCACAGAACACAGGAATGGCGTTCCAAGATCTGCAACTATACTACTTGGAAATGATCCCCAGGCTAAAGTGACCAGGGAAGTGACCCAAAAAACAAATTCTTCTTGACTTTTAAAGCAGGTGCAACTGTGGACAGCTGAGGTCCCCTTTGAAATTATCTTGCCATTGTAGGATGGGCTAGGATGACTCAACTCTTTAAATGCGTGTTAAAGACTGGCTACTGTATTTACTACATTCTGGCCTCATTTTTTTTTGGTTATGATTTTGAAACTCAGAATGAACAATACCACGTGTGTGATGTTTTGGTCGCAAACATTAAAGACACCGAATAATTATAAGCAGCTGTGGAAGTCAACATCCACTGTTAAACCCATGAACCATTCCAAATTCCTCGGTGAGATACTCTGAGATAACAAAGATTCCAGTGAGCAACTCAGTCATGACATCTTTATTATACCATAGATGAATATTTGTTAAATAAAAATAGGTACAGCAAGTGTACAATAAGACCAGTAGTTCTCCTTCAGAACTCTACCCATTTTTCAGAGGAAGGAAACACTTTTCCAGAATACAATGCTCAAGAAATGTAAGCCAGATCCCGCTTGTATGAGGTATCTTAAGTAGTCAGACTCTCATAAACAGACAGCAGAATAATGGTGCCAAGAGCTGGGGCAGGCAGGGGGAAGGGGAAAAGAAGAGTTGTTCAGTGGGTATAGAACTTCAGAATTACAAGATGAGAAAGTTCCGGGGGTCTGTTTCACAACATGCATGGAGTTAACACTGCTGTACTATATGCTTAAAAATGGTTAAGATGGTACATTTTACGTGATGTGTTTTTTACCACGATAAAAAAAATAAGATCGAAATGGATTAGGCAAGTAAGGGGTTGCTGTACAAAGTCATTTAACAAGCATTTGATTTTAGACCATTGGACCTGCAGAAATACTTTGATTTGTTAGATTCAAGGTGAGGTGACAGAGCAATGAAGTTTGCAGCAGTTAAATGTCTGTTGATGTCTCTTGAGTGACATTGGAGATAGCTGTGAGGATGCCAACGATGGAGGAAACTTAGAAAGTTTTTAGATCCTGGGCCGGGCACGGTGGCTCACGCCCGTAATCCTAGCATTTTGGGAGGCTGAGGCAGATGGACCACTTGAGGTCAGGAGTTTGAGACCAGCCTGGCCAAATGGTGAAACCCCATCTCTGCTAAAAATACAAAAAAATTAGCAGGGTGTGGTGACGTGTGCCTGTGGTCCCAGCTACTTGGGAGGCTGAGGTGGGAGAATCGTTTGAACACTGTAGGCGGAGGTGCCACTGCACTCCAGCCTGGGTGACAGAGCGAGACTGTCTCAAAAACAAACAAACAAAAACCAAACAAAAAAACCTACAAAGTTTTTAGATCCTAAAATTTGTCAGCAGAAATGGTTACATAAGTCATGGGCAAGTTTCCACCACAAACATCACACTCCCATATTATTCTAATAGTGATTATAACCAAATGTGACCCCTTCGTGACTGTAGTTGTATAGAGTGTGGCACTAATGAGGCAAAATAGGAGACCCTATTTGTCTGTCTAGTCTACATTTCTACTACTCCTTGGGCAAAGAATAGGGTTTTTTGGCTGCTGGTGGTGATCATAATATCTGATTCGGCATGTCAGTGAAATCATTGTCATAAAACTCTCTGTGGGTAAACAATGATCTGCATTCAGATTAAAATAGTTTTTAAGACTCTAGTTACTGAAAATGAGTCTTCATTTGTCTTTACAAAGGTCATGCCCTTCTTTTTTCTATTTTTTTTTCAGTCATTGATTGCCACAAAAATTCAAGCCCCAATTTGTGTTTAATTTTTTTGTTGCTGGATGAATGTTCCTGGGAACCATCTTCCCATTCATGGATTTCTTACTACTGGGAGCAGCCATCTACATAACATGGTGGTCAAGGACTACAAGGGTGGGCCTTTCCATCTGATGATTCTGAGTACAAGAAAGCTTTCAGATCCATTGTCAAGGGAGTGGAGCCTCAGGGCGGGATACAAGACTGACTATCAGGGTATTGCACAGTGTCTAGGGACTGAGGCCATTGCTAATCCACTCCCCACCTGACATCTAGGAAAAGTACAAACTGTGAAGATAGGCTACCATGTTTATCTGCCTCTGGCCGATCCCAACGCTGTCTGTACACTGACTTGTGTTTTACTTAGACAATGATACCCAGAGAAGACAGACAGACAGTGAGTGTTAGAGTGTGGGTCAGCAGAGATAGAGCAAAAGTCAAGCAGAAGAGTCTTGGAGATGCATCAAAAAACAGATACAGAGATATTTGGAATTGGGCCCAAATATAGAGCAGCAGAGATACCAACTAAAATAAAAGAAAGAAAGACAGAGACGAGCAGAGTGACCATGTCAGAGACCAAGTCAGAGACCATTTAGAAAGAGAAAGATTGAACAAAAAAAAGCATATATCAGAATCTGCATTTGGAGGAGGTAAAAGAGCAGAATGGTCAGGGAATGAGAAAGAGAAACTGAGACTTACTAATCTTCTGAGCCTGAGAATATCAGGATGCAAAGCTGTGTTTTTCTCTGATGATGAATGCCTTCTTCCTGTGTCCTAGTATTTCTCCAGAAGGATCATGCGGCTAGCACTGCTGGGCAAAGCTTATTTGCTCAAAGATTTTGAAGGAGTCCAGACCTCATCATTATCAAATGACAACTTTTAAATACTCATTTCAGAATCAAATTTAGCCCAATAAATCCTCACTCATTCAGAGATCAGACTTGTTGCAGCTTTTGCTTGCTGAACTCAGCTGTAAACTTAGGAGAAGACAGAAAGATCTCTGAGCTAATGAGGAATCCTTATTAGGACCCAGACGCTCGACCCCTAGCAGAGGACTTCATCTATTAACTCTTATTTAACACAGAATTATAACAAACCTGGCTATCGTAGTTTGTAGGCAATGGCCAGCTAAGAAAGAACAGACTGTGAAGGGCAAGTTACATTGGTAACAAAGAAAAATATGCTCTAATAGCCTGACAGTCAGGGAGGCAGCAGGAAAACTCAGAACTGAACACAGAATGAGCAGTCTGGGACCTCTCAGGGTTGGTACAAACAGTTGAGCTGACTTCTTAGATCCAGGTGCTCTCCTTGTGGCATCTCACAGTTAAAGGATTGTAGGAACTTCATAGGTAGAAGTCTTAGAGATTATCTTATCCAACTCCTTCATTAGAATGTTTAAATGATGACATGGCCGGGCGCAATGGCTCGCGCCTATAATCCCAACACTTTGGGAGCCTGAGGTGGGTGGATCACTTGAGGCCAGAAGTTTGAGACCAGCCTGGCCGACATGGCGAAAAACCGTCTCTACTAAAAATACAAAAATTAGCCAGGTGTGGTGGTGCGCGCCTATAGTCCCAGCTACTCGGGAGACTGAAGCAGGAGAATCGCTTGAACCCGGGAGGCAGACATTGCAGTGAGCCGAGATAGTGCCACTGCACTCCAGCCAGGATGACAGAGCGAGACTCCATCACACACACACACGCGCACACACACACACACACACAAGAATGTTTAAATGATGATCTTACACTAAACAAAAGCTTAAGGTGATTTGTATATATAGTTTAAAAAGATATCGAGTCAATATCTATAAAAGGAAAGTTTTGGCATTTGAAAGGGTAGAATTCTGTCATCTGAAAATCATTTTTATTTGGAGCATTTAGTTGTCTGATGATGCTAAATTATTTTTGCATGAAGACAGACAGGCACGGGCCTTCATGCCACCTTGTTCGTTGGGAGACTCTGCATTAGCTTGGTTTTTCTATTCAAAGACAAGGTATGGCTGGACTGGGCTGTGGGCCCCTTCCTGTTTCTCTTCTGTGTTATGCCAGCTTTCAGAAAAGAAGAGTTCAGACATAAAGGTCATAAAATTACTGATTTTCTAATGGATTATTCTTGGCAACTTTTGGAAAAGTCAAGAAGTATATCCTTGGCAAATAATATATTTATTTGGGTATAGCTCTAATTTCTTTATATTTACTGTAGAACCTCTGGAAAAATGTTCATTCAACCCAGCACCCTAGTCCCTTAGGACCGAAGGAGTCTGTCCCCCATCTTCCTGCCACGATGTCTCTTCTAGCTCATTCCTCACTCTTTTTTAAATTTATTTTTATTTTTATTTTTGAGACAGAGTCTCACTCTGTTCCCCAGGCTGGAGTGCAGTGGCACAATCTCAGCTCACTGCAGCCTCTACCTCCTGGGTTCAGCTGGTTCTCCTGCCTCAGCCTACTGAGTAGCCAGGATTACAGGTGTGCACCACCACGTCCGGCTGATTTTTGTGATTTTAGTAGAGACGGGTTTTCACTGTGTTGCCCAGGCTGGTCTTGAACTCCTGACCTCAAATAATCCTCCTGTCTCAGCCTCCTAAAGTGCTGGGATTACAGGCATGAGCCTCTGTGCCCGGCCTGTTCTCACTCTTGAGTGTGTGTGGCCACTGCTCTGGGTTGAAGCATATCAGAGTTCTGCCTGCCATAGGCAAACCATTCTGCCCATGGAGGCATCTTGAATGACCACTCCAGCCCTTTCTTCCAGCCCAGGTCACATGATGGCATGAATCAGATGTGTCTTCCAGGAAACTACAAGGAGAAAAGAGCATCGGGGTTACTGTTTGATCTCTGCTGCTCTGTGTCAGCGGTAAGTGTTTTGTTGCTGGTCTCTGTAAATGGAGTAGAGAATGAAGACTTTCTGGATTACTGTGCTGGTCCCTGCTCTGAGGTCCTGGTGTGGGCCAGTCTCTCAGGGAGGTACTCCCGGCTGTGAGGAGCGCATCAAGTCGTGCCTCAGGGCCTGGAAGAGGCTAACGAGGGACTGCGCCCAGATGTCCTTCTGATGGCCGTGGGACAGGGCTGTGCGGTAGGCTGTGTAGGCCAGGGTCAGCACTGTCCTTTCAAAGTCTTCTTTCTTGAGGATGCCAGGGTGGCTGGAGAGGCTGGCGCTGAGCCGGCGGATGTCTGGGATGCTCTTGGGGATGACGTTGTTGCAGATGGTGCGGAAGTCCGAGGCCTTCCGCAAGGAGGCCAGCTCCTCGTCCTTGATGGAGATTTGCAGGTCAGGGCTGATCTCAAGTTCGGCCAGCAGGAACTGGTGAGAAATGTGGATGTGCAAAAATATGAAGTGAGGCATTGCTGAGGACACAGTTGTTCATTATCACGCACCTTCCCTTAGGGAGGCAGCTGCCAGAAGAGCTTTGGAACTCAAGAGACCTGAGTTCCAGTTCTGACTTTCTCACTTGCTGTGTGACCTTGGACAAGTTACTTAACTTCTCTGAGCCTCACTTTCCTTCTCTGTGTAAATAATTAGTAACACCATCTACTTCACTGGGATATTGTGAGAGGTAAATAAGACAAATATGGACAAAGCTAATACAGTGTCTGGTTCAAAACCAGTATTTAAGGGATTAATTATAGTTTCTAGTGTCCTGGATAAATTCCTTCTTCCCTTTCTTTTTTCCACCCAACAAAGATCATCTAAAGCATCAACTATTTCGATAATTTTAAGGCAGAAGCTGGGAGACTCTTTCTGCATTAGCTTGGTTTTTCTATTCAAAGACAAGGTGAGACTGGATTGGGCTGTGGGCCCCTTGCTGTTTCTTTTCTGTGTTAAACCAGCTTTCAAAAAGAAGGAGTTCAGACATAAAGGTCATAAAATTACTGATTTTCTGTTTTTTTTTTTTTGTTTTTTTGTTTTCTTTTTTGAGATGGAGTCTCACTCTGTCACTCAGGCTAGAATGCAGTGGTGTGATCTCAGCTCACTGCAACCTCCACCTCCTGGGTTCAAGCGATTCTCCTGTCTCAGCTTCCCAAGTAGCTGGGATTACAGGCACCTGCCACCATGCCTGGCTAGTTTTTTGTATTTTTATTAGAGATGGGGTTTCACCATGTTGGTCCGGCTGGTCTCGAACTCCTGACCTCAGATGATCCACCAGCCTCGACCTCCCAAAAGTGCTGGGATTACAGGCATGAGCCACTACGCCGAGCCAAATGACTGATTTTCTAACTGATTCTTCTTGGCAGCTCTTGGAAAAGTCAAGAAGTACATCCTTGGCAAACAATATATTTATTTGGGTATAGCTCTAGTTTCTTTATATTTACTATAGGACCTCTGGAAAAATGTTCAGAGTTTGAAGGGTGCAGAGGATTGTGCTAGGAATCAAGTGGGACACAGAGATTTGTCCTCGTCTCTGACCTGCCCACTAAGCGTGGGAGCTGGGTCTGCCATGCACATCCCTGGGTAGTGCCAGGCTCACAGTAGGGATGGAATGACTCCAAATCCTCTCTCTTCTCTTTGTCTCTGTCTTCCCCTTCCCGAATTCATCCTCCATGGCACTATGATCTTTCTAAAATATAGATCTCTTCGTATGACTCCCGTGTTCAAGACTAGGCAAAGACTCTGCATTTCCTAGTCTGGTTCCCAAGGCAGGATTTGAAATCTCTCCCCCTGGCTTAACTGCATGGCTACAGCAAGTTATCTCTTTTTTTATTTTATTTTTTTGAGATGGAGTCTCGCTCTGTCACCCAGGCTGGAGTACGGTGGTGCGATCTGAGATCACTGCAACCTCCACCTCCCGGGTTCAAGTGATTCTCCTGCCTCAGCCTCCCAAGTAGCTGGGATTACAGGTGCATGCCACCATGGCCAGCTAATTTTTGTATTTTTGGTAGAGATGAGGTTTCACCATGTTGGCCAGGCTGGTCTTGAACTCCTGACCTCAGGTGATCCACCTGCCTCGGCCTCCCAAAGTGCTGGGATTACAAGCATGAGCCGCCGCACCTGGCCCGGCTGTCTCTTTCTTTTCTTTTTTTTTTTTTCTTTTTGAGATGGAGTCTTGCTCTGTTGTCCAGGCTGGAGTGCAGTGGCGTGATCTCGGCTCACTGCAACCTCCGCCTCCCAGGTTCCAGTGATTCTCCTGCCTCAGCCTCCTGAGTGGCTGGGATTACAGGCACGTGCCACCATGCCCAGCTAATTTTTGTATTTTTAGTAGAGATGGGGTTTCACCGTGTTGGCCAGGCTGGTCTTGAACACCTGACCTTGTGATCCGCCCACCTTGGCCTTCCAAAGTGCTGGGATTACAGGCGTGAGCCACCGTGCCCAGCCCCCAACCAGCTGTCTCTTTCTTAACCAGACAGTCCTAGTGCATGGAGTCAGAGGATGTCAAAGCTGGAGGGGAATTTTGGACAGCCTAGTTGAATTCTCTCATTTAACAGTTGAGGAGAGTCAGGCCCAGAGAGAAACAGCGGCTTATGCAAGGTGGCACAGCGGACGGGTGACAGAGCCAGGACTAAAGCTCAGATCTTGAGCCTGGGATCATAACACTGAACCAATCTGGGCAGCCTCAGGAAATTGACCCTGTGGTTTGGAGGAGGAGTGGGGTCTCAGTGATGCAAGGTGAGAGGTAGTGAAAGACAGCCTGCAGGGTGGTCTGTGGCTTCCAGAAACCCAGCTAGGCTGGCAGCTCAGCCAGACAGCATTGCCATCTTAGCATGCAGGGCCTTGGAGACACGGCTGCACCCAGACAATGGCTTGGCATTTCCTGGCAAGTCCTGCCTCAAGGCCTTTGCTTGGGAATATTGCCACACTCTGGTGCCTGGGTGCCAGGAGTGACGTCTATAGGCCAAACCTAATCTTTAGTTTAAACTGAACTGAACTCCTAATGCCATCATTCTCTGTTATAGCATGTGGGAAAGACAGGAGGCATGAGGAATACTTTATGAATGAGTAGGTTCTATGACCTCTACAAATTAGGCTATTCCCTACCACAACAGGGGTCACTCATGGTCAGGGGCTGAGAGGTCACTTCTCCTTTTCCAAAAACGATAGAGAAAGTGCAGTGCCTTTTGGGTGACTTGTATTGAGCATGTTCCCTCTGCCTACCTCGTAGAGCAGCTCCACCTCCTCCAGGGAGGTCTGCAGGACTGGGTTCAATGGCAGTGATGAGGACCTCTTTGGCCGGTGGGCGGCAGGGAAGAGCATGGCTGAAAGAAAGAAAACAGTGAGTTCCTGGCTGCTGTGCGCGCCCAGACCTTCTCCCTCTGATCCACCTTGAAGGTAGTCAAGGAGTCTTAAAAACGGACTGACTTGGCCAGGCACGGTGGCTCATGCCTCTAATTCCAGCCCTTTGGGAGGCCGAGGCGGGCGGATCACCTGAAGTCAGGAGTTCGAAACCAGCCTGGCCAACATGGTGCAACCCCATCTCTACTAAAATTACAAAAAAACAGCTGGGCATGGTGGCGGGTGCCTGTAATTGCAGCTACATGGAAGGCTGAGGCAGGAGAATAGTTTTAACTCAGGAGGTGGAGGTTGCAGTGAGCCGAGACTGCGCCATTGCACTCCAGCCTGGGCAACAGAGCGAGACTCCATGTCAAAAAAAAAAAAAGAAAGAAAGAAAGAAAGAAAAAAAAGGACTGACTGGAAAGTGGTGGTGGACACAGAGTGAGGAGAGAGGTGACATACTCCCCTGGTGTGGCCCAGAAAGCTCTCAGTCATATCAGACCAGTGGCTTAAAAACTGGCTGCTCATCAGAACCGTCTGAGAAAACGAGAAAAGAAAAGAAAAAGGAAGAACCATCTGAGAAAGTTTTGCAAAATCTATATGCCTGGGGATATGCATGCCTTAGGAAATTTATATTAAACCAAAGCAAAACAAAGCAAAGTAGAAATGAGTGAAAACAAAAAGCCCCAAAGTCAGTAAGTGAGTTCCCTGAAAACACTGTTCCCTAATAGCACTGCACGCATCTTAGCACGTTATCAGTATGAAGGGCTGGTTTATGTTGATTCACTGCCTGTTTTAATCAGAAGATCAGGCTTCTGGCTGCCTCAGGCATCCAAAATATAGCTGCCAAGAATCTGAACACACGTGACAAAATAAAAGAAGAGAGCTGCACAAGACCCAGGCCCTTGGATCTAGGGCATCATTGTGGGGTCAAACTCAGAGCTTTCCCCAAGGGCTGCCTGATTTTTGTTTGTTTGTTTGTTTGAGATGGAGTCTTGCTCTGTCGCCCAGGCTGGAGTGCAGTGGCACGATCTCGGCTCACTGCAACCTCTGCCCCCCGTGGGTTCAAGTGATTCTCCTGCCTCAGCCTCTCAAGTAGCTGGGATTACAGATGCGTGCCACCACGCTCGGCTAATTGTTGCATTTTTAGTAGAGACAGGATTTCACCATATTGGCCAGGCCGGTCTTGAACTCCTGACCTCAAGTGATCCGCCCGCCTCAGCCTCCCAAAGTGCTGGGATTATAAGCATGAGCTACCGAGCCCAGTCAAGCCTGGCTGATTTAGGAATGTATTTAGTATAAAGTCAGTGACTTGACAATGCTGTTCCCCCGTGGTTGCATGTAGAAATGGTAACTGGAGGAAGATGAATTGCTATTAGAGGTACACAGGACAGCAAGAATTAGGCACTGACTGGGGACAAGTGAAGGAGAAGACAGAACATCAGAGGGTATAGGAATGATTATTATAAATTCCAGTTCTCCAGGACCACGTCAGGCTAGGAGCAAATAGCCCTGGTCACCTCCACAACCTCTCTGGGGAGCAGGCACTGTGCAGAAATGATCGGCAAGCCCTCCGCCAGCTGATAGAAAAAGGTACCGCTTCTTTAAGACACTTAATTATGATCTACCAGAAAACTGTGGAAATAATGGTAAAAACTGGAGACTACAAGGTGTTGGCACCCCCTGAAGTTGTACAGGCGTATTTTGCTTAATCATAAATGGCAGCTCTGCTAGTTGATAATAGTGCCCTTGAGCCATTGAGAAAAGGTCAAATTATGTTCAGTGTACGCAGTTAAAGAAGACAGTCTGGGCGCTGTGGCTCATGCCTAAAATCCCAGCACTTTGGGAGGCCGAGGTGGGCAGATCACATGAGGCCAGGAGTTTGAGACCAGCCTGGTCAACATGGTGAAACCCCATCTCTACTAAAAATACAAAAGTTAGCTGGGCATGATGGTGCATGCCTGTAATCCCAGCTACTTGGGAGGCTGAGGCAGGAGAATTGCTTGAACCCGGGAGGTGGAGCTTGCAGTGAACCGAGATCGTGCCATACTGCACTCCAGCCTGGCGACAGAGTGAGACTCCATATCAAAAAAAAAAAAAAAAAAAAAAAAAAAAGCCGGGCGCGGTGGCTCACACCTGTAATCCCAGCACTTTGGGAGGCTGAGGCGGGCGGATCACGAGGTCAGGAGATCGAGACCATCCTGGGTAACATGGTGAAACCCCATCTCTACTAAAAAAATACAAAAAATTAGCCGGGTGTGGTGGCAGGCGCCCGTAGTCCCAGCTCTCGGTAGGCTGAGGCAGGAGAATGGCGCGAACCCGGGAGGCGGAGCTTGCAGTAAGCCAAGATCGCGCCACTGCACTACAGCCTGGGTGACAGGGTGAGACTCTGTCTCAAAAAAAAAAAAAAAAAAAAAAAAAAAAAGGCAGGGAAGGATGGAAATCATTTTAGAAGGATTGCCATCAGAAGTGATTAAAAAAAAAAAAAAAAGGAAACATCTTTAACTTAGAGGAACTTTCCTGAAAAGCTCACTGGTAGGAATCTCCCATGACTCAGAAAAGCCTGATGGGCTTATTATAGTATTGCTGTAAATTACTTTCTCAGTAACTCATTTATGATCGATATCACAAGTTCCTCAAGGGCTTTGATACATACAGTTTTATATTCTGTACCCGTGGCAGAGCCTGGCAGGCTTCCGGGGTGTGCGCCAGGCATAGCTGTTGATGACCAAATCCCTGCACTAATGGTCGCCTCGGCCAGCAGAGTGACCAGCTCTGTTTCGCCAGACCGTGCTCAGGGAAGGAGCCATGAGCTCCATGGCAGTATTCCCTAGCCAGGTATTTCAGCAGAGTTTATACTCTTTGCCAAAAAAGAGCCAGTTTCCCCCAGAATCATAGATTTTAGGGCTTGAGGAAGCCTTTGCCCCTGTTTGTCCATTGCCAATGCCTGTAGTGTCAGGTGGAACGCAGGAGAGTGAGGTGTCTGTGACTCCACTAGTTAACACTGTTAGAGTCACCAAAGTGGTTTCTTGGACCCAGCTCCAGAGTTCTGATTTAATTGAACCAGAGGGCAATGAACACATTACGATTTTGTAAAGCGTCCTAAGTGCTTCTAATGACAGCCGAGGTTGAGAACCACTGTCCTAGTCAGAGTAAGCTTGACCTGAAATTTTGTGGAAGACGCTGACCCTAGGCTGTGTGGCCGCTCTCTGTTTAGACCGGTGGTTCCCAGCCTTGACTAGACATTCGATTCATCCGGGCACTTTTAGAAACCCAAATGCCCAAGACCACACTCCAGGCCAATCTGTGGGCATCTCTGGGAGTGAAATGTAGGCACTGGGACTTTTTCCAGCTCCCAGGCTCCAGTAGGCAGCCAGATCTGTGTTATCCATATCGCAGACAGGCTGATGGTGTCCTTCTATCATAAAACAATTCAGAGCTCTCGCCTATCTGATGGGGCCTTACAAGGTCATCTGAAGAGACCAAGGTCATCATGTTCTTGGAGGTAAGGAGTGCAGGCACAAAGAGGGCATGGACTTTGTCTCTGTTTTCTCCTTGGTATGAGATGAGTTGGTCCTAGGTCAAGGTGTGGCCTGTTTCTTTCTTTGTGCTCCTCTTTTCTTCCCACCAGGAAGAAAGGAGGCGGATGAAACCCCCTTCTTAGGATAGGATCTAAGAGCGACTCTACTTCTTTAATTCTGCTAGAATTTATCTCTTATTGCCAAATTAAAGGTATTATTCCCTTAAAAAAAAAAACAAAAAACAAAACCTCAGTCCCAGCAGATGAAGGCGATAGGGAGGGAATGTCAGGGCGTGGAGCCCTTTCTGCTCCCTGTAATCACAGCCGCTGCCTGCCTGGAAGTTATTCATGATCTTAGACCTGGACTTTCTTCGCTCAGTTGTTGCCCTGTGAACAGCAACATGTTTTTAACATGCTCACCCCAGAGGGACCCCTAGTTCTCAAAGAGCCAAGAAGAAAATACTTCCTGATTCAAAGCTGAGCTTGATAATGAAAACTTTATCATTTCCAACAGCTCTTGGTCTCCTACTGAATAGTAACATAGTTTGGTGGAGACTTAGAAATAGCTTCAGACAACAGGAATGGCTATTGCTTTAGAATGTAAGTGTGTACCAAAAATTAACTGGGTGTGGTGGCAGGCACCTACAGGGCACCTGTAGTCCCAGCTACTCAGGAGGCTGAGGCAGGAGAATGGCGTGAACCCGGGAGGCGGAGGTTGCAGTGAGCCGAGATCATGCCACTTCACTCCAGCCTGGGTGACAGACTGAGACTCTGTCTCAAAAAAAAAAAAAAAAAAAAATAAGTGTGTACCAGGTGTGGCAGCTCACACTTGTAATCTCAGGACTTTGGGAAGCTGAGGCAGGTGGATAACTTGAACCCAGGAATTTGAGACCAGCCTGGGCAACATAGTGAGACCCATCTCTACTAAAAATTAAAAAAATTAGCTGGGCATGGTGGCACATGCTTGTGGTCCCAGCTACTTGGAAGGCTGAGGCAGGAGGATCAACTGGGCCTGGGAGGTCAAGGCTGTAGTGAGCTGTGATCAGCCACTGTACTCTAGCCTGGGCGATAGAGTGAGACCCTGTCTCAAAAAAAAAAAAAAAAAAGAAAAGCCAAGCAAATGGGAGAAAGCATTTCCAATGAATGTCACTGATAAGGATCAATATCTAGAAGCTAAAAAAGAGGTCCTACCAATCCATTTAAAAAGTAAAAAATTAGAATGTATGTGTGGGAAGCACAGGAATCTTAAAGATGGGTCTCTCTCCCTCCCTTCCTCACCCCCACCCCTGCACTGGTCCACCAGGCCCAGCAGTGCTGCCCCTCACATTTCTGTGGCTGCTTTGACCTTGTGCATTGGGCAGGGGTAGGGACGGCTGCTGGAGTGCAGCCAGCTCTAGGGCAGACATCTCAGTGGCTCGGCAGCCACCCAGATCTGACTCCCTGTGTGAGGCAAGATCTAGAGAGAATAAACTTATCTCCACTGGAGAGGCTGGAGGTGGTGGGTGAGAAATAGCTCTATCTGATCAATGTCAAAATACAGAGGTACAATTTCACAATGTGCAGTCACTCCAAGATGTTCTTGTCCATAAGGATGAAGGCTGGACCCCACCAGAAATGCTGATGGCTGAAACAAGGGCTGGCAAACTCTAAGATGTATATGTGCAAAGCTGGAAACTAGACTTGCTCCTACATTGTAGAAAATCTTGTTTCCCCAGGAAGCCTTTCCTGAGACTCAATGGTCAGCTTGCATGGAAGTTGGCTGCCCAGGCTGGCCGTGGGGTGGGGAAACCAAGCACTGCTCAGCTCCTCCTCGATTGCTGGACAAATGAGCATCTAGGACACATGGGACCGACCAGCACAGAAGAAGTGACTCAGTTGCTAAAGGTCATGCCACATGGACTAAGTTAGTCCAGGAGCTGGATCCAGAGTTCATGATTCATGTGTTATAGCGTGTTCTGTCCATGTCTTCTGCTGAGAGATACCTCTGGAGCTCAGGCTAAAGATCTTAACATGTGGAGCTCAGATATAATAATGTAAGAGCTCGGGGCACCCACTGTGTGCCTTGTGCTGTCCATAAGTACCTTGTGAGGTAAGTATGAACTTTCCATTTTATAGATGAAGAAACTTGGAGGTTAAGAAAATTGCCCTAGGCCATCCAATTTATTTGAGGTAGGGCTGGGATTAAAATCCAGATCTCCAAGGCTCCAAAACCCAAGCTCACTGATAAGTGAACAATGCTCCTTTTTGTAGGTACCTCTGCCCAGAGAGTGGGCATTCTTCAGTTCTGAATAACTACAGAAAGGATAAATGGTAGTTAGTTATGAATGAATGAATGCCTATGCATTTGATAGAAAACGTATTCTTAAATAGATCACACATACTTTTCAAAACTCTGACTTTGACTTATAATAATGTGATATGCAAGGTCAAAGGACTACTTTTAGGATCACTCTCCTGCATCGATTCTCCTTTTCTCCCTCATTGTTCCTTTTTTTTTTTTTTGAGACAAGAGTCTTGCTCTGTCGCCCACGCTGGAGGGCAGTGGTGCAATCTGGGTTCCCAGGTTCAAGCGATTCTTGTGCCTCAGCCTCCTGAGTAGTTGAAACTACAGGCGCCACCATGCCTGGCTAATTTTTGTATTTTTGTATTTTTTTTTTTTAACTGGAGACGGGGTTGTTTACCATGTTGGCCAGGCTGGTCTCGAACTCCTGGCCTTAAGTGATCCTCCTGCCTCAGCCTCCGAAAGTGCTGGGATTACAGGTGTGAGTCACTGCGCCCGGCCCCTTATTGTTCCTTTGCAATCGCTTGGCAAAAGCACAATCCAGCTCTGCCTATTCCACACCTGCCCCTGTGCACCTGAATGTGGCTGGAGAAAAATGCTCTTTGTGATGACTCTATTTAAAATTACAACCCTCTGGACTCTGTAGCCTCTGTCCCTACTTTATTATCATCCAACAAATCACTTATTTTAAAATATAAATATATTTGTTGCCTGTTTCCCCTCACTAGAGGGTATGGGATTTTGTCTATTTTGTTCACTGTTGTATTCTCAGTGCCTAGCATCATGCCCCTTCCTGTTTTTCAAATGAATAAATAATCCCACAGGAACATATTACCTGCCCTGGTCACTAAGCTCTATTTTTTTCAAATAGAGTGCCTATAAAATCCTTCCTTTTCTAATAGGGTGAATCTAGAGTTTATTTGTGGTTCTCGGTCTTGGCTAATGATCAGAAAGTAGATGTTGACTTCTGTCTCCACCACACCCTCCCCTTATCCCTGAGGAGTCCCTGTTTGGGCCTGGACGAAGCTATTTTTTAATTGATCTCAGCCAGTGCTGTCCCCTACCTCCCCCACACCTTAGCCCTTCAAAGCTTTCTTGCCTAGACAAACAGCCAGAGGCACTCCAATGAAGTAGCCTGCCTTTGTTTGGCAGCCCGACCTTCTCTTTGACTTTCTGTAATCTGGGTCAAAAGTCTCTTTCTTCTTCTTTCCTCCCATCCCTCCAATATGTTCAGTAGCATGGTATTCAGGCTAATCATGCTTTGCCCAGAACTGTGCATAGCATTTGTGGTAAAGAGCTTGTTGGAAAGGATTCAAGCTGCAGACCATCTCAAGCCAAACTCCAACTGTATTTTTAATGAATCAGTTGAAGCAACTCGATAGAAAGGACAGTGGGTGTGGAAAGGAAAAGCTCTCGTTTGTAAAAGATCTTTTGCCAGATCTGACTGATGTCATTTACTTTTTGACTCCTGGGCCAGCCCTCTGGAAACACAGTGCTATTCTGAGCGAGCCAGGGTCTCGGCCCTGTGCGTGGGGGTCCTCTGGGAGAGCTCCTGAAAGGGCTCTGGCAGCCAGCTCCTCTTGGCTGGAAAGCTCCACCCTGTAGGGGGAGCTTGGGGCTGCCGGGAGCAGGTGAGTGGCCCATGGGGGATGGAGAAATATGCAGAGCGGATGAATGAGGACGGGGCACTCTGCCAGCAGATGGACCTGGGGGATCAAATTCAACTCTGCCCTTGCAGCTGGGGGAGCTGGGTCACTTGACTTCTTGCCTCACTCTCCAATTTTCTTACCTGTAAATGGTTAGGATAGCACCGACCTCACAGAGTTACTGTGGAGCGAGGAGATGGCTCTGTATGGGGCACTTGGGCAGTGAATACTTAAAACAATTTTCTTTTTGGATACAGGGTCTTGCTCCATCATCCAGGCTTGAGTGAAGTGGCGCAATCATAGCTCTCTGCATCGTTGACCTCCTGGGCCTAAGTGATCCTACCACCTTGATCTCCTTGCCTTAAGTGATCCTACCACCTTAACCTTCTGAGTAGCTGGGACTACAGGCATATGCTGCTACACCCAGCTAATTTTTTTTTAACTTTCCTCTGAGTCACTGGAATTATAGGTGTGCACCACCATGCCCGGCAGTCAGTGAGTACTTACTGAGTACTGACCACAGGCCTTTCCCTCGTGGAACATTCATGACTGAGGACACACACAAATGGACACCTGAAAATGACATAAGGTCCACCAAAAAATGGAAGGGCTGCTCTATTAAACTACTTAAAAAATAACTTGTATGTATTCAACAAAAGCATAGCTATTCATATCCTTAATAGATGCATATTTCATTCATATCCTTAATAGATGCATAATTCTTTCTCAAGTCTGGCTGGTCCTCCCCCTTCCAGTGGTGCCCTGGCAGGACCTGGTATGTGCTGGGACGTGGGCCACCTGTGTGTGTGTGTGTGTTTCTGTGTGTGTGTGTGTGTGTGTGTGTGTGTGTGTGTGTGTGTGTAGATGTGGCTTTCCTGGCTTGGCCACAGGTGAGTCATTTGGTCTTCATCAAGCTGGTGGGGCTGGAATGGGTGATCCTGGATCCTGGCGTGGAAAGCTGCCTCCCAGGGTGGAATCCTAGAGAGCACTTAGGGAAAGGCTGGGAGGATGGTAGGAAAAAGACAGTCCTAACAACAAGGCGCATATTGCCTGTGAGTTTACATCTACATTTACGTTTTGGAGCAGGAGGGTGGGAGGATGGACACGGGGTAGTGGTGGGGGTGGAGGCCAAAGGGCAGGGGGTGGAAGAGGAAAAGCTCAGGAAGAGATTGCCCTAAGACTGTTTCCAAAGGGAGTACTTTGAATTGAGGCTGGAGGTAGGGTGGGGATAAGGATGAAGGTGAAATGAATAATACGTTTGGAAAAACTTATTCGTTTGGGTGTGACTCCTATTCCGTCTTGAAAAAAAATGGCAAGAATTGTGTATTTCTTTTATAATTAGAAAAAAATGTTAAAAATGAAAAAAAATCAACTACGTGGAAGACATTTGATGATGGTTGGAGGGACTCCATATCATTTGTTGACTCAGCGCTGACTTGAGCCATTAATCTAGCACGTCACATCCGCTGCCTCATAGTGACCTCGGTATCAGATGGGCTGGCTTTGAGTCAGTGGATCGTGAACTCACTGTGGAAAGACCTTCCCCAGTGCGGAAGGACATGGCCCGGAGAAGTTGCTCCCAGAATGTTGCTGTAGATTCCCCTGTTAAGAGCCTTAAACTTCCTTTAATGAAAAATTTTTATTTTTCAAAAACTGGTAGGCAATAGCTAATATTTATATTGTGCTTTGTCATTTACAAAGTATTTTCATCTATATTTTTGAATATGACCCTCACAGTAACACCATGAGGGTTTTATTGATGTGATGGATGTTAATGTCACCCGTTAGTGAACTAAAGCTCAGAGAGGTTAAGAGACTTGTCTGAGATCACATTGCCAAATAGAGATGGAACTTAAACCAGGACCCTTGCAGAGTAGCTCATGATGTGGCTATCGTGTTTACAAACCATATTGCAAGTCAAATAATCCCTTTTGGCTTTGTAATAGCCTGTGCCTTAGGAAGAGTGGGCACTCTTACCCTGTTTAATAAGCAAATCCCCAGTGTGACAAAGAGGGGAGTGACAGAACCCAACTCCAAGTTCTCTTTGCTTTTTACTTCCAAGTGCTACCTCAAAGTTTGTGCACACAATGAAAAGGGAGGTGTGAAAACAGGGTGACTATAGTCAATAACAATTTAAAAAGAACTAAAAGAGGGCCAGGCACTATGGCCCATGCCTATAATCCCAGAACTTTGGGAGGCTGAGGTGGGCGGGTCACTTGAGGTCAGGAGTTTGAGACCAGCCTGGCCAACATGGTGAAACCCCATCTCTACTAAAAATACAAAAATTAGCCAGGCGTGGTGGTGCACACCTGTAATTCCAGCTATTCAGGAGACTGAGGCATGAGAATCGCTTGAACCTGGGAGGCGGAGGTTGCAGTGAACCAAGATTGCACCACTGCATTCCAGCCTGGGCAACAGAGTGAGACTCCATCTCAAAAATAAATAAATAAGTAAATAAATAACAAATAAAAATAACTAAAAGAGTATCATTGGATTGTTTGTAACACAAAGGCTAAATGCTTGAGGGGATGGATACCCCATCTTCCATGATGTGACGTGCCTGTATCAAAACATCTCATAGGCCCCATAAATATGTACACCTACTATGTGCCCACAGAAATTAAAAATTAAAAATTAAAAAAAGAAAAGGGAGGGGTGTATGTGTGTATGTGCATGTGTATGCAATGTTGTTACGAGAAAAATGAAGAATGCTGTATTATTTGTTTCTGGGCAACGATCACTTCACAGCTCAGCTCAAAAGACATATCTCTGTTAGAGATGTAAGTCCCTAATGTCAGGTTTAACCATGAGGAAATAAAACCCAGCATAAGTACAGTAGCTTTTGCCTCCTTCCCATTTCAGATCCTTCTCTGGCGCTGCTCTATCCCCACTCCGGCCACTCCTTCCTTCCCTGACACTGTCCTTGAGAAGCAAGCAGGAGGCGCATCCATGCCACCATGCCAGTTGCCTTCCAATTTTGTATCTCTAGAAACACCTACTGGCCTGACTTGAAGGAGCCCATTCTTCTTGCAGTTCTTTCTAGGAGAGTGAACTCAGTTGACTTTAGGCAGTGGAAAGATTTCCATTCATATTGGTGAAGAGTGGGCAGTGCTGTGGGTCCCTCCTTTCCTAACAGTGATAAACTCTGGCTCGAGGTGCTTCCAGTGTCTACCAAGCAGAGCCAGTCCCAGGGAAATGGAGAAAAGATGCCATCCAGCTAGGAGGAACTACATCCTGAGGGGGAGGAAGTCAGTGATAAGAGAACAGCCTTTGCTGGGGCCCCTTCCTTTGTGAGGAGGTGGCGGAGCTGGTGGGTGCAGTGGAGGTTGAAGGGTTGCTCTCCTCACCTGCCCACCTCTGGCTGCAGAGATGCATCCCCTCCTGGTGAGGAGGCAACGTTCTGCAGAGCTTCTGCTCTGGTTCCCCCAGGGAGCAGGCCTTTGGCATCCCAGCCCCCATCACTCCATCATTTTAGCAGCAGACCTCAGCACCTGCTCTCCAGACGGTCTGGCCCAACTGCTGCAGGTGGTGGGGGCAGTTGAAGAAATGAGTTCTACTTTCTATGAAGCAGAAATGAGTTCTCTCTGGGATGCCAGAAAGGGGTTCTCTCTGGGTTCTCCACCTCAACCTAATTCCCTCAGGAGCTTTGATTTTTTCCAGTGTCATTTCCCCATCACCCTCTAAGAAGGGGGAACATGTCAAGAAGCATCAAGCAATTGACAGAGATTAGACAAAAGGAGAGTGCGGGGCTTCTAATGTCCTTCCCTCCAAATTTTGAATTGCATTGAAGAAAGTATAATGAGCATCAAACAAACAAATGAATAAAAAGCAACTCACCCCTGCTCCACCTGTGGCACATAGAAGCCTCAGCATTGTAATACAACAGCAGAAGCAGCAACATCTTCCAATGCATCTTGTCCTTCAAAAGGTGAAAAATCGACCCTCAAGCCCAATGGAACCCCAGTAGCTGCAGGTATGCCCGTGCCGTTCTTCCCAGTGAGATGATGGAGTGCTTCCCTCCCTTCCTTTTGCAGACGTGCAGAAATGCCTACTCTGCCTCAGAAGGCTGGAGGCTGAAGGCTGCGTCCTGGGTGGGACAGGAGTCCGTACCTCTCTTCATTTGACGCTCTCTGGGGTTGGGGGACTGGCCTTCCACAGAGAGACTCTGTTTTTGAGCACATCTGGAGTGACTCACGGGGCATGTGATCTCCTTGGCAGTGGGGCGGATAAATATAATTTCTGTACTTGAGTTCCATGTGTTGGATGCACCCACTGGAATTTTTCTTTAACAAACAGACCCGTGGAACTTGTTAGAGAGCCCGGCGAAGAGTTGGCTGCTCTCCCCGTCCACACATACGATACCAGAGCCAGGGGCGAGGGCTGGAGGCAGAGTTGGGAGCCTGCCTGGCAGACACCAGGGCTGGTTGAGCCTAAGTTGCCTTCAGGACAGCAAAATCATTGTGGTGCCTGGGCTGAGTGTCACTGTTGCCTGGCCCTGGAGCTAGACTAGGACATTGGCGCCTAGAGCCTGTGTCTGGTCTGCCCAGGTTCTGGGTGGGTGGGGAGTTGACAGGTTGTGACCGAGCCGAAGTGGAGAGGGGACATGGTGCATCGGTATTGTCTGCGTGAACGTGCGTAGGTAATGATCCAGGAGCCCACGGGGACCCCCAACTCACATTGGTGATGCTCCCATTTCTGGGCTGTGCCTAGACCTGGGGCCAAGCCCCCCAACTCACATTGGTGATGCTCCCATTTCTGGGCTGTGCCTAGACCTGGGGCCAAGCCACTTTGATTTTCCCAAGCAAAATGGGAGTGTTTTTCCATAGTCATTGTAATATACTGCCATAGACACCTTAATTCTTTCCCAATCACTTCCTTAACTTCTCTGAAATGATAGGGAATGCTAAAGCTTGAAGGACACTTAAAGATTATGTCATCCTGTGGGTTTTCCAGTTTGTGGAGGTGGTGCCCAGGGTGAATGGGCTCCCCAAGAAGGCTCCTCAAAGCTCTACTCTACTGCAAAAGCTCCTCTTTTATCTGCTATAAGAAGTTGTTTGGGAGCCGGGCATGGTGGTTCACGCCTGTAATCCCAACACTTTGGGAGGCCGAAGTGGGGGAATTGCTTGAGGCCAGAAGTTCAAGACCAACCTAGGGAAAATAGACCCTGTCTCTACAAAAAATTAAAAAATTAGCTGGGCGTGGTGGCATGTGCCTGTAGTCCTAGTCACTCAGGTGGCTGAGGCAGAAGGATTGTTTAGGCCCAGGAGTTCAAGGCTGCAGTGAGCTATGATCACAACACTCTACTCCAGCCTGGGTGACAGAGTGAGAACTTTTCTCTTAAAAAAATTAAAAAAAAAACAACTAGTTTTTTTTGGGGAAAAAAATACTGGACTACAACATTTGAAAACCAGTACGCTCACTAATATTAATAATAGCTATTAGGTGCTTAATTTGCTTCAGACAGTGTGCTAGGTGCCCTCCTTGCATTAACTGATTTAATGCATCCACCGAACTAGGAGGTTAGGGCACTAGCCAGCAGCACTCTCCAACAGAAATGTGACATGAATCACAAACGTCACTTAACATTTTCTACAACTCATACTAAAAAAAAGTAAAAAGAGGCTGGGTGCAGTGGCTCACGCCTGTAATCCTAGCACTTTGGGAGGCCGAGGCAGGCGGATCGCCTGAGGTCAGGAGTTCGTGACCAGCCTGGCCAACGTGGCAAAACCTTGTCTCTCCTAAAAATACAAAAATTAGCCGGGCATGGTGGTGCACACCTGTAATCCCAGCTACTCGAGAGGCTGAGGCAGGAGAGTCTCTTGAGCCTGGGAGGTGAAGGTTGTGGTGAGGCGAGATGGTGCCACTGCACTCTAGCCTGGGCAACAAGAGTGAAACTCCATCTCAAAAAAATAAAAATAAAAAAATAGAAAAAGTAAAAAGAAACAAGTGCAATGAATAGTAATAATATCTTTCATTTAATATATCCAAGATATTATCATTTCTACAAGTAAGTGATATAGTATTAGCAAGATATTATATATATATATATAATATTTACATGAGGTCTTTGAAATCTAATGTGTATTTCACACTTACAGCACTTCTCAAGTCACACCAGTCCTGTTTCAAGTACCTGATAGCTCCATGCAGCCAGTGGCTCCTGTATCGGGCAGTGCAGAGCTAGAAGGTGAGAGGGCAGGCTATGGGGCAAGATGCCTGTCTTTGTATCCCAGCTGTGCCACTGACTAGCTGTGTGATATTGGTGGAGTTCCCTCATCTCTCTTGGGCTTGATTTTCTTCATCTATAGAATGGGGACAATAATAATTTCCTCTCATAGGGTTGTTTCAAGGAATCAATGCATTTTTTTAAGATAAAACATTTTGCTTTATTTTTCATTTGCCACATGCATATCTTGACTGTTTACACGGTTATCATTCAATGTAGATACACAATTAATTGCTAAGAGAGAAATTAAATGCATTGCCGATGAATTTATTTTATTTACTTCATTCCAATAAGAAAAGCCACCATTCTTGAGGGGCTCATGGTTCTTTTCCATTTTCCTAACCCTTGAGTATACAGGGAGTAATCATACCTACACTGTCTCTGTTTCAAAAGGTGGTCGCAGATCTCAGCAAGGTAAAAATTTGAGATTTGACAATATTCCAAGTGTAAAGTGTTTTGATTTGGAAATAGGTTCTGTATTGAAAATGGCATAAATGATTATTTTTCTTCTTTATACTGCAGCACTTTAACTTGTAATTTCTTTTTTTTTATTATTATACTTTAAGTTTTAGGGTACATGTGCACAATGTGCAGGTTAGTTACATATGTATACATGTGACATGCTGGTGCGCTGCACCCACTAACTCGTATCAATGCATTAATATGTATAAATGTTGAGAATAATATCCGGTACATAGTAAGCACTGAATATATGTGAGCTCTATACACATGAAGAAACAGGCTCAGAGAAATCTATGTGATTTCATAGCCCGCATGCAAAACCACTCCCCTCGCCTGCCTTAAAGCCTTATATTTTAGGAACTCCTTATTGGAGTGCTGGTAAACCAGTTCTAGAGGGCTGGGGAGAAACTTTGATTTGTAGTGCCTGCCAATTCCCCTGGTGAAAATACTCATGGCTGATTTCAAGCTACTGATAATTTAACAAGTGGCTTGCAAAATTTCTGAAATATTAACAATCGGCTCTCAGGAAGTCCGTAAGAGCTGGCTCCAACACACAATGGCCTCTACTCATCAGATTAGTCTTACTGGCTCTAACTATCTTTGCTTCTGGTGTAATGTTTTCTTTTTGTACTTTGTAAATCTGCAAGGATTGCCCAAAGGACCTAGCGCGGGGTAGCAAGCACCCTGCAGTTGCCCATTGAATACTTGTTGATTGATGCTGAAGCCAAGAAGACTCAGGCCTCCCTGCTCTCCTGCCGACGCTCTTGTGAGTGAGGACGATGGATGTGGCTTGCCAGGCCATGGGGAATCCAGGACCAGAAATCACCATTTTGGCCTCCAGTCCCAGACTTTTCGAATCTGTAGGCTCAAATCTCCAAATTGTCACCTACTAATTACTAAACTGGGGTGACGATTAGCTTTTGGATTTGGGCTGGGAATGAATGTGTTTGTAACTAATTTCATTTCCTAAGATGATGAGTCAGGCCTTCTCTCTCACCACTACACCTTGGCACCAGGAGGCGAACATCTACAGCTTCTCAAAGGGCCTGATTGAAGTCTCGGGAAGGCCTGGCCTAGTATACAGTACTGATTTTTTTCTCTCCCCGTGTTTTCCTTGTTCCCGCTACGATCCTGAGTGCACTGGTTGAGACTGGTAAGGAAATGAATAACACTGCCTTTTGTAGCAGAGCACAGTAAAATCATGACAGTGGAGCTTCTGAGAGCTATTGATTATGTAAGGAATACTTTAGGGGGAGGTGTTCTGCTGAAGACAATAGTTGTCCAATACATCTTCACTCTGAACTCCCACTACGCCCGCCTGTATTTCTTTTTTTTTTGAGACGGAGTCTCACTCTGTCGTCCAGGCTCGAGTGCAGTGGCGCGATCTCTGCTCACTGCAAGCTCTCCCTCCTGGGTTCACGCCATTCTCCTGCCTCAGCCTCCCGAGTAGCTGGGACTACAGGCACCCGCCACCCCACCTGGCTAATTTTTTTTGGTATTTTTTAGTAGAGATGGAGTTTCACCGTGTTAGCCAGGATGGTCTCGATCTCCTGACCTCGTGATCCACCCGCCCCAGCCTCCCAAAGTGCTGGGATTACAGGCATGAGCCACCATGCCCAGCCCGCCTACCTGTATTTCTTAGTCAATTTTCCAGCTTAGTTACATCTACCATTTACTGAGTTCTGACTACACATCTCATTTTATGTCATGCAGTTTTCCCAGGAGTTCTATTCGGTAGATACTAAAATAGGGTCCATTTAACATATGGCAACCTGAAGCTTAGAAAGGATAAGTAACGAGGGTCACACAACTACTGTATGGTAGACACTTCCATATGCTGCCTAGCAGGGGCTGAGATGAAAATGAGAAAACCAGGCCGGGCACAGTGACTCACACTTGTAATCCCAGCAATTTGGGAGGCCAGGGTGGGAGTTCAAGACTACTGAAGTTAGGAGTTCAAGACCAGCGTGGCCAACATGGTGCAACCCCATCTCTACCAAAAATACAAAAAATTAGCCAGGCATGGTGGCGGGCACCTGTAACCCCAGCTACTTGAGAGGCTGAGGCAGGGGAATCGCGTGAACCCGGCGGGCGGAGGTTGCAGTGAGCCAAGATTGCATCATTGCATTCCAGCCTGGGCAACAAGAGCAAAACTCCATCTCAAAAACAAACAAACAAACAAAAAACCACCACCACAACAAAGAACAAACAAACAAACAAAAAACGAGAAAACCAGTAAAGTGGCTGTGGCTTCTAGACATGGGAAGTGCAATGCATTGGAGGGAATTCTGGTCTGGGCCCTTCTCATGGTAATGCGGGGGAAGATTCTGCTCTCTCTGAGGCTCTAACACAAAAGTGGCTCAGTCAATACCCTTTTGTTTGTCCTTCACTCATTCATTCATGCATTCATTCATCTAGGTTTTGAAAATCTCCTCTGTCCCAGCAGCAGGTATACACCACATCAAATAAGACAGATCCCCTGCTGTCAAGAATCTTCATAATAATGGCGGCAATAGACTCTGCTGCACATATCCAGAGCACATGATGTTACATTTAACGCTGAAGGATTCTCATGTAGAAAGTGAGAGGGAGAGAGGTGTCGGGGAAGGCTTCTTGGAGGGGTTGAAATCTGAATTAAGTGTTTAGAGATGCATTGGATTTACTAGGTTATGGGAGAAGGAATGGTGAGGGAGCGGACAACCTGAAAAACAGCATGAGGGGAGAGACAACTTGATGTAGGTGCAGAACCTCATGCCATTTAGCCTTACTGGAAGATCAAGTAGGAGCAGGAAGCAGTGGGAGGCTGTCTGGTGGGACAGGAAGGCCTGGTGGAGAGTCATGGGCTACAATGTGCACTGCACTCTACTGGTCACTGGGAGTCCTGGAGGGTCCCAGCAGGTGGGTGGGGTGCTTGGCTTTATGGTTGGCTGTGCCGTGGAGGGTGGATTTGACAGGGTGGAGACCAGTCAAGAAGATGCCAAGCTCTAGGGACAGATAATAAAGACCTGAATCAGGGCAGGAGCCAGTGGTAAGGAGAGGAGGCATGGATTTAAGAAAGATCGAGGACATAAAATCAGAAACGTGCAGATGTCTGAGAGCAGGAGATGGGGTGGGAGAGAGGGAGCAGACAAGAAGTTCTGGCCAGGGGCGGTGGCTCATGCCTACAATCCTAGCACTTTGGGAGGCCAAGGCGGGAGGATTGCTTGAGCCCAGGAGTTTGAGACCAGCTTGGGCAACATGGTGAGACCTCTTCTCTACAAAACATAAAAAAATTTAGCAGGGTGTGGTGGCATAGGCCTGTGGTTCCAGCAACTTGGAAGGCTGAATGGGGAGGATCACTTAAGCCTGGGAGATCGAGGCTGCAGTGAGCTGTGTTCCCACCACTGCATTCAAGCCTGAGAGACAGAGTGAGACTGTCTCAAAATAAATAAATAAATAAATAAATAAATAAATAAATAAATAAATAAATAAATAAATTTTAGGGGTATCCCCAGCCTAGTTGGAGAGCTCAGGAGCAGGGCCTTATGGTTTCTGTGGAGAAAGCTTGAGAGCGAGGCGAGTGCTGGGCATTGCTATGACTTGGTTTCTACAGAGGTTTGCTTCCTCTTTGCCCTCGGAGATAAGCTGCTGTTCTCTCCCTACCTGCCTGGGGAATGGCTCTTGCTCTGTAATTGGAGAGCTCTCTTCTGCATTGGGTTCTCTGCTGTGGCCTGCAGCTGTGGGGATGGCAGATGGCAGAAATTCTTTTTGGAGAGAAAAGTCACTTGTGGATTGGGGTATTCCCATCATTGGAGGGACATACGGACACAGTGACAGAACTCTTCTGGGTTTTCTCCCTTAGCTAACAGGACACCTAAGATCCCCTCTTTGGTTGACTTCATTCGTGGGTAAATGAATGTTTCCAAACTAGAAACAAGATTGACTTGGAGTTCTGTCTCCATCATGCTCCTATTCATTCATTTACAGTCTTGCGGCACTGTTCTGTTTCCCTCATGAGGAGAGGGAAAGGAGTCCTTGGTTTTTAAGAGTTAGGACGTTTGTGTCTAGCTTCAAGCCCTCCCCTCTGGCTCAGTCCCCAGGTTCTGAGTCCTGTGAAGCTTCCCTTTTTGTCTGTGCAGCCAGCACCTTTGGCTGGATTCTATTTTAAGGCTGTAAGTGAGGTAATTGGGTATGACAACACAAACACAGCTGTAATTATGAAGTGCCAGCCTCCAAAGCAGAAAAGTCATCTGGCCCTCAAGGGTTGCCAGCATACGACTCGGTGATACGTGCGCGCCTCTGCCAGGCCGGGCCGGAACATTCACCTGCAACGTGGAATCCACTGTGTATAGCATGTTCTGCGCCAGATCAAATAATCATTGGGGCAATTCAGTTCCTGTGTCTACGTGAGGCTTGAATATTGAGTTGTTGTTGCCAGCCCCGCTAGCCAGAGCAGTGATTCAGGAAAGTAAATGCTGGACCACCAATGGATGGGCCAATTGAACAAAGTGGGCCAGGTCTTTTCTCTGATGGAAACACCAGCTGCCCTGGTGGAGGCTCTTAAGCCGTGTTTAGGTGTCCCTAAAGCATCTGCAATCAGTTCAGCTTCTGGGCTTTGCATAGACCGAATGCCTGCGTAATCTCCACTCCAGATGCAAGTCCTTTGTCTAGGGGAGGACAGGGAGATAAAAATTGCAGTTTTATTTGACTTGTCCCAAAGCCTTGGATCTTTGTATTTTCAGTTTAAAAATAACCGAGTTACACCCTTTGCTTATAGGTGCTTCTTTGTGTTTTTTTGGCGGGGAGGGGCTTGAGGGAGGTTGCTAAAACAGGGACATGGTGTGGGTAGAAATTTAGATGGAACACATTCTAGATGGTCCCACCTACCTCTCAGGCTTTTAAATTTTACTAATGACGCTACCAATTTCTTCCTCGAAATTATCCCCGTTCTCTTCAGACAACAAACATCCACTGGTGTCTACCATGCACAAACCACAGTAGGGCAAACGTAGGTGGTGGCAGTGCCCTCAGAGATTACAGTTTTTTCCTTCGTTAGCAAAAGGAACTGCCAATCAGTTTCTATAGAGGCCAAACTAGAAGGGCGTGCCAGGGCAGATGTTGTGACTTCCTTATTTGCTAAAGAAGGCAGGCAGCAGACCTGGAGAAAAGACGCAAAATGATTTCTTTGAGAAGCCTCTTTGGGTATGAAAAGCTCTGGGGAGAAGGTGGTGTAATGTATACAGGGAGTCCCAGAGCATTCTGGGAAAGGAGGGCAGGGCATTCACTTCATCAGTCAGGATCTACAAGCTTCCACCACTTTAACAAATGACCCCAAAGTTCCAAGGGCTTACAACAAGAATCAGTAGAGGTTTATTTCTCATGCATGCAATGTATTCATCCTGGGTTGGCTATGGCTTTCCTCCATGTTGTCCTCATTCTGGGACCTGGGCTAATGCAGCAGCTTCTATATGAATCACTGCTTGGTCATCATGGCAGAGGGAAAAAGGGTCAAGTAAACCATGCTCTGGCTCTCATAATTTCTGCTCAGAAGTGACACACATTTCACATTTCCATCCCCCCTGCCCCCAACCCATTTTAATGGCTAAAGTAAGTCACAGGGCAGTTTCTGAGTCCAGCAGGGCAGGGATGTATAATTCTTCCACAGCATGGAAAGCTGGCATCATTGGTGAACAGGAATACAATCTACTATAGGCATTTACACCCTCCCCTGAGATTCAGAACTAGGGAGATCTGTTGTGAATGGGCATCAGATTGGCTCCAACTGTGGCCAGTGGCAGAGACAGGCAACTGGATCCCCAGAATGAAGTTACTAGGAGGTTTGAGGTGGTTAGACTGATGGATACTTAGACAGGGAGAGCTGATAAATCCACCTGACTGAGGCAAGAGAGAAGGGAGAAATGGTTCTGGATCCGTGAGGTACTTGCTGAACCCCAACCCGATCCAGGTGTCTTGGGGTCTGCTCACCCAGGGAAGTAGCTGAAAGAGTCCTTGTGGGAAGGGGCTTAGATCTTTAGCATAGTTTTCTTGACTGAGCATAGCCCTGGAGGGTCAGTACTATGGCTTCCAGGGAGTATGTTGTCTATCTTGACTGCATACCCAGCTACCAGCCTGCTGCTGTTGTTGGCAGAGCTGGATAGGGCTGAATAAGTTTTGATCCCTCTCTGACTTCTCATTTCCTTTGCATTTTTTCCTCCCATTTCCTATCTATCTTACCTACTGGTAAGAATGCAGGTACCTTTGGATATATAAAAGCAAAGGAGTTGGAATTTTGTAAAATATAGAATTAAATAAAAATATAGGATTTCCGGCTGCTACCAGCTTTTGAAGGCTCAAACCTTGCATCTGGGACCTGCTTGAAGTATGCTCTTTACGCTGCAAACTATAAAGAGGGACATCTCTGTTACATAAACACGGATAAGTCACAGTTCCTCAAAAAATTAAGACCTCGAAGGCTAGAAGTATAATTTGGAAAAAACCTCAAAATCATAGCAATATTTGCTCAGATGTTAAGTATGAGAGACAAACAAACCCTCTGTGCTAATTGACTGAGATGTTGGGGATGTTTGTTGCAGCACCTAGCCTGTCCTAATACACTGTGTCTGTCTGTGGTGGGAGTTGGGTCAGAGAGGTGGAGTTGGTGGGGCAACAGAATGGGGTGATTCCAGAAGGAATTTTCCAGAATGGAACGTTCCCTGAGGTGAGCATCTTGGCTGCTGTCTGGCTGGATTACGTAGAAGGAGAGGACATCGTGCAGCCTGTAGTGAGGGAGTGGCTGGTGTCTTGGCAAGTTAATCCCACCTTCTTGCCTGAACTCTTGCCAAATGGGATTCGATGAATGGATGTGAACATATGCTGTGATTTGCAATAAGAGGCTGGCGGGCTTGTGCCCAGAGCCAGTGGGTGCCTGGACTGGGGACTCAGGAGAAATAGTCAGGGAGGAGTTGGAAACTCCTGTTCCTGCTCCCGGCAGGCTTCGGGAAGACGGGCTAGTTATGCAGAGAATTTCCTGCCTTTGCAGTTCTTCTTGCCAATAACCACAGCTTAGCAAATTCACCTCCTGGCCACTTTTGGTGAATTTTTAAAAAATATCTCAGCAACTCTTTTTAGGTTTGCCTTTAAAATTTAAATCCAGTCTAGGACTGGGTCATTTCGGAATCAGATTTTGGGTAAATAACTGACAACTGGCTTATTTTCATCCACGACGAAAATGGAAGAAACTCCTTTTCTTTTCCTCTTAATTTAGAAACGCCGGGGAAAGAATTTGTTCTTGAAAGAACAAGAGGTGGGTGGAGGGCGGGGAGAGGTTAGAAAAAAATACCCTGGTTTTCAGATGACGCCTCCAGAGCCCTGGCTGGCTGGGGCTGATTGGGGTGGGTGAGGCTGTCAGGAGCTGATTCTACACAGTGTTGTCATTTTAAGAAAAGGGCGAGACCAGCTTAGGGAAAGGAAGGGAAAGGAGTCAAGCATAATGACAGACAAGCACCACCCCTGCCTGTTGTGAGGATGAGAGATTGGCAGCTCAGGGACTACCACTGCTCATTAGGATCCCAGGGAGGAATTTCATTCCCTACCTTGGTAAAGCCAAGTGGGTGGGGTGAGGGAGGTTCGGGTCTTGATGTGAAGGAGCTGGAGAAAATAATGGTGCATTAGGCCAGCTGGAGAGCAGATAAGGTCTTCCTGGGCTATATGTGGGGTAAGGTGAGGAACCAATAGTACCTAAAGGTGGGATACAGGAATCTGAATGGCTTGAGTATAAAGGCTGTTTAGTTGTAACAGCTACATCTGTGTGTCCTCTCCCCATCCCCCCTCCCCTTTTCTTTTTTCTGTGAACTCATAAGGAGCCTTGGAGATTGGCAGACAGGAGACTAAGTAGGAAAAGGGATAGAAGAGGAGGGGAGAGGAGAAGAGAGATCAGGGCTGAGCCAAGAGGGATGAGAGAAGACAGAGAGGGGATGGGATGGAATCTGTGTGCCTCACCGCCCTGTCCATAGTATTTTTGGTTGCAGTCTCAGGTGTGATGAGGGTAGGACTTCAGTGTTTGGATGGTATACATCATTGGCTGAAAAGTGAAATAACAGGCACTAGAACTTAGAGAAATCATGCTTAGATTTATTCTGAGCCACACTTGAAGACGGAAGCCCAGGAACACAGACTCAGTATAGACTGAGAATGTGTCTCTAAGTGGGTTACAGGAGGCACAGTATAGATACATTTCCTAATGAGGGATAGGCATGGCACAGAAGGTGGGAGAAAGGAGGAGGGAAGCAGTAGTTGAATTCTTGTGATTCTGATTGGTGCTCGGTGACACTGTCCATAAGATAAGGTAAATATATGGTGGAGTGGGTAGGAGAAAGGTTAGGTGCCTTAGGGTCTGGTGGAGGGCAACTCTTTGCATCCTGTCTTTGTTCTACAGCTGATAAACAGGTTTATAACCAGTACCTGTCAGTGAAGTATGTAACAAACTCCAGTTACACAGGCAAGAAGTCAGCTTTAGTTTACAGGCCTAGGTTTTATTACCTACATGTCTGACTACAGCCATCATGGGCCATTGTGCAAATTTTCTTTTGAATTTTCCTTTTTTAGACATCATACAAGATGTTAGGTGCCACAATAATGGTGACTCCAACCTTTGGCTTTGGGAGTTCAGTCCTTGTGGCTGAATGAATATTTGTTGAACAAATCTTAAGGCAAAGTTTTTTTTTTAAAATAAATATATCATTAAAATGATTGTTTCCAATCTTTTATTTTCATGTCCAGGAAGAGTATAAAAGACCCTTTGTCTGGGTTAAATAGAAGACTGACGGTGTGATGGAGTGTGCACTGCAGTTCGGCTCACCAGGTATGGTATAGACTCATTAGAGTTAGCATTAGACGAAATGAAAATCTGAATACAATGGGTGGTAGGAATTCACTGCAGGATCTGAAAATTCTGAGAAATGCTTTGGAGGCCTGGTAAATAGTCCATTGCAGGCTTCATTCTTTCCCACCTATCTCAAGAAAGAAACCACCGTTGCTTTCCATGGAAGAAAAAATGATTGAAATGAAGTAGATATATTTATTTACATTCCACTATTTCTTCTGGTCACTCCCAAGTTGCTTCCAGTGCACAGAACAAGAGAACATCTTTCATTTGGAAATAGGTGCCATCTTGTGAAGAGATATGGGTATGTTTTTTGTGCTTGAATAAGTTCTCTAGTCTTTGTCGGTGAATTTATAGATGCAGGGGTTGTTTCTACATGGAAATAACCACTCTCTGTATTACAGTTCAGAGAAAATTTTAGAATTCATGCAAGCAGGTGCTTAACAGCAGCTCTTAGAGAAGACATTGAATTAGAGGATTTCATGTCTGAAAAGATCTTTGAGGTAATTTAATAAATACTTCTTTCTATCTCAACTTCCGGGAGCTTTGGAGGATGACTTTTATTAGAGTTTGTTTGAAGGGGAATTAAAATAGGCACGTTTTGAGACAAATTAACAGAAAATTATCCCTATCCAATTCATATCTTTAGGATAAATATATTACAATAACCAAAAACTGAAAATAATCCAAATATCCATCAACAGAACGATGGATAAACAGAATGTGATATATTTATACAGTGAAATACTACACAGCAATCAAAAAGGACAAATTACTGACACAATGTGGATGAACCCCAAATACATTATATTGAAGAAAACAATATGAGGTTGATAATAAGAAGTTCAAGAACAGGCAAAACTAATTTATGGTGACAGAAGTAGAAAAAAACCTGGTTATTTCTTGAAGTGGCTGTCAACTGAAATAGGGTTTGAGGACACTTTCTAGAACAATGGGAACGTTTTATATCTTCATCTGGGAACATGATTCTTGGGTATATACATATATAAAAGTCATTAAGCGGTGTACTTAAGATTTGCACATTTTACTTAATGTAAATCATACCAACCCTGCTGCCTCCAGAAAAACCCCCAAAATCCCAAGCAATGAAAACATACGAGTGGGAAATATTTGTCTGATTTGGAACTTTTATTGTTGATAAGTTCAGTGAAGCACATTTGATAGAAGTTCCCCTTGACTAGCAGTTTAAATAACTTGGGCATATTACTTAATGTCTCTGGGTTGTCTTTCTTTCTTTCTTTCTTTCTTTCTTTCTTTCTTTCTTTCTTTCTTTCTTTCTTTCTTTCTTTCTTTCTGTCTTTCTGTCTGTCTTTCTGTCTTTCTTTCTTTCTTTCACAGCAGTTCATTTGTTCATCACACACAGGATCTGCTACGTAAGGTGGCACTGGTGTAGCAGGGGAGAGGACACGAAGACACTCCAGTTGCCATCCTTGATGCATTTCTGCCAAGACAGAGAGCCCAATAACACCAAACTCAGTGTCACTGCCAAGATCAGCCCTGCCCTCATCTCCAGCCCTGCCCTAGTCTCCCTTTTTCTGCCTTTCTGGTTACAGCAGCACCACAGCAGCATTGAAGAGGCCTCTGTTCAGGCCCAGGCAGGAGTGCGTCTTGTGGGGACCTGGCTTCCCCTGGTCTCTGTAGCTGCTCTTGTCCTCCAGCCGGCTGGCTCAGAAAAGCTCTTTCTGTTTGGTGACTAAGCCTGAAGCCACGGCGGGGGAGAGAGAGTGAGAATTTGAGGGCACCAGATCCCTACCCAGTCCCCAGAGCCTAAAATATGTGGCCAAGAATCGAAGTTTTTTGTCCTCAGGGAGAAAAATGACGAAGGTCCTCCCTGAGGCAGCCCCACAGACATATAAAGAGACACTACTCCTCCCTGGCCCAGCCCACCAGCCTACACCACAGGGACAGCACAGTGTCTCCCCACCCTGTCCTTGCCACAGGCCCCCCAAAGGGAGAAAAGTGGCATTTGTGGTTTGGACCTAGTCACAGGAACAGCATCCGGGTAATTTTCCATCTCTTCATTGACTCAAAGGCTTCCTCTGGACACAGGGAGGCAGAGCAGTTATGTAGTTCCTGTTTGCTGATGAGAAAACTCCAAAGATGGAAGTGTCCTAACTCAGGGTCCTCGGGCAGAGGTCGTGCTTGTCCTTCCTGAGTGAGACTCCAGATCAACACAGGAAACTAGTTTATCTCCTTGACCTGGAGTGGAGTAAACAGTCTTTGGCCAAGGCATTCTCCTCTCGGAAGCAGGGTTCAGTGAAAGCATAAATATTGGCCCAAGAAAACCATAGCTTCTTAGGCTAGAATGGATTTAGAGATCAGAGACTCTACATCTATTTTATAGATGAGGAAACTTAAGCCAAGTGAGGTGAAGTAACTTGCTTAGGAGCAAAAGCCAATCAATGACACAACTATGAAAAGAACAAAAGTGATCAAGTCAGCCCAAATTCCAGAGATGACCAGACAGAGCTGACTACATCATATTTTATCCCACTAGATGAGGGTTCTCAACCTCAGCACTGTTGACTTTTGGGGCTAGATAATTCCTTGCTGTGGGACCGTCCTATGCACTGTGGGATGTTTAACAGCATCCCTCGCTTCTACCCACTAGAAGCCAGTAGCATCCCTCGCTTCTACCCACTAGAAGCCAGTAGCATCCCTCACCCCAGCTGTGTCAATCAAAAATGTCTGCAGACACTGCTAAACGTCCCAGGGCGGGGGTGGGGGGCACAAAATTGGCCCTGGTTGAGAGTTGCTGCGACAGAGAGCCCACTCTTTTAGTTCAACACTGAGAGATACATTGGGATGCATTATTATTTGTGGATCTGTCTCATGCATCAGTCTACAGTTCTTTGAGGGTCCAGACAGGGTTTTATTGACCTTTATGTTTCCTGTGTCTTGCATAGTACCTGACATGTGAGAGATGCAATTAATGGGTTTGCATGAATGAACGAATGGACAAACTCACTGGGAGACCCTGGGATGTAAACTTTCATTCACTATTATCCAGTATTATATAAGCACATTGGCCAGGTGTAGCCTGGCAGGAGATGCGGGAGGATGACTCGACTCATATGACTTTCTATCTGGGGGACAGGAGGGATTCCTGTTTATCTACTTTGTCATCCACTATCATGGCACCACAGAAGGCATTTTTTGAGCTCCCTTCCCTGGACTCCAGGCTTAATTATGTGGCTTATTTTCATTCTTATAAAACAATAGAAATAGCTACTACATGGTAGAAATTTTTTTTTTCCACTGGGGATGTAGCCAGCACTTTGGAATGTTAAGCCTCAAGACTCTTACAGTTAGAAGAAAAAGTCCCCCAAACATAGCCATTAGCAGCCATGAGAGCCATGGGAGAATATTGATCATAGAGTCATAGAATTTTGGCATTGGGAAAAGTCACAAGTAAAATATAAAAGGCAGCCTCTCTACCACAAAATCCTATCATATTGTTTTTCTTAATCCCAGAAATTTTCACCAATGTTGACTTTGGGGAAATGACTAAATAATTTTGTGTCTGTTTTCCAGAAGATGAAATGCTTCAGAGGGTAGAGTCTTCATTTGTTTAAAAGAAAAAAAAAGTGTCTTCAGAGGACCTTGTATGCTAGATTATAAAATACGAATTCCAGTGCATCTTGAAAGGGTGGGTGTACTTTGAGCAGAACAAAAAGGGAAGAGACTGAGTGAGAGAAAAAAAATACAGGCTATCAGCTAGATAGATATTACCAGAGAATCAGTTTAAGAATAAAAGGATGGGCTGACTTTTCATGAACTTTACTGGTCGATTAATTCAAATGGACAAATTGTTTGGAAAGAGAACACAGTTAAAACAGCAATCAGCACAAAAAAAGGAATAAAGACTTGGCAGTGAGAGGGAAGAATAATTGTGTTAGAAGCACGACTGGGGCCAGGCGCGGTGGCTCACGCCTGTAATCCCAGCACTTTGGGAGGCCGAGGCGGGCGGATCATGAGGTCAGGAGTTCGAGACCAACCTGGCCAATATGGTGAAACCCTGTCTTTACTAAAAATACAAAAATTAGCTGGGTGTGGTGGTGCTTGCCAGTAGTCCCGGCTACTCACGAGGCTGAGGCAGAAGAATTGCTTGAATCCGGAGACAGAGGTTGCAGTCAGCCAAGATCGTGCCACTGTACTCCAGCCTAGGCAACACAGTAAGACTCCATCTCAAAAAAAAAAAAAAGAAAAAGAAAAAAGAAGCAAGACTGGGTGGTATTGGGTTCGTGTTACTTTAAAAGTGAATTTTACCAAGTGCATGAAGGACTCAGCATAAAGCCCGTGTGTTGGTCTTTACTGCGTCAGAATTAGTATGATTGCTTTTCAGCCTAAATTCCGGTAAGTGACTACTTATCAGGGATAATGAGTGTTAATGTTGACTGGTTACTCCCGGGGAAGTAGGAGATAAACCATGACTGGAGGAAGGCCAGAAGACTTGGGGTCCCAACTGCAGTGAGGATCTCCAAGCAGGACCCATCTTCTGAATGCGAGGTCAAGGTTAGGAAGGTAGAGAAGAGTCAGATGCTTCAGGAACAGCTGGGAAGCAGTTTGCTACGGGGACCTCCATGAGAGAAGGAGTTGGGGCAGGAGTGGGACCCCTGGGTGGGCTGGGACTGAGCAGGCCTGGGCAGCACAGTGGTCCGGGAGCCAGGGGGTGCACAGACTCACAGAATTTAGAGCAGGGAGGACTTCAGGAATTTGGCCTAAATGTGCAATTTTCAGACGAGGCTTACAGAGAGGGGTGGTTTCTAGAAACTTCTCTGTACACAAATGGGAGACCTTTCTCAAAAACGTCACTATCTCCTGTGGAGAAAATGGTCCTCGTTTACTCTAATAGCATAAAATGAATTTATTGATTTTTCAGATGTTCAGTGTCACCTTAGGCAAGAAGGTCTGAAGCAGCCAGACGGGAGGTGACTCCAAGTGAGATTTATCTTTGATGCTGTTCAATGCTGAACGCAGATCTATATCATTCCTATGTGTTTCTGGTATGGACCCCTCCAAATCCTCATCTACAATAAAGGAATTCTGCTGTACTTCAGGTGACCAGTATGGGACTGAGCAGGGGCAGAGCCAGCTATTGGGGAGGGATGGAGATTGGGCAGAAATATGATGTGATGGTGTTGCCAGATTTAGCACATAAAAATACAGGATACCCAGTTAAATGAGAATTTAAAATGAACAATGAATGACTGCTTAGTATAAGCATATCCCAAATATTGCATGGGATATACTTATATACTGAAAAATTATTTACTGTTCATCTGAAATTCAGATTTAACTGGGCATCCTGTGTTTTATCTGGCAATTCCTTCTTGAGACTCTCAAAGAAGCCAACATGCTGAAACCCCATCTCTACTAAAAATACAGAAATTAGCTGGGCATGGTGGCACATGCCTATAGTCCTAGCTACTTGGGAGGCTGAGGCAGGAGAAACTCTTGAACCTGGGAGGCTGAGGTTGCAATGAGCTGAGATGGCACCACTGCACTCCAGCCTGATGACACAGTGAGACTCTGTCTCAAAAAAAAAAAAAAAAATAGTGAGTAGTGAAGTTGATGGTGTTGGGCTGCCGTATTTCTCTTCTCTTCTTTTCTTTTCTTTTCTTTTCTCTTCTCCTCTCCTCTTCTCTCCTTTTCTTTCCTTTCTTCCTTTCTTCCTTCCTTCCTTCCTTCCTTCCTTCCTTCCTTCCTTCCTTCCTTCCTTCCTTCCTCCTTCCTTCCTTCTTTCCTTCCTTCCTTTCTCTCTCTCTCTCTCTTTCTTTCTTTCTCTTTCTCTATTTCTTTCTTTCTTTTTTTTTTTGATAGCATCTTGTTCTGTTGCCCAGGATGAAGTGCAGTGGTGCAATCGTGGCTCAGTGAGGCCTCTACCTGCTGAGCTCAAGTGATCCTACCACCTCAGCCTCCTGAGTAGCTGAAATTATACGCGTGCACCACCACATCTGGCATTTTTTTTGTAGAGACAAGGACTCACCATGTTGCCTAGGCTGGTCGCAGGCTCCTGGGCTCAAGTGATCCTCCTGCCTCAGCCTCCCAAAGTGCTGGTATTATAGGTGTGAGCCACCACACCCAGCCTTCTGCCTTATTTCAAATGGAAGATGCCTGCCCAAGCCTGCTTCTCTCATACCTTTTCTTATCTGTCTGTAGTTTCTCAAAGAGTCAGGAAATCCAATTGCCTTTGAGAAGCCTAGGCAGCAAAGGAAGGAGAGAGAAGTTTCATTTAAAAAAAAAATTTTTTTTTTAATTATACTTTAAGTTTTAGGGTACATGTGCACATTGTGCAGGTTAGTTACATATGTATACATGTGCCATGCTGGTGCGCTGCACCCACTAACTCGTCATCTAGCATTAGGTATATCTCCCAGTGCTATCCCTCCCGCCTCTCCCCACCCCACCATGGTCCCCAGAGTGTGATATTCCCCTTCCTGTGTCCATGTGATCTCATTGTTCAGTTCCCACCTATGAGTGAGAATATGCAGTGTTTGGTTTTTTGTTCTTGTGATAGTTTACTGAGAATGATGCTTTCCAATTTCATCCATGTCCCTACAAAGGACATGAACTCATCATTTTTTATGGCTGCATAGTATTCCGTGGTGTATATGTGCCACATTTTCTTAATCCAGTCTATCATTGTTGGACATTTGGGTTGGTTCCAAGTCTTTGCTATTGTGAATAATGCCGTAATAAACATAAGTGTGCATGTGTCTTTATAGCAGCAAGATTTATATTCCTTTGGGTATATACCCAGTAATGGGATGGCTGGGTCAAATGGTATTTCTAGTTCTAGATCCCTGAGGAATCGCCACACTGACTTCCACAATGGTTGAACTAGTTTACAGTCCCACCAACAGTGTAAAAGTGTTCCTATTTCTCCACATCCTCTCCAGCACCTGTTGTTTCCTGACTTTTTAATGATTGCCATTCTAACTGGTGTGAGATGGTATCTCATTGTGTTTTTGATTTGCATTTCTCTGATGGCCAGTGATGATGAGCATTTTTTCATGTGTTTTTTGGCTGCATAAATGTCTTCTTTTGAGAAGTGTCTGTTCATGTCCTTTGCCCACTTTTTGATGGGGTTGTTTGTTTTTTTCTTGTAAATTTGTTTGAGTTCATTGTAGATTCTGGATATTAGCCCTTTGTCAGATGAGTAGGTTGCGAACATTTTCTCCCATTTTTAGGTTTCCTGTTCACTCTGATGATAGTTTGTTTTGCTGTGCAGAAGCTCTTTAGTTTAATTAGATCCCATTTGTCAATTTTGTCTTTTGTTGCCATTGCTTTTGATGTTTTGGACATGAAGTCCTTGCCCATGCCTATGTCCTGAATGGTGATGCCAAGGTTTTCTTCTAGGGTTTTTATGGTTTTAGGTCTAACGTTTAAGTCTTTAATCCATCTTGAATTGATTTTTGTATAAGGTGTAAGGAAGGGATCCAGTTTCAGCTTTCCACATATGGCTAGCCAGTTTTCCCAGCACCATTTATTAAATAGGGAATCCTTTCCCCATTTCTTGTTTTTCTCAGGTTTGTCAAAGATCAGATAGTTGTAGATAGGCGGCGTTATTTCTGAGGGCTCTGTTCTGTTCCATTGATCTATATCTCTGTTTTGGTACCAGTACCATGCTGTTTTGGTTACTGTAGCCTTGTAGTATAGTTTGAAGTCAGGTAGTGTGATGCCTCCAGCTTTGTTCTTTTGGCTTAGGATTGACTTGGCGATGCGGGCTCTTTTTTGGTTCCATATGAACTTTAAAGTAGTTTTTTCCAATTCTGTGAAGAAAGTCATTGGTAGCTTTATGGGGATGGCATTGAAACTGTAAATTACCTTGGGCAGTATGGCCATTTTCACGATATTGATTCTTCCTACCCATGAGCATGGAATGTTCTTCCATTTGTTTGTATCCTCTTTTATTTCCTTGAGCAGTGGTTTGTAGTTCTCCTTGAAGAGGTCCTTCACATCCCTTGTAAGTTGGATTCCTAGGTATTTTATTCTCTTTGAAGCAATTGTGAATGGGAGTTCACTCATGATTTGGCTTTCTGTTTGTCTGTTATTGGTGTATAAAATTGCTTGTGATTTTTGTACATTGATTTTGTATCCTGAGACTTTGCTGAAGTTGCTTATGAGCTTAAGGAGATTTTGGGCTGAGACAATGGGGTTTTCTAGATATACAATCATGTCGTCTGCAAACAGGGACAATTTGACTTCCTCTTTTCCTAATTGAATACCCTTTATTTCCTTCTCCTGCCTAATTGCCCTGTCCAGAACTTCCAACACTATGTTGAATAGGAGTGGTGAGAGAGGGCATCCCTGTCTTGTGCCAGTTTTCAAAGGGAATGCTTCCAGTTTTTGCCCATTCAGTATGATATTGGCTGTGGGTTTGTCATAGATAGCTCTTATTATTTTGAAATATGTCCCATCAATACCTAATTTATTGAGAGTTTTTAGCATGAAGGGTTGTTGAATTTTGTCAAAGGCTTTTTCTGCGTCTATTGAGATAATCATGTGGTTTTTGTCTTTGGCTCTGTTTATATGCTGGATTACATTTATTGATTTGCATATGTTGAACCAGCCTTGCATCCCAGGGATGAAGCCCACTTGATCATGGTGGATAAGCTTTTTGATGTGCTGCTGGATTCGTTTTGCCAGTATTTTATTGAGGATTTTTGCATCAATGTTCATCAAGGATATTGGTCTAAAATTCTCTTTTTTGGTTGTGTCTCTGCCCGGCTTTGGTATCAGAATGATGCTGGCCTCATAAAACGAGTTAGGGAGGATTCCCTCTTTTTCTATTGATTGGAATAGTTTCAGAAGGAATGGTACCAGTTTCTCCTTGTACCTCTGATAGAATTCGGCTGTGAATCCATCTGGTCCTGGACTCTTTTTGGTTGGTAAACTATTGATTATTGCCACAATTTCAGCTCCTGTTATTGGTCTATTCAGAGATTCAACTTCTTCCTGGTTTAGTCTTGGGAGGGTGTATGTGTCGAGGAATTTATCCATTTCTTCTAGATTTTGTAGTTTATTTGCGTAGAGGTGTTTGTAGTATTCTCTGATGGTAGTTTGTATTTCTGTGGGATCGGTGGTGATATCCCCTTTATCATTTTTTATTGTGTCTATTTGATTCTTCTCTCTTTTTTTCTTTATTAGTCTTGCTAGCGGTCTATCAATTTTGTTGATCCTTTCAGAAAACCGGCTCCTGGATTCATTAATTTTTTGAAGGGTTTTTTGTGTCTCTATTTCCTTCAGTTCTGCTCTGATTTTAGTTATTTCTTGCCTTCTGCTAGCTTTTGAATGTGTTTGCTCTTGCTTTTCTAGTTCTTTTAATTGTGATGTTAGGGTGTCAATTTTGGATCTTTCCTGCTTTCTCTTGTGGGCATTTAGTGCTATAAATTTCCCTCTACACACTGCTTTGAATGCGTCCCAGAGATTCTGGTATGTTGTGTCTTTGTTCTCATTGGTTTCAAAGAACATCTTTATTTCTGCCTTCATTTCGTTATGTATCCAGTAGTCATTCAGGAGCAGGTTGTTCAGTTTCCATGTAGTTGAGCGGTTTTGAGTGAGATCCTTAATCCTGACTTCTAGTTTGATTGCACTGTGGTCTGAGAGATAGTTTGTTATAATTTCTGTTCTTTTACATTTGCTGAGGAGAGCTTTACTTCCAACTATGTGGTCAATTTTGGAATAGGTGTGGTGTGGTGCTGAAAAAAATGTATATTCTGTTGATTTGGGGTGGAGAGTTCTGTAGATGTCTATTAGGTCCGCTTGGTGCAGAGCTGAGTTCAATTCCTGGGTATCCTTGTTGACTTTCTGTCTCGTTGATCTGTCTAATGTTGACAGTGGGGTGTTAAAGTCTCCCATTATTAATGTGTAGGAGTCTAAGTCTCTTTGTAGGTCACTCAGGACTTGCTTTATGAATCTGGGTGCTCCTGTATTGGGTGCATATATATTTAGGATAGTTAGCTCTTCTTGTTGAATTGATCCCTTTACCATTATGTAATGGCCTTCTTTGTCTCTTTTGATCTTTGTTGGTTTAAAGTCTGTTTTATCAGAGACTAGGATTGCAACCCCTGCCTTTTTTTGTTTTCCATTTGCTTGGTAGATCTTCCTCCATCCTTTTATTTTGAGCCTATGTGTGTCTCTGCATGTGGGATGGGTTTCCTGAATACAGCACACTGATGGGTCTTGACTCTTTATCCAATTTGCCAGTCTGTGTCTTTTAATTGGAGCATTTAGTCCATTTACATTTAAAGTTAATATTGTTATGTGTGAATTTGATCCTGTCATTATGATGTTAGCTGGTGATTTTGCTTGTTAGTTGATGCAGTTTCTTCCTAGTCTCGATGGTCTTTACATTTTGGCATGATTTTGCAGCGGCTGGTACCAGTTGTTCCTTTCCATGTTTAGTGCTTCCTTCAGGAGCTCTTTTAGGGCAGGCCTGGTGGTGACAAAATCTCTCAGCATTTGCTTGTCTGTAAAGTATTTTATTTCCCCTTCACTTATGAAGCTTAGTTTGGCTGGATATGAAATTCTGGGTTGAAAATTCTTTTCTTTAAGAATGTTGAATATTGGCCCCCACTCTCTTCTGGCTTGTAGGGTTTCTGCTGAGAGATCCGCTGTTAGTCTGATGGGCTTCCCTTTGAGGGTAACCCGACCTTTCTCTCTGGCTGCCCTTAACATTTTTTCCTTCATTTCAACTTTGGGGAATCTGACAATTATGTGTCTTGGAGTTGCTCTTCTCGAGGAGTATCTTTGTGGCGTTCTCTGTATTTCCTGAATCTGAACGTTGGCCTGCCTTGCTAGATTGGGGAAGTTCTCCTGGATAATATCCTGCAGAGTGTTTTCCAACTTGGTTCCATTCTCCCCATCACTTTCAGGTACACCAATCAGACGTAGATTTGGTCTTTTCACATAGTCTCATATTTCTTGGAGGCTTTGCTCATTTCTTTTTATTCTTTTTTCTCTAAACTTCCCTTCTCGCTTCGTTTCATTCATTTCATCTTCCATTGCTGATACCCTTTCTTCCAGTTGATCGCATCAGCTCCTGAGGCTTCTGCATTCTTCACGTAGTTCTCGAGCCTTGGTTTTCAGTTCCATCAGCTCCTTTAAGCACTTCTCTGTATTGGTTATTCTAGTTATACATTCTTCTAAATTTTTTTCAAAGTTTTCAACTTCTTTGCCTTTGGTTTGAATGTCCTCCCATAGCTCAGAGTAATTTGAGGAGAGAGAAGTTTCATAGGTCATTGCTGTAAGAAATTTCTTTCTCCTGTTCCCTTTTGTCTTGCTCCAGCAAGAGGAACAGCACCCTCTTTAAGGATTTGAGGACGGAAGGAAATTCGGGTAGATAAAGCCGGCACACACTGTAGCTCGTGTCCTGGGGAGATAATGGCTCTGAACCTGCTAAAATAAATGGTCTGCTTTGTTCTTGAATAATAATCAGTTGGCAGCTTTGTTCTGTCTTCCCAGCAGCTGGATGAGATTTTGATTTCAGAGGAAAAAGAGCGACCTAGGGCTGACCATATTGGACAGAGGGAGAAAGGAAATTTACAATAGCCTCCCGTGTGTGGTGAGAGAGCCCCTTGCTGTAAGGTACTGCCTGCTCCACCACCTGTCATAATGCCTAAAGTTCTGCCATTAAGTCTTAAGGTTAATGACCTTCTTCTTTATTTATTTATTTATTTATTTATTTATTTATTTATTTATTTATTTTTGAGACGGAGTCTTGCTGTTGCCCAGGCTGGAGTGCAGCGGCACAATCTCAGCTCACTGCAACCTCTGCCTCCCAGGTTCAAGCGATTCTCCTGCCTCAGCTTCCCGAGTAGATGGGATTACAGGCACGTGCCACCACGCTCGACTAATTTTTTTGTATTTTTAGTAGAGACGGGATTTCAACGTGTTAGCCAGGATGGTCTTGATCTCCTGACCTCGTGATCTGCCCACCTTGGCCTCCCAAAATGCTGGGATTACAGGCATGAGCCACCACACCCGGCCCCTGACCTTCTCTTAAAAAAAAAACAAAAACAAAACAAATATTCTGGAGAAACACAACATATTAAGTTATCACCCCTTTAGAATAAAATTGTTCGTTGGAGTTTTTCTAACCCTACATTTGGCTGAAAGCAGAGTCTTGAAGTTATTGGATCTTAGGACAGGTAATTTTTATAGGTGCTGAGTGACCGAGAGGTTGATCACATAGAGAGATAATATAAAGGAAGCCCAGAAATAGAAGGATCTGGATAGTTCAGGAAAATGGAAGAAGTGGGAGACTAGCTGGAGCTACCCATGCAATTTTCCACTGAGAATGAATCATGTTGTCTCTGTCCTCCTAGAAGTTCTCTGAGTCCCAATGTTTTCCCTCTGCTTCATTTGTCCAGCTGACTGAATGTTTCTAATTCAGGTAACAGCACAATTTGGGGCATGATGAAACTAGTTGCAAAATTCTCTAGATCATGGCGTGAATAAAGGTTAGAGGTTCCAGGACCATAGCCTATTGCCAACTGTCCTTGAAATGTGTCCTCTAGGTTTTAAAGGGCAAAGGATGTGTAGCTTTCCCCCTCCATGTGACAAAAGTACCTGATTCAGTGACAATATGGACTTTAGAATCAGAAAACCAGAGGGCAAGCCCTAGTTTCTTTCCTTGTCAAATGGAATGGCATCAAACAAGCATGATTGTTTCCTGCTCTGCAAGACAGGAGTAAAAATCCTGGTTTGTCTCTTCCATAGGGAGGTCAGGCTGGGCTTTACCCAGTTGTCAGTAAGTAGAGTTTGCTGATTGTGACCACAGCTGTGGATGGAGAGCGTCAATTTCCTAATCAAAGGGAAGCCCATTCGGTGGCTCTGCCTCTATCGTCCCTGGTGAGGGCAGTGGTCTCTAAAGCAGCGCCTTGAATGTAAGAGCTGCTAATCAAAGAACAAGTGACATAAATTAGTCCAAATGAACAAATGGTGAAGGCCTTCTTATCTCTACTTCAGCTCATCCCAGGACGTGGGATGCTGTGGTCCAGCCAGGATGTTCACAGGGATTATCCATTCTGGGACATCACATATCACTAAGTGTACCCAAGGGCATGGGATGGGTACCAGTTAGTCAAAGTTTCATTAAATAAGCCCTTTCTGCGGGAAAGGACATGAGAACTTGGACACCATTGTTTGTCTCCAGCACTGATCTTCCTAGAAACTCTTCTTTGCTACTAGAAAGTATCTTTTCATTTTCTGGTTAAACAACAACAACAACAACAACAAAACTACCAGTGTAAAATATCGTTGGCTATCTCCAAAATGATCAAATGAAGGTGACTATCTAGATGACTCAGGTGAATTTGGTGGATTTGGGTATCCTATGCATTGATATGGGGGATGTAAATGGACAGAAAAAACGATGGGTAATATTCATTGAAAGCCTCTGTGTGCCAGACCCTGCATGGAGTGGCTACACATATTACTGCGTTTAATTCTCATAACAACCCCCTGGGGTAAGTACTATTACACCCACTTTACAGATGAGTAAACTGAGGTTCAGGGAAGTCAAGGAACATTCCTATGCAGTTAGGAAGTAGCAGGGCTGAGACTGAAAACCAGCAATATTTGATTCCAAAGCTCATCCTCTTAACCCCCACGCAATTATTTACCTCTTTACCTTGTCTTCCTATCTTGTAATTTCCAATCAGTCTATCAGGAAACGTATCCCTCTTGCCCTTGAATTACCCGTGTTTTCTTTCTGCTCTTGGGCAACCCTGTGTTAAACTCCAGAGCGAGCCTCTGCCACACTGGAAGGAGATTGGCATTTGGTGTTGAGCTGTGGCCCATGCAGGCTTGTGAGCAGACTGGGCACCCTCTCTGGCAATGACTAAGGGTGCTGCAGATGCCCCTGCAATCCTTAGGGTGGGGACATGGAAGGCAGAGCTTAAAGGGCCAGGGATGAGATGCCCTGTCACCATGAGGCTCTTCCTGAAGCTGGCAGGGGTCCTGCCCCACAATGTCAGAGCTGTCCCCTGAGCCCCAACTCCACAGGTCATCCAGGGGCAGAGCTGAAGTTTCTCTTCTCACTTTCCCCTTCTTCAAAGTGGGCAAACTGATGTGATACCAAGGGACAAAAGGATGAGGAAATGTATCTTGCCAGTTGTTTCGAAAACCTCAGAATCCAGCCCGTGCCTCCTCAGTGCAAGCCCTCTTGTAGAGGCACTCCTGGCTGCCACTCCTTGTCTTTCTCAAATCAGCACCACATCTCTGGGAGGCCATCCCTGAAGAACCAGGCTGGCTTAAAGTGCCCTCCCTCTGTGCATTCTGCTGTTTGCATGCATTATTAGTGCAAGAATGCCATTAGTGCATTTAGACCAATTTACTTGTCATTCTCTCTCTGCCTAGACTGGATGCTCTCCCGGGGTTGGGAATACCTCAATATTAGCCCTTAACAAATACTTTGTGCATTTTGATGATCTGAGCCAATAAAGTGAACTGAAGAAAAAAATCAATATCCGCTTCTAAGGGTGACGGTGGCAATTGTATTTTGGCTGTTTGTTTTAAATACCCAACCCTTCCACCTTTTAAGCAGAACTGTTCTTCGGAATTTTTAGATGTCTTAGGAAGTTTCCTTGCCTCATTCAGATTACTGGGTCATGATTTAGTGTTCCAGGGAATTCCAGGGGAAAAAAAATCATTTTCCTTCTGTAAACCCTAATGTCCACTGCTCTGATAAAGGATCCCAGCTGTGACAAAGAGGTTGTTTACTTGAAACTAATGAGCAGAGCTAATTACTGCAGTGGACTTGGGCAGGGACAGAGTGGGACAGAGTGTACCAGAGCAGGCTGCTGGCAACCGTTCCAACCCTCTGGCTGGCAGCTGAGCCAGGAGCCCCCAGACATGTCAGCGCCTTTTGGTCTTCCAATTGCCTGTTCAATAGCAAACAGATTTTAAGATCATGGTTTGGGGCTCAATTGTCTGACAGGAGCCGAGAATGAATTTCTGTGGCTTGTTCTTTTCCTCACTGGTTCCAATTTTTGTAAAATATATAAGAATTAAAGTCTGACTTTTTTGAGGGTGTGGGATTTGGGATCCACCCCTCCCTTCCACAGCTTCATTCCTCACAACTCCTACATGGTTCCTCTCCTCGAGAGCAGGAAACCTCTTTCTCACCCCTCACTCACAAATGCCTGGTTCCTAGGGCTGAGGCTTCTCTAGGCGAGAATATTCTCTC